>NW_026622986.1:25680347-26000347 GCF_023065955.2 Ursus arctos
ACACAGTCCTTTCTAGCTCTGGAAGTCTACCTATCAGGGAAATCCCTTCCACAGCGGAGTAAAACAGAGACTGAGCCACTTTATAGTTTTTCAGCCCCTTGCTGCAAATCACCAGCAAAAGGACTGCAAAAATTCTGCATCGGCTTTGAAAATGAACAGACCATGCTAAGCAAGTGCTTTCTAAAAGGTCAAGTATAGGATAAACATTACGTATTCATTCCTCCAGAGCAGCCAGAGCAGTGGATTGGTCACACCCATGACTCAAAAGGAAATTCCATCCAGGACCACCAGTCACCTCCCAAAGTTAGTCACCCTGCACCGTGGAGCCCAGGGGGGTGGGGAGGGGGGCTGCCTCCCATGGCTAGCACAAAAATGACCTACAGGGAAAGTGACCTTTTCACTAGGGCTCTGGGAGATCTACTACAGGTATGTACACTGAATTCACAACCCCCCCCCCCGCTCCCCTAGCCTAAATCCATATGGAAGATATAAAAAAAAAAAAAAAAATCAGAAGGCCACAGGTGACAATCCAAAGGCACAGATGTTGTGACCACTTTGTTCTCAGCCTTTTCCCCAAGAAGGAAGGGGCTTCAGACAGATAACAGTTGACAAGGACAGCAGGGTTAAGAGAGACAGTTTCCTTATAAATAAAACTTTCAAACTCACAGCCATTAACACTCACCCAAAATAAATGGACGAGAGCCAGCCAGGAAAGGGCACGTTACTAAAACTGGCCCTCCGGCCTCCAAAAGGCTCAGCAGAATTATTCTTGCTGTGAGGAGAGGAGGAAGGAAGGTCTGGTTATTGTGCCAATGTGCTGGGAGGCACATAACTAGGTCACGTTCCCACTCGGGCCTGCCCGCTGCAGGCGGGCATCGCAGAGGCGCTGTGTGGAGCCGGTCCCACGCCTGCTCCCGTGCTCAGCATCTCTCAGAAAGCCTGAGGAAGGTGCCTCTCTGGCCACAACCCCCGCAGGGGAGCTGAGGCAGGATGTTTCCAGAGTGCATGACATCCTAAAGAGCCTGTCCCAAGAGCAGTTATCTAGCACACATCCAGGGCTTGCTGCCGCATGAAAGACACACTCGGCACACACTGCAACGGCCGACCGTCCACCCAAACCCTTCAACTCACTTCACGACCACACACCATCCCTAACTCAGGAGCTGATGCCGTGAGTCACCCGGAACCTGGATAACGAGCCCCTTTTCTAACCTGACGCACTTGTGTCTTGTAGGTCCTGCCCAGTGAAAGCCAATGGACTGGAAGCATCTTCGATTAAGACACAGGTGTATCTCCAGCAGCTCCCTGGGATGTAAATCAGAGAGATTTAACGTAAATCTTCTTCACAGCTGGACTCGCCAGCCTCACCTTTCTCCAAGGCTCATAAAGCATTTGTCTCCAACAGCAGAGTTTTAGAAGAACATGATGTGACTCGGGGAGCTTGGTAACACACTCACATTCATGCCATATCTCACGACTCCCTCAGGCTGTGATGTTTTTCTTTTCACAGCAGACAAACCCCCATATTGGCACAGTTTATCCGAAAAATTGTTGGAACCTCTAGCCCCAGGCGATCACAGAGTGATGAATACCTCCAAGGGCTTGCAACTGCGCCTTTTGCTCAATTTATTAATTTAAGAGGCACGTTAGATGAGATGTGCTCTTGCTTTTGCTTTTAACCTCTGCCATTAGCCAATCGGAAGCTCTCCTTGTGCCTCTTAACGACAGAGACACAAACACTGAGCGTGCCCAAGTATTTCCTGGGAAAAGTGGGCACACCAGCGCATTCCACGGCTTTCTTCTCCTCTGCTTTTAACCAGTTTTACCTGACACCATTTATTTGCAGACATAGGATCCAGAAGCCGGAGTCTGAGGGGAAAAGCTGAATGTGAGAAAAACCATAAGCTCAAGGCTGACTCAGGTAAAATTCTACAGTAACCAGGGCTTAGAAGTCTCCTCCTCCCAAAGCGGAGGGGAAAACTGCCCAGTGCCCCCAAAACAGTCTCCCAAAATATCACTTAAGGAGCCGCAGGACACAGACATTGCCAGAGAGCAGCCATCTCCTGAGAATCACCGCTCCAGGTATCGCCTGGAGCCGCACACGGAACACTAGCTGCAAGAGAGATGCTAAGTGACAGGTGCCTGCAGAAAGGACACGAAGCTCAGGAAAGACACCTCTGAAGTCCTTCCCTGGCCCTAGAGGCTCCATGTCCTCGCTGTTCACTCATGAAAGCGACTTGCTACTGGAGGGAGTGGGGAGGCAGGTGAAAGAGAGGTGTTATGGCCCAATTTTTAGAGGTGAATATTTCGGAGCTAACATTCCAAAAGAGATAGCCAGCATTGATTGAGCAATTATTATGATCTGGTTAAGATACACACCGCTAACTTACAGTAAGAACTTACAATGTCTAATACACATATTACATTTTTAAGCTCTCAATGAAAGTTAGCTATTTTATATTACATATGTAGTGTCTTGTGGAAGAACGTCATTATTCTGAGAATAGCAATAATTGTAAAATAAAATATGTGAAGGTAAGTTATCAAAATGTGGAAGAATGTCATTATTCTGAGAATAGCAATAATTGTAAAATAAAATATGTGAAGGTAAGGTTATCTTCTTAGTTCCTTATTATTTTAGGAAAGTATTAAAGCGTCTCATATGTAAATTATATGTAAAATTTCTTTTTCTGATCACTAATAAACGGTTAGCATTAAAAAAAATCTGGGAAATACAGCAAGGCAAGAAGGAGAAAATTAAAGTTATCTGTTATTTCAACACCCAAGAGGTGACTACTATCACTACAGTTGATGTACATACTTCCAGCCCTCTGCCTAGGCATATAATTATAAATGTTCTTCCACAAAACTGAGATCATGTTATTTGATAACTTATTTTTCACATTAAATGGTGTGTCATTTACCCATGCCCTAAAATAGTATTCTGCATCATGAGTTAAAGCCTGCAGAGTGTCACATTCTTCTGATGTGCTATATTTTAGAATACTTTATAAATATTATAAATGAGTAGTTTCCAACCATCATTTACTATAGGAAATACTAGTGGATGGAGAGAGAGATAAACAGATTTCTTTTTTTCCATGAAAGCTTTATGGAGATACAATTCACAATTCACCAGTTTAAAGTGTACAATTCAGTGGTTTCAGTATATACATAGTATGTGCAATGATTGCCATAATCAATCTGGGGACATGTTCATCATCCCCCCGCCAAAAAACCGAGCACCTTTTAGCAGTCATTCTCTGCATCCCCTCAAGCCCTTCCACCCCTAGTCCTAGGTGACCACTAATCTGCTTTCCATCTCCACAGATTTGTCTATTCTGGACATTTCACATAAACGGGATAACACACTATGTGGTTTTTGGTGACTGGCTTCTTTCATTTAACCTAATGTTTTCAAGGTCCAACCATACTGTAGCATGTATCAGTACTTCATTCCTTTTTATGGCTAACTATTATACCTTTGGATGGATATCCTACATTTGTTTACGCATTCACCTGTTGACGAACATTTAGGTTGTCTCCTCTTTGGGACTAGTATGAATAAGGCTGCCCTGAACGTCCTCGTGCAAGTTACTGTGTGGACACATATTTGCAGTTCTCTTGGGTATGTATCTAGGAGCAGAACTGTCAGCTCATATAGGACCTGTATTTTAATCTTTTAAGGAACTGCCAGACTGTTTTCCAAAGCAGCTGTACCTTTACATTGTCAGCAGTAGTATGTGAGGTTCCAATTTCCCCACATCTCCACCAACACTTGTTATTACCTGTCTTTTTATTATATTCATCCCAGTGGGCATGAAGTGATATCTCACTGTGGTTTTGATCTGCACTTCCGTGTTGGCTAACATTGTTGAGCATCTTTCCGTGTGCTTATTGGTCATGTGTATGCTTCTTTGCAGAAATGTGTATTCGGATTCCTTGTCCATTTTTAATTGGGTTGTACTTTAATTACTTAGTCGTGCTTTAAAACATATTTTAGATAACAGTCCCTTATCAGATTTGCAAAAAAATTCTTCCCCTTACATGGGCTGTCTTTTCACTGTCTTGACCGTTTCCTTTGAAGCACAAAAGTTTTCAGTTTGGATGAAGTATTAATTTATCTATTTTTTCTTTTGTTGCTTGCGCTTTCGGTGTCCTAAGAAACACTGCTTATTCCAAAGCATACAGATTTATATCTATGTTTTCTTCTAAGTGTTTTATAGTTTTAGCTCTGGTACATAGGTCATGGAACCATTCTGAGTTAATTTTTGTATATGGTGTGAGGTAATGGTCCAAATTCATTCTTTTGCTTATGGAGATCCAGCTGTCCCAGCACCATTTTTTGAAAAGCCTATTCTTTCCCCCATTAAATTGTCTCAGTACCCTTGTCAAAAATCAATAGACCATAAATGTCAAGTTTTATTTCAGGACTCTCAATTCCAGTCCACCGATCTATATGAGTCTGTCCTTAGGCCAACACCACATTATCTTGATTACTATAGCTTTGTAGTAAGTTTTGAAATCAAGAAGTGTGATTTCTCTAACTTTGTTCTTTTTCAAGACTGTTTTGGGGCCCTCTGCATCTCCATATGAACTTTAGGATCAGTTTGTCAACTTTTGCAAAAAGGGCAGCTGGGATTTTGATAGATATTATATTGGCTCTGTAGATAAATTTAAGGACTTTTGCTATCTTGACCCTAGTAAGTCTTCCAATCCATTTATTTTGGACTTCATTAATTTCTTCCAAAGATATTTTGTACTTTGCAGTGTACAAGTCTTGTACTTCTTTGGTAAATTTATTCCTAACTGCTTTATTCTTTTTGATGCCATTATAAATGAAATTGTTTCATTAATTTTGTTTTCAGATGGTTCATTGCCAGAATACATATACAAATGATTTTGTGTATTGTATATTATATATTGATTTTATATCCTACAGCTTTGATGAACTCATACTAGAACGAAATACATTTTTAATGGAGATTTTAGTGGAGTTTAGGATTTTCTCTCTATAAGATCATGTCATCTGTAAATAGAGACAGCAAAGAGACTTAATACTTTACAACCTGGATGCCTTTTATTTTGTTGGGGTGTTTTTGTTTTTGGGGTTTTATTTATTTATTTATTTTTTGCTTTTTTGCCTAACTGTCCAGTCTAGAACTTCCAGTACAATGTTGAATAGAACTGGTGAGAGCAGACATCTTGTCTTGGTCTTGACCTGAGGAGAAAGCATTCATTCTCTCACCGTTAAGTATGATGTTAGCTCTGGGGGTAGAATTCTTAACTGTAATTTTTGTGGGAGGGTAAAAAGTTTATTTTAGTGTTTTACCCATTCATAAAAGTCCTAAATATGCCCATTTCCCAATGTACAGTTTCCTCAGTATTTATTTCTCTAACACAATTTCAACATCCTTTGTACTTGTAATAGGTTGGAAAGGGGCAGTGACATATTAAAAGGAAATCTCAGGTGGTGGTGAAGTTCAAGGAGACTTGAAATGGGACAGATTTAATGAAATCCAAAGCCTGTGTCTGGTGAAATAAACACCTATGAATAAAAAGCCCAAACAGTGGGCATTAAGTTAAAGTCAATTTGACATTTCCCTGAGTTGTCAGTCACTCAATTCACTAGTCAAAGAAAGACTTCATTCTGAGCCTGTTCTGAAATTTTGTGTCAGTTTTCGTGCTTGAATGTTTCCTGAGTTCTCATTGTCCTACCCACCAAAATTAGTTCTACAACAAAAGGCTCTTCACAGTACCTAAAAGAAAGGGGGGGGGGGAATCATTCTAATTGTATTTAAATCTGTAAATCCTGGAACAAAGAGGGATTTGACAGTTACTTAATTTGATTATTTAGTCACATCGAATACTTCAGATCAGAAACTACACTCTGAAAGGCAGATTATCTGGTTTGACCCCTAAACAAATTATATTACAGCAACATCTTGGTTAGCTGGGATACATATTCAGAGGTACAGGGGGGGAAAAATCTGGGCTTGAAAAGACATGGTTTCAAATCCCAAGTCTTTCCATTCCTAGCTGTACATCTTTGGGCAAGTTACTTATCCTCTCTGTGCCAACTGTTAAAAATATTTAAAGGATAATCTTGCAGGAATGTTGTGAAGGTTACATGACATGCTATTCATGAAATGCCTGCAACATAGTAGGTACTATTATTACTAAAAGCAGAAATATTTCTTAACTAAAGTGTTCAGGAAATGGAGTATTCTGACCCATTATAACTTCTGTTTTTCAAACTTCTAGGGCTGAAAATCCTTCAAAACAACATTAGTATTTTTTTTGCATCTGTATTCTGGTGGACAACTACACCTTCCATTTCATTTCTAAGTATTTCATGTGCAAGATGCCATGCAAATTACCGAGAGGTGTGTCAGGCTCATCCACAAGCAATTTATAATCTGGAATAAGTGCGACACGTACCATAAGGACTTTACGTGCGTTACCATTACGCAGTTTCGTAGAGACAGAAGGTGCAGGAGTTTGGGCTGACCAGACCAGCACTGACTTGGCACACGTTCTAAACCATGGTTTTCACTAATAAATTCCAAATATGAGCTAATGCAATTCGTGTTTGCCTGTTCTCCTTTAAAGGGTCACCTAAGAAAAAAGCCGATGGGCTGAAAGCTTTACGTTATATCCCCGAGTCCCCAGAAGAGCCGTGTCTGCACTCTGAAAACTAATCAGCAAAGGCACTGCCAAACTCCCCATCTCTCCCATTTTAGCATGCTCCTGACACAGGCTAATTGGCCCATCTGAAACCGTCCAATTAACAAGATGATGAGAACTGCCCAGCACTGTGAAGGTGAACTCGGGCCGCGTCTGTATGTGTGCTACACCACCGCCGTCTGAAAACTCAGCCTGTGATTCTAATCAATCCTGAGCGGTCTGCTCCGTCCTCTTTGAAAGCCTGAGAACGAGTCTAAAGAAAATATATTTTCCTAGCTGTGAAAACTGTATGCACCTGACAAAAGTTCCTGTCTCAGAAAGCTTAGCACCCCGTTGGCAAGCAGGGGGAAAACGAGGGAGCGGAGATCTGTGTGCAGCATAGCAGTTGCTGGGAAAGGGACTTGTTCAGGAAACTCAGCAGACGCTCCTTCCAGAGTGAAGGCTGGACGCCTCCCAGGGCCCAGGTGCTGGGCTTAGAGGAGCCACCGGCTTTCCAGAAGACAATACAAAACTTAATTAGGCAGTATCAAATATCTATTATATGCAAAAAAAAATATGCACACACACACACACACACACACACACACACACACACACACCGGTCTGTCTCCTAATTAGCAACGTCAGCCACAGAAAACCATTCATCAACAACTAAAAATCATCAAGCAATGACAGAAATAAACCCAACAACAATTTAGCAGATGGGGGCTCCTACATTTGGTCTCCTGAAATGAAAGCAGCGCCCCCCCCCATGCAGGAGAGCCAAGCTGCTGGCACCGAAGGAAGAAGGCCCCGCAGAAATAAAGCAGAGAAAACAAGGCCAGCTCCACGGCCACCTGCGTTCACCCTTGTCGCGTAGCTCTTGACAGCCATGGCTCACAGTGATTGAGTGCTCACTCTGAGGCAGGGCTGTGCTAAGGACTTTACCTCTGTCGGTTCACTGAATTCTCGCAACGGTGGAGACAGGGGCTCCTCAGGACCACACTCCTCAGCCTCCCTGAGAGTTTGATAAGGAATCAAAAGTAGGACAAGAAGGCAGATTGCAATCATGTTTATTCCTCTCCAAGGAGAACCTACATGCATTTCCGTCCCCTAAAGAGCTCGAGCATTTGTAATCCCAGTGCCATCACGGAAGGAGCCCTGCACACAAAAGCTCTTATTATGTACACCGAATCTGCCACCTTTCACTGAGTGGCCCTGGGGAAGGCCCCCAACCATCAGCAGGCCTCTGTTTCCTCAACCCGATCAAAGAACAATATGTTCGCGAGGCCCTCTCTGGAGTCAACATTCTGCGGCTTGAAAATCCATAATGTCCCTACATCTGCTCAAGGCCACGTGAGGACCGCATGATACAAACCTGGGCTGAGCCCGGTTACCAGAGGAACCTGACAGATGACATGTTTCACAATAAAGCAGCATGTTTTTCACGTTCTTCCAACTTCCCTTTTAAGACACGCCACCCAGGATTTCTCTTAGAAAATTGCAGGTTTTGATCACATTGGTCCGCATCAGGACGCAAACACACCGGGAAGGGGGCAGCAATAATTCTGCGGCTTTATGCAGTGCCCGGCCCATTGTCAGTGCTCAATGTATGTACAAAAGTGACCTCCTTTTACAATTATTGTGAAAGTACAGCTCGTTCTCTCCACTTCCACCTGCTTTTTATTTCCCCAAATCTAAAGAAAAGACAAAGGCCTTCGACTAAATCGAAAAGGAAGAAATAAAATGCACTAGCTACTTCACGCAGGGATATACTTTTCATTGTTGTCATCTGAACCTCAAGCCATTCATTTTAAGCCAAAAGAGATGGGTAAATGACCGACTAGCCGATAATATCATTACTGAATATGTGAGCCGTACATTAGGTGAGAAATGCTCTATTAAAATATGTTGATTTGCATATGATTTCTCTCATCTATGGAACATAAGAACTAGGATGATCAGTAGGGGAAGAAAGGGATAAAGAAAGGGGGGGTAATCAGAAGGGGGAATGAAACATGAGAGACTATGGACTATGAGAAACAAACTGAGGGCCTCAGAGGGGAGGGGGTGAGGGAATGGGATAGACCGGTGATGGGTAGTAAGGAGGGCACGTATTGCATGGTGCACTGGGTGTTATACGCAACTAATGAATCATCGAGCTTTACATCGGAAACCAGGGATGTACTGTATGGTGACTAACATAATATAATAAAAAATCATTAAAAAAAAATGTTGATTTGGGTGTACCATGATAAAAATCAATCCATTTTATAAAAGCAATAATCACATGAAAAGCAGAAGTGCCGTTATGTTATCTGCTTCATAAAAGGAAGGACTGCTCAGCCTCCTTTCTGTTGTCAAACTGAATAACTGTGACATAAAATGGGCCACAAGTGTGACTGAAACCTCCCTGCATTACAAACCTTTAGCTCATACTTGAAACCATGTATCCACTTAATTGGCAGCTGGAACAGTATTACAATATGGGCTCTGCTGCTCTCCGGGATGAGGAGAAAAGGGTTTCACCTGATCTGCAATTGGATCTGCCTCTTCCCCACCCTGCTCCCAGCCCACCCCCACTCACAGTCACCCAGGCCAAACACTCACTTGTTCTCTTCTGCACCCCTCTCCCATCATTCCTTGCAATACCAGCCCTAAGACACTGCAGGTGCATGGCCCATGAACTATAACATCAGAGAAGAAATCACATGAGCAAATGCCTCCCTTTTTCCAGCTCTGCGGGACAATGTAGCAAATATCATGAAAGGGTACCTTCTAAGAACTCCTTGAGGAAAGGAGAAGCTGTGACCTTTTCATTGTTCTGTCCATAGGGCCCATAATATACTAGGGATGTGTGTGTGTGTGTGTACATGCATGCTCATGGGATGAACTACATTCTTACCTCTTTTCAGTATGACCCTCCCAATATTATTTCTGGCTACACATTGACTTATCAATTACCAGGAAACTTAGCAATCCTTGCCCTTCATCTGAAAGGGTAACATCTCAAAACACCCCCCCCTTTAATTTCCTTTTTTAAAAGTTCTCCTAAAGGATTCATGCTTATCCATTTGCTTTACGACACATTTTTGAAAGCTATCAAACTGGGAGTTAAAGGTGTCATATTTGGCCATGAATCAGAGTGGCAGAAATGGGCCCAAAATGAAGCGATTTCAGCTAACATTTATTGAGCACTTAATATAAACGTAATATAAAAAAATTTGCGTTATGCAAAAGGAAACAAAACAAAACAAAAAGCACCAACTTCTGTTCTTCATCTCACCAAAACCTCTTAGCCATCTTACGCAATGTGTGCCATTGCTATCTCCATTTTATGAACCATAGAGGCTCAGCATTTCACACACATGTGGCTGGTGAGTAGGAGAGCCAGGAGTCAGGCCTAGGGAGGACTGTACCCCCATCCACAGACCATGACCTACTTATAAGATCCATTATGCTTTGATGTCAGCATTGGCAGCCAGGAAGTTGGCTGCATGAAGATCAAGTTCTTTGCAGACGTTATGCCTAAGACTGCCAAGAATTTTAGGCAGTTCTGCACTGGAGAATTCAGGAGAGTCCCTTGGCTCAAGTGTGTGGTAAACTGGAAAGGCCTATGATTACCCATCATCATCATTCCAAGTCTCCTTCTTTTGGGGTACAGAAAAGGTGGAGTTCCAACAGGATACAAAGGAAGCACCTTCCACAGGGTCATAATGGATTTCATGATTCAGGGTGGGGATTTTGTTAATGGAGACGGTACTTGAGTCACCAGTATTTACTGTGGGGGGAGGCGGGCATTTGCAGATGAAAATTTTAAACTTAGACATTCAGCTCCAGATCTGCTTCAGTGGTCCCAGTACTGATGGCTGCCCGTTCTTCATCACTTGCTCTAAATGTCATTGGCTGGATGGGAAGTATGTGGTGTTTGGAAAAAAAATCACTGGAGGACTTCTAGTGATGCAAAATATTAAGAATGTTCCCAGAGGCCCCAACAATAAGCCCAAACCACCCTTGGAGATCTCACGGGGAAATGAGGTCCAGAGCAAAACTGATCACGTCTTCCCTTGCTCTGGGTGATGTGCATGAGTAAAATAATCGGGACTGGACTGTGTGTTGGCTTCCCTGCCTGCTGCTGCCCTCTTTGATCAAGGAACCTTGGATGTGTCACAGATTCAGAACCCAAGATTTTCTGTGTTTAAGTTTACAACTGTAAATGAAGTTGTTTTTTTTTTTTAAATCCATTCTATCCAATACCTTCAGTGTTCAATAAACTTTTTTAACCACTAACACTAAGAAAATTTTAATCAGTCAGTAAAATCCCTTTCACGTCAGGCTGTAAGTTGGAAGGGAAAGTTTTCTAGCTAAAAAGGATCAGACCAGCTATGTAACTTGCAGAATCCAGTGCAAAATGGGAATGTGGGGGAGGAGGGGAATCCTTTCAAAAAATATTAAAAATTTCAAGACAGAGGGAGAAACGCATTAGAGGAACATGGGACCCTGTGTCACTGTGAAGGTGGTCCCAGAGGGCATCGGTGTCCAGGACCCCAGAGGTCACTCCAGAATCCAAAGGAATGAGGGCTGCAAAACGGGCTGTGAGCTCAGCTGCGTGTGTCAGATGCTTTCTCCAGAATGAAAGCCAGGCAAAGTCAGAACCTCAAACTGGAACATGAAACAGCTTGGCTCCTGATATCTCTGGATGTGAACTCAATACAGATACAGTTTCACGTGTTTCTTTATGCGAAGATGTTGCCTGTAACAGCGGGAAAAGGTCATCCCACATATAAATCATTAGAGAAAGAGATTTCAAAACAGATCCTGAAGAGAAACAATGAGTAACATTGCACATCACACTGGCATGTCTTCCTTAATAGAGCAGGTGTTCAAAACTTTTAATACTTCTATTGGCTCTCTCCTGGTATTTTCTAATTACTGAAAATATAAAGAAACCATTTAAGGCACATAGTATATGATGAGGCCTTTGCTACACAGTTAATAATGATTTTGTTTAATTACCAAGCCCTGAGAAAAAGTAAATCTGATCTAATAAACTTCTGAAAAGCACTTACAATACTTTGTAACAAGAGAAGGGAAGTAATTATTTTAGTGTGATCAGAACAAAAACAATTAAGAAAAATGTGCAGTGAAAAAAGAGCACTGAGCTGGGAGTCAGCAATGTAACAATATCTGTCCCCTACTTGTTCGACAAGCCACTAAGTAAGCAGCTCAACACCAGCTCAAACAGGAGGGATACAGATAGAAATCACACTCCTGTGCACGTTGTATTAGCCTTTTCAGAAAATAAACCAGACTTGATCTGAGTTTCCGGAATCTGCCTGAACTGTGCATGACATTTGCTAATGGCTACCTAAGCTATAAATGATACGCATTTTGCACATTTTTTTCTTTTGCAAATAGTCTGATTTGAAATCTCAGGGTTCTCTGGGTGTGTTAAAAATGATGTTCTTCACGTTGCTGGTACAGAAATAGCAACCCAACAACAGAATAGATCCTTAACCTGTAAACGAGTCCTTAGGCCCCATCCTCTCTCAGCACAGAGGTTTCTGATGAGCATGAGCCAGGTCATAGAGCCCAAGTCCCAGCCTCCTCACCTGCACACTGAGCGTAATGCAACTTCCCAGCTCCAGCACAACGCAAGGCCCCCAATGCACGCATGAAGGAGGGTAAAGACCTAGAGACCCAGGAACCACAGTTATGACACCCAAGCACACTAGTCCTCCTGCCAGTGGTGCAGATTCCTAGGACACACCCTGGAGAAGCCTGCGCCACCTCAGTCAGTCTGGTTGTGAGCCACGCACAGCCTTCCAGAGCTTCTTCACACAGATCTGGGGTCAATCCCTATCCTGTGACTTACGCATCATGGGACCTGGGGTCAGTCAGTTCTCCTTCTCTGTCAAACAGTACTTAATACACAGGGTCATTGACAAATGACCCATCAACTGGTCAAGTGTCTAGTGAAGTATCCTATGCTTAGCAGATATTGAAACACCTTAGTCATTATTATTCTTTTCAAACCACCTCCATGGCTTTGTACTAACACCAGTCTTGGCAACCTCCTCAGAAAATCTAATACATCCAGAATATAGGTGTTGACAAAAGAGAAAATGCACATTTTTTTTCCACTCAGAAGGTGTGGCCGAGGTACCGAGAACAAGGAAAACTTTTACCTCAGAGGAAATACATCTGGGACATTGAGACAAAGGGCTTGATAAATTCTGATGGGAAAACATCAAAAAACAAAACAAACAAACCAAAAAAACAACAAAAAACAACAAAAAAAAGAAAACATCAGGAAATACTACTGTATATGCCCAGAAATTTTTCATCCCATCCGCAGTTCTACGGACATCACATCTTGCGAAGAAAAATGCTGCAGTTGGTAACTACAGCCAAGGGATCATCCTTGGGTTTTAGACACACTGGCGTGCAGAGAAAAAGTCACAAAGCCATTAAAGGCCCAATTTGGAAGGGAAACAATGAAAATGCCAAGTACACCTTGTTTCCATGAGTGATCTCAAAATCGCAACAAGCCATGCTTGAGGTGGGATATCTCAAGAAGGAAAGTAACTGAAAATAGTATTTAAAAGGACACCACAGGACACAGCCAACTGTGGTCCCCAATTGACAGAAAAGTGTCATGATCCAAACATCATCTGTATTTCATTTTGGGCCATCCTAACAGAAGACTCTGTTTTGGGGGCCTGGCAACTAGTTTTCTTTCCCCGAGCACAGTCCTGATGGCAGCCAACAGAAAGAGCCTGCCAACAGGCTAAGGGAGGAAGCAAGGCAAAGCCGCACAGATTAAAAGTTCACCCCAGCTAATCCACTGAGTGAGTAATCCACAAGTGGAAAAAAGGTGACGGTCTAGAGAGATGAAATCCAGAGGAAGAGAAGAGGGGACGGAACATTCTGAAGAGCTTATCAGTAATGAAAACATTTAGAAAAGCAAGCTTCCTGAGCAGCTACGGCGACAACTTCATGACTCCAGGATTTTTAAAAGTGAACCAAACAAACTCTCCATCTGTCGCGCAGCGTGCAAGGTACTGGGGGCGATTCAGGGGACACGCGGGTGGGAGATGGCTCCTGCTCTCCAAGAGCTTCTCGTTCCGTCGGAGAAAACTCTTGTAAAAGGGAAAACTTGGAACAACTGACCCTCAATGGGATGAGTCTAAATCTGAGAGAGGAACCCCAGGCGGGCTGCTTATGTCTAGGGACACTTGACACTGGATGGAAGAGATCACACTGCAGCAGAGCCCTGGAGAACTGATGGGTAGGTGGTGGAAGTAGGAGACGTCACAGGGGCAGGGCACAGAGACTGGAATACGTCTGCATACCTGTGGGACACAGAAGACCACATCTTGCATTTGCCACTGAAGCCCCCATGGGTACAGCAGCAGCCGTGTGTCAAATGAATACATGACAGCCATCCGGGAAGTGGGTCATTAGAGAAGCTCTACTAGAAAAACATTTCCATGACCAGCTCTTATGACCGATCTCCATCTACTACTTCCCTTCCCTCTGAACCCCTAAAACACTCTGCACCATGTTTATATCGCCATGAGCTGCTTGGCTTTGTGGGCATACGGGCACATGTCCCATTTTCTCTAAGAGTTCAGGGAGGAAAATGTACCAACCCGCACAGAAAAGCCCCTTTAGGGTGATGGTTTAAGAGCTCTGGCTTTGGCCCCAGGTGGGTAACCTGGGTTAAAATCCCAATTCTTCAATATGGATAGTTCTGTGTGACCTTGGCCAAGTTGTTTAACCTCTCTGGGCCTTAATTTCCTCATCTCTAAAATGGTGATAATAGTATCTATTTTATTGCATGCTGTGTGGATTTAATGTGAAAATTCATGTGAAGTACTGTACATGGCACAGAGTCTAGCACTGCGTAAATACTCAGTAAACGTCTGCTAACATTATTATTACTAAAACTCTATGTTCCTTTGTCTTACAGAAGCCAGTATTCTCTTTGGCATACAGCAGGAGCTCATTAAATACTTACTGAAGAATGCTAGATCGTTTTCCTTTCCGACTTTCAGAACTTGCGAGAAGCCCAGCTGTCTCTGAGGCCCATTGCCAGCAAGGTACCCCTCTTCTCAACTTCCATATCATATAACCCCTGCTGTAGCATTATCACTCTGAAGTACAATTACATGTGTATTTGTCTGTCTTCCCAAAAAGTTTCCTGGGGACAAGAACCACAAGAACCACACACGTTTTATTTACTAATGCCTCCTCAGTGCTTGGCACTAGACTCTCAATCTCTAATAATCAATGAATTTTTTAAAAAACAAAAAACTGTAGAATCGGTCTCGCAATTCTCCAAAATCTTATATGAAGTCTGACCAAGGGGAATAAATGAAGGCTCACTTCCAGATGGCTTTGACCAGACACACCCATTCAAATTTCTATACCAGAATTAGTCCCAGCATCCCTCACTCCTATAGGGAAGACAGGATTTGTAAAGACGAGCCCAGTTTACTTGGTATTCAATGAACCCACAGTTTTCTACAGGGTTAGTGTCTGTCTCAACAATACCCCCACAGGCCATACTGGGAGCTACAGAGCAGGCCTCAAACTCCAACTTCCTGGAAAGCTTCCGAAGGACACCCAGCTCTTAGGACCTTCAGGGTTAAGCAAGATTTTTAGAGATCCCTGCATTTTTTATCTGGACCATTTCTACAACCCTGGAATGAGGCAGATCCACATTCAAGAATTCCTACAAGAGAGAACAGCCACCAGGAACACCTGGGGTGGGGGTCATGGCTGGGGGGACACAAGTCACTGGATCCCAAGACTCAGAGGCTGCCGTGTCCATGCCCCCAGTAGGACCCTGCCTGGGAGCCTAACCAGCCAAGGCAGGGCCTTCCACAGAAAGCAGGCATTGCCCTTCCCTCGCCTGAATGCTGTGAGCCACAGAGGGGTGGCTGCAAAGGTGATGCCCCCAACCAGGACACAAACCACACCATCCTTCCTCCTGGCCTCCACCTGACCATCAGGATCACAGAGTATGGTCGTCACAGGCCACAGAGATAGAATATCCACCAGGCTGTCACAGTACTCCTCACGTGGCCAATATTCACAAACTATTTGCTGAATGAATGCTGTGAGTCTGGCTGACTTCACGGCCTCCAATCTCTTCTCTGGCATCATCCGCATGACTAATACCCCTTAATTCTAGTCCAGCCCCTGTGGTTTTCAAGGTCATTTTCCTATCTCTGTCTCTAAACTTATTCCAACAAAACATAAACTCTTCCCACTGACCTATAAGTGGCCATTATTGTTTAAGTTCTTATACTCAAGAAAATGCTTTGAGCCAAAGGAATGAATCTCGAATGGTACTCCTGAAGGCATCGAGTAGAGACCTTTTCAATCAAGTGTAAAGCACATGATGGGCTCTAACATCTATTCACTCAAAATTCAAGTCAGTGCCCCTTTATTTTGCACCTGTAATATGCAGCATGCTATTTTTTTTTTTTTTACAAGAGCCCACAATCAGCTGGAAAGGTAGGAACTGGTATCTGCACTTAAATATGAGAAAACAGAAGCTCAGAAAGATCATGTAATTTGCTCAAGGTCTCATCGCTCATAAATGGCACAGTTAGGACTTGAACTTCCTTAATCTAATCAAAGCCTGTGCTCCTTTTATTCCACTTATCCATTCATTTACTCAGCAAACATTGATGAAACGTGTGGATGTCCCATCGGAGCCAGGCGCTGCCTGTGTGTGAAGCCTGCTCTACCAGCATGTGGGAAAGCCTCCACACGGGCTCCTAATGCGGGTCTTTGCCAGCGAGACCCTGTAGGGGCCATAGGAGCCCCCACTCTGCTCTCAGGTCTCCAAATATTGCTCCCTCTCACCAACTTGGGGACATATGGCCTAGGAGCCACAGCATGGCCAGGCAAGGGTCGGGGGGGGGGGGGCACACAGAGGGAGCAATGGCACTCCTTGTTCATGGCTCTGAATTCTCTCTGGAGCCAAATGCATCCTCGGGAGCTCATTTTGCACCTACGAAGTGAATTACTGAGGATACAGGAACATAACAATGGCTGAAGTAAGAGATCTCTAACATGGATGGCTTCTTCTCTGGTAACTGTCGTTATGTTGATGGTGATGGGATGGTGCCTCTGAATGTTCACTGTCACCCTCATCAGGGATAACATGACATCCAAGCTCTGGATGGGGTCAAGACTAACTGTGGGACTTCAGGTTGCCCACTGATGAGAGAGCTGACCTGGCCAGTGTCCATGCGACTTAGAAAAGACTTCAGCTTCTGAGTGCAAGAATGAGTTGATGTGAATACTGTGTTCTAAAGGGAGGCTGGTTTGAAGGTTCTGGGTGTGAGCAGTTCGGCAGAAGGCAGGACTGTGTTGTGCAAGTGTCCTAGTCCCTCCCAGCTACCATAAGAGAATGTCATGGGCTAGGTGGCTGATACATGATAGAAACTGACTTCTCACAGTCCTAGAGACTGCAAGTCTAAGACAGGGCCACCAGCAGATTGAGTGTCTGGTGAGGGCCCACTTCCTGGTTCATAGACGATGACCTTCCTGCTGTGTCTTCACATGGTGGAAGGGCCCCAGAGCTCCCTGGGGTCTCTTTTATAAAAAGGTACTAATTCCATCATAGGCTTTCACCTCCATGATCTAATCACCTCCCAAAGGCTCCACCTCCTAATACTACCACACTGGGGGTTAGGTTTCAACATATGAATTTGGGGGAGGCCGAAAACATTGTCTATAGCAAATAGTATTTATAAGTGAAGTGCCTGAAGCCAGGTTCTCCTGTCCTACCCCAACCAGGGAGAGTCAGCCACCCTTGGATACAGTTTTACCTCTTTCTTCCCACATGTATAACTAGCCTACCAGATGTCTCTTGAGCAGGGTCTCCTGTTGGCACCGGGCTCTGTCCCACTTTAGACTCTAAACATGTTTAGAGGTGCTATGAGCATAGAGATGGGATCATGACAATAACCCCAACAACGTCCTCACCCTCACTCCCACCAACCCAACGCAAGTAGTCAGAAACCCACAGCACTCAACAAAGACCACCACCCCTATATCCAGAGTGGATACCCAACCTGTGCACAGTGGTTCAATCAACCAAGTTGGTAAAATATTGAAATATTTTCATGCCAATCAGTAAATAACCACAGCCTGACCCTAGCCCCAAAAGCTGACCTCTGGGGCCTCTCCTGAGTTCTTCCCACCCTCTAGAGAAACTGACTACCCAGGACCCATCCAAACAACAAGTTAATTCTTCTTGCCTTCCTTATTACACTCTTTCAGGTTTTTCAAATTCTCTACTAGGATTACATGTTGCTTTTATGACTTTTTATTTTTTAGTTTTTCTTAAGGTACCAATCACTTAAATACTAAGAACGAGGGGCGCCTGGGTGGCACAGTGGTTGGGTGTCTGCCTTCGGCTCAGGGAGTGATCCCGGCGTTATGGGATCGAGCCCCACATCAGGCTCCTCCGCTATGAGCCTGCTTCTTCCTCTCCCACTCCCCCTGCTTGTGTTCCCTCTCTCGCTGGCTGTCTCTATCTCAGTCGAATAAATAAATTTAAAAAAATCTTTAAAAAAAAACTACTAAGAATGAAAACAACAAACATCTGAATAGAGCCAAACTACACTATGAAACTCTAGTTTTTGTTGATGCTTCCAGAGTCAAGGTTGACACACAGGCCAAATTCTATGGGAACACTGCCCAAAAGATGATAGGTTTCAAAGAGTGTACGTGATACTAACATTTATGAGAAAGGAATATTTGTAAAGCTATAATCTTCATAACATAATAATAGCTTCTATTTGTATAAGGTCTTACTACACAAGCCTTATCTCTTTTGGGACTTAAAACAGATCTGTAACGTAAGCAGGTGTAATTCAGGTGTAATTATCCCATTTAACAAACAAGGTAATCAAGACATAGAGAGGATAAGATCATGATTCCACAGTTCTCAAGTGACAGAGCTAGGACTCAACTCCCATCTCCTGATCTCTACTTCCTTCAGAGGTATGCTGGAGTCACCTCATACCTGTTTGTAAGACCCTGATGCAGAATTTTGCAGACCACAGGCAGCCTGAAACCATTCCATGTGGGAGTACTTATACATGGAAATCAGCAGTTGTTACAAATCAGAGCCCATCTCCTTGCCATACCATAATACGTCCACAGAATTGGAGGTAGTTCTTCTTAATTCTCTAATATTCTCTATCCCCATCAACCCCACTAACCAGCTTGAGAGCCATGTGACACAGAAAAAAGAGCACTGAATAGGGGATTCAGAAGACACTTAGATTCCTACCTGCCACTCAGCAGCATTTTCCCATGAGTCATTTGACCTCTCTGAACCTCCATTTCCTTATCTGTAAAGTGAGGGCCATAACTGAATCATGCAGGTAAAAACATTTTGCAAACAGCTAAACACCACATGGCTGTGGAAAACAATATGGCGGCACTTCCAAAACTTCAGCAGAGATTTACCATATGATCCAGCAGTGTTACTTCTGGGTACACACCCAAGAGAACTGAAAGCCAGGACTTGAAGTCATCCGAGTACCTCCGTGTCCATGCAGCATTATTCACAACAGCCAAATGGCAGAAGTAACTCCAAGCGTGCACCAACAGATGAATGAATGAACACAATGGGGTATAGACACACCATGGAATATTATTCTGCCTTAAAAAGCAAGGGGCAGGGGAAAGAAAAAGAAGGAAGTTCTGGCACATGCTTCTATGTGGATGAACCTCGGGGACGTTATCCTAAGTAAAATAAGCCTGTCGCAAATGAACAAATATTCTATAATTTCATTTCTATGAGGCACCTATAGCAGTCAAATTCAGAGACAGGAAGTAGAACGGTGATTGTCAAGGGCTTGGGAAAGGGTGGACTGGGGAGTTAGTGCGTAATGGGGACAGAGTTTCAGTTTGGGGGGATGAGAAAGTTCTGGAGATGGACGGTGATGACAACTGCACAAGCACTGTGAGTGTCCTTAACACGACTGACCCGTACAGTCATGATTTAGGACAGTAAATTTTCTATTATATATTTTTTACCAAAATTAAACACACACACACAAATATGAACTTTTGTTATTATATCTCAGTTGTGAAAGGAGCCAAAAGGGCCACAAAAAGCCCACGTTACTTTTTTATCCTTACCAGGACCACAAACTCCATCTTTGCTGACCATGCTAATATAGGCAGAAAGAACCCACAAGCACATATTGTCAGATACAGGCTGTCCCCAACTTTTATGCAAGGTCTGCTCCAAATGTTCATTACAAGCTTTTTATTGTTGTTATTTGAGGCATATTTTCTTAAACAAATGACATTTTTCAGGGCCACCTAGGACCCTACTCTGGCCTAGACAAACTTTGGGGTCCCTGACATGGCTGGATGACAGTGCTGACAGTCCCAGCCTCGTCCTGGGAGAAGGGATGGGGAAGACACAGAGGTCACACCACGACTTCCCCCTTCGGAAGCCCAGGCCAGCGAGCACCCAGCTTTGTCATGTCTCCTCTGGGGGCGTCACTTGGCCCTCCACTTCCCAGTTTGCACCCCATCTGAGCCTCCCCAGTCCCCCCAAAATCCCAAGACCACAATTACCTATCTCCCTCCTATCTTACATTCTAACACAAATTCCTTTCAGTTAAGTGCTGGAAAAAAAACACTTCCTTTAAAGTTGCTTACATGCTAAATGACTGGGCCCTCGACTTATTTCAAGGTGTTCACATCTTCTGATGTTTCAAGGCAACTTTCAAGCAGCCATTCCTATCAAGGCTAAAGAAGTGGCAGCACATAGACAGAAGGACACCCAGCGGCGGGGGTACCGGCCCTGAGGGACACCTGCCACCTGCTCCCCTCTGCCAGACCTCCTGCTCGGCACCCACTCTCTTCCCCCCACCCACAAGTTTTCTAACACTACAAAAGATTTGAGACTTTGGGGCTTTTGGGTTTTGGGGCTTTGTTTTTTGTTTGGGGTATTCCCCCCCCAATACTATTAGAGGGGACACAGTTGTGGGAGGCAGCAGGCGGGAGGGTCACTTGAAAACCAGGGACTTCCAAGGCTGTATTGAAAACCTTTAGGGTTCCAGTTACAGCACCAAATTCTATCCGGTGTAAAGGCAATTGCATTGATGTGTGTTGTAGTCATGAAAGACAGGGAGGTCCTCTGTCAGGTAGAAATGTTTAACCTTTTCTTCCCCTGCTCACCCCATTACAGAGGTCCCAATAAATTGTCACCCCAGACTTTGGCCATTAAAAGGGCTAAAATGGAGAGGTCAAGACAAGGGATATTTGCCTAATGTGGCAGATATCCACTCCCCAATTGTCACGCCTGTATCCTGAGACCTGGGAAATGAAACTTTTGAGATCTTATCCCACACCCCCTCCAATGATCCCCCATAAAGATATTTTTAAATAAATTGTTACACATGTCCATGTGGACACAGACATGCTGCCATTTCTTAAATACCCTGCCACTAAAATCAATTCAGGACATATCAGCTTGTTTTGTCATATTGCAAAATAAATCAGTTAAGCCCTCAAATCAGAACCTTCTTTTCAATAAGAAACAAAGCTGACATACTGTAGCCATTCTCAGAAAGGAAAAGCACGTTGAAGCCAGAGCAGGACCACAGCTGCAGAGAGACCTGTGTGCTGTTTGGGAAGACAGAAACTGCTCAGAGAACTGTTGCACGAGCTACGCAGACAGGGACAGGCTAAAACAAAACAAAACAAAAGCCCCAGCTCAGGGTGCAGGGAGAGGTGCAGAGACAAAGCTGATGAGATAACCAGAGGAAGGAATGAGCCTGTGATATACAGCAAACTAGGTCACTCCAGCACATGAGCTGGCCCGGAGGACGTTTCAGGCGGAGTCTCTTGGTTAATGCTAGCACTCTATGAACTAATCACCCTCCTGTGGGGAGCAAATGTTGAATGGCTCCATGGACCCCCCAGATCTGTGCAAATGGCCTCTGAGGAGCACTGTTCTAGTACCACGGGGGCTAATGAAAGGGAACAAGCATTTCCCAAGAACATATCCATGGGCCACGCACTGTACTAAGTAGTTTTCATGGGCTCTCATTAAATCCTCCCTACAGCCCTGAGATTATGTGCTAGTCTTACCCTCTTTTATGGATATGAGGCTGAGAATGGCCAAATAATTTGCCCAAAACCAGATGGCTGAGAAGCAGTGGACCAGGATTTGCATTCATGTCCTAGGGACCTCAGAGCCTACATCATTAGCTAACTCACTACGGTGCTGTGTGAAACACCTAGCAATAGTTCGTCCCTGGCTGACTGAAGGCTTGTTGATGGTTTCTTAAACCAATTTGAGTGGGGAAGTGGGGGGAGTGAGGTCAAATACACACCATTCTGCATATTTGCAACAAGAGCTTCCAAAAATCAATTTCCAACAGATACTGACATGTTCTTCCCCATAGTACTGGCCCTGCATTTCCATAGGCAATTCCCCTCAACCTCAGCTGCTGAAAGCAACTAGAGTTGACGACAGCTACCGTTTACTTAATCCCAATTATGTACCAGGCACCTTGTATACATCACTGAATCCTTACAAGAATCCCACAAGGCAACAACTTCCATCTCCGTCTTAGCTCAGAAAGATTAAGGAACCTCTCCAGAGGCACACAGCTTGGAACAGTTGGGCTGGAGCCACCTTTCCATTATGGGTCATGGCCTCCTGATGCCTCTCCTACCTGGCCTCAGCAAATATGTTATTTTCAAGGCTTATCCTCAAGATTCAGTGTTACCCAAAAGACAGAATCCCTCTGTTTCTGAATCCTTCTGAAATAACTAGGAAAAACAGCACAAGACACACAGCTGATCGCTGGTGACGTGGAATAAACTTGGTGTGCCACCGAATGAACTTGGCCTGTGGCATTCATTTGGAGATTAGCCTTGGTCTGACTAGAACCTAAATAATCCATTTACTGCATAAGAAACATTTTTTTTTTTAGAAATCAAGCAAGATTTAGTGAAAGATAGCCCAAGGAAAAAGTGGTTTCCTATACCAAAGAAAGTCAAAGGGGCATAACCAACTGAGAAAGAAGATTAGGATAGCATCTCACCCAGAGTCCACATATCCTTATGTTTTAGCTACATATGCATTGGATTGACCATCTTCAGCCAGAAAGAAACTCAAGACAACTGACTAGGACACCAGCCTTCCTGCTGGCCACCCAGAAGCAGTTCCTTCTTCAAGTAAAAATATGCGTTCCCAGGGGGCTGCGGACTCCCTGATGATTCCTGGGATATCTGGTAAGGATTGGAGGTGTGAGGTTGGAGGTCCACCACTGTGGGTGCAAGTTGATCAGCAATTTGACAGTCCCCCACTGAACCAATGCCCAAGCTGTACCAGGGGAGAGAGGAAGAGAAGAAGAGAGATTGAAAGGGATTTAAGGAGATTTATCTGGGGAAAGGAAAGATTAAAGGGATTTATGGAGATCCAGCCAAAGAAAAACTCAATAAATTAACCCCTAAAATCCTCCCCTGAGGGGACACAAATGTCCACCTACCAAGTCTAATTATTGTCCATTCAGTGGCCACGTTTGAACCAGAAATTTCTGCTTGAGACACAGTCCATATCAGCTCCTTTGAGAAAAAGCTCTCTACCCAAAGAGCAACTTCCCAAATCCCACTGCACTAATCAATAACACCAGGGTTTGTTATCTTTTTCCCAATGAAGAAAAATGTTTGGCTTTTCCTCTCCAGATATAGAACATCCTGTCAAAGAAAGGAGAAGCAAGAATGCTCATGTTTATTATTTTTCACGGAATGTCTGGGCTTTAAACCTCCAAATTAAGTGGGAGCATTACAGGTTATAGGAGAGAGTTACATATGTCATATATATTGTATAGGAGAGTTATAGGCTCACCTGTCAAGGTGAGCTAGCTCTTCCTATTGATAATTCTAAGGCAAAACCCAGCATTTTCACAGAAAATTAAGCAGTTCTTCCAGCAGCTAAAATATCCAGCCTATCACCACTTTCCCTCTGTGACCAAGGAGAAGGCACTTCAAAAGCCCTCTCCAGACATAAACTTGGAGGAAAGGAAATTCACTTTGAAATGCAGGAGTCCCTCACGAGGGGGGCCCAGAAGCCCAAAGGATGTGAACTTACCTGCTAAACTGTTTCCAAGAGCCTCCCAGAGCATGGACAGCCCTGCTCTGCCAACGGAGCAGGCATTCAGAAAATCCTTGAATAAACTGACCAAAACCATCCATTGGCACTGTTCTTCCAACCCCAAAGCCTCGGAAAATCTCACACCCAACTACAGCAACTCCTTTCTGCTGTCCCTTCCAAAAATATCCAGGATCCAATCACTTCTCATCACCTCCATAGCTACCTCCTCCTTCTAAACCACCTGTCTCTCACCTGGATCATCACAATGGCCTCCAAGCTAGTCTCCCCACTTCTGCCCCAGAGCCCGCCGGTCCGTCCTCAACACAGAAAGTACAGTGAGGATGGAAACACCTAAGTCAGATCAAGGTTCTCTTCTGCTCAAAATCATCCAACGACTGCCATGTCTCTCAGAGCAAACGCAAGGTTTTTACGACAGCCTACAAAGGTCCTCCATGAATCCAATCTCCCCTCCGCCTTGGCCCCCCTGGCCCACTTCCACACCCTCATGCCTCTTAGCTCCCACTCTCCTCCCCTGACCACCCACTTCCAGCCACACGGGCCTCTTGGAACAACAGACAAGCTTCCCGCCAGGCCCTCAGCTCTTGCTGCCCCCTCCGATGGGAACATTCTGCTTTTAGATGTCCCATAGCTCCTTTAGATGGTATTCAAATATTAGCTTCTCAGTGAGGCCACCCATGACTACCCGGCCTCAAGCTGCCATCACCCCACTTCACAAAATCCCCCTTCCCTGCTTGGCTTTTCTCCCTCACATGTGTACTAAACACCATACTCTACATTTTACTTACTTATCTTTTTCATTCCCTGGTTCTCCTACCAGAAGGTAAGCTCTGAGAGGGCAGGCATTTTTGTTTGTTTGCAACTATGCCCCACAGTGCCTAGAATACAGTAGATGCTCAGTAGATATCTTTAAATCTTAAATGTGAGAGGCTGAATTTACATCCTGCCCCCGCCCCAAACAAGAGAGCTGAGAAATACAAATTCCTAACAAATACCCCAGCTGGGATACCCTAGGGGAGAAATCCAGGGGCTTCTGCCCCTATGTTCCTCTTGGTGATATTCTTTCAAATGCTTCATCCAGACTCTAAAATCCTGAGTAATCCCAGAATAAATACTATTAAATCAGCCAAATATACAAACCACCTGAAGCAGCTTTGCATTCTACTCCTCCCCCCCCCACACACACGTACATTCCAAAAAAAGACTATTGAGTGTGTTTTCCACTGGGGCTTCCAGATAAATCAATCTTCTGTGTCCTCAACAGGTGTATTTACTGAGCAATTTCAGAACAAGGAGTGTAAGTAGGATACTAGTGGGAAAAGTCCGTGCTTGCCCCACAGTAATTTCTACTTATACTCTTCCTAAAGCAGCACGAGCAGGCAGGCACTCATTTAACGAAAAAGGGAATGCACTATGCTACTGACATTAAGTGGGATAAGACTTCCTGTTCTGAGGTGTTTTACTTTGCTACTAGCATGGGCCTAAAACTGTTGCTCCAAACAAATGAGCTGCACTAGCCACACATGGAAGGTTCGTAAAGGGACCCAGCGAGTAGCTGCCTTATACAAGTGAGCCATAAAATCCCTTGTAAGGGCCCTTGAAAACCATCTTGTCTTCCCTGCCCCCCCCCCCCGCCCCCGATTTTAGAGACGAGGAAGCTGAGACAGAGAGAGAGTGGTGTGGACAAATGACCAAGCAGCCCACAGGCCACACAACCCATTAGTGGCTGAGCCAGACCTGGAAGCCAGGCTCAAACCCTCCACGATGCCCAGTCCAGCCCCCTACAGACAGCAATTACTTCACTGTAAAATGTTCAGTCTATAAGAAAAGCATGTATTCACATCCTGCAGAGATGAAGATCTATTTTCTAGGACATGCCATTTCCTATACTCCAGAGGAAAGGAGGTATATTGGGACAATCATTCCGTGTCATGCTAAGTACTGAGGCCTTCTCTGTTCGGATGGCTTTCATGGTGTGGAAATTATAGAAGTGATTTCCATGAGTCTGGGGTACTTCCTGGACACCACACCAAAGCTTTCTTCCCAACCGTATTCTTCTCTGAATGGCAAATTATCTTTTTTTTTTTTTTTTTTTTTAATTTCGGAAGTCATTGAAAGTTATCTCCAATAGAGGTGGTCTGAAGAGCCTTGGCAAATACACTGGCAGAAATGTTCATTACCCCTAATTTGCTGTTACACAACATTTATCTGCTCTCACAGTGTGCCAAGGATCTGAAAACATGTCGTTGATTATTAAATAGTAATTAGGTCTTTCACCTTATTCAGAGCAATGGTCAGGTTCTGGAATTCCCTTTCCAAGGAAGTTACATGCAGCCCACTGGTTGGGAGGATTTTTCCTGAGGCCCATCTCAGAGGCACATAATCTAACACAGGCCAATACCCCAAAGACAGATCCTTTTGCCTAGCCTGTCCCTGGCTGCCTTCACCTCCTTCCCACCCTCCTGGGCCCACCTTTACTCCCATTTGGCCCCCACCCTCCAGGAAGGCCCCTCCGACCACACAAACTAAATGACTTGACCCTTGGGCTTCAACAGTAAGTGCTCTAGCTCTGCAGGGAAAGGGACCTGAGTCAGGCAGCCAGATGACAAAGTTTGGCAAAGTGTGCTCCTCAGGCCTTTACAATGCTTTATTTTAAAAGCATTTTAACACTGTGAGATGACAGTCTGGCTCCTGGCAGGGCTTTCCTGCCTTAGGATCCTGAAGGCATATGGGGAAGGTGTGACAAACAAAATGACTTGGAGCTGCAGAGTACCTTGGAAATGAATCCCAATCTTGATTAGTGTTGCCTCTGACTTACACTACATTCCATTACACATGGGAGAGGGGTCCAGACTCCACATCTGCACAGACAGGACTGGAAGCAACCTCCCTATATTTGGACTCAGGCCAAGGTCACTGGAGCTGGCCCCAGGGTGAAACAGGCATCCTGAACTTTCAGACCACTGCTAGGAAGCCCAAGGAGACAAAATAATGCTGATAATCCAAAAGCTTTGAAATGTTGCCATATTTAGATAACAGGCTTACCCCACAATGATGTTTTCTTTACATTAATATTAAAATTAGCTTTCCAAATATTAAAGTTAAATTAAATTATTAGAAAACATTTCCTGTTACATAACCCACGAAGTGGCCCAACCCCATATGGATCATGATGAGTTGTCCTGTCTCGATTCAAGTATCAGCTCCACCACTTAATAACTAGCTCATGTTTGGCAAGGCCCTTAATCTCTCTGTTGCCTCATTTTTCCCATCTGCCAATTGGGGATAATAGCAAAACCCACCTTCTAAGTTTATTATGAGAGTGAAATACATGTAAGGCACTTAGAATAAAGTCTGACACTTGGTATTCATTTAAGAAAGTCACATATAATGACTATTATTGTCATTGAGTAAAAACATTTTGATCATTTAATTATTTGTGTTAGACTCTTTTAGAACCCATGCCAGCACCACAGGGCCTCAGTGGGAAGCTTCTTTTCACAGAATTATTTCCAAGCGGAAGGCAAAGCTTTGGGACCCCAACAGAGACCCATGCCCAAGTTCACCGGGCACCTGACCTGAGTCCAAGAGATTGTTCTGCAACAGCTCCACGGGTCTCTCTGGTACCAGAAGGCAAATCCCTATCCTTCCCAGAGGGAAAACTGCCCGCAGCCGCCCCCAAACAGCACCTGCTTCAGCAGGAGACACTCAATAAAGCCACAGCTCACTGAGCTTCAGCAGCCTGGCTCCTGCAGGGGTGCAGCTGCAGGGCTCTCCTGAAAAGCAGGAGTCAGTTAGGGGGAGGCCGCCTTGGTCCACCTGGGGGCTGCAGGCAGGGGAACCAGAGCGAGGGGCTCAGGTGGGGATGCTCCACGCAAAGGAAGGCATTCCCTCATGCCAAGACTCAGCTCTCTCCCATCCCCTCATCTGCAGGCACACAACTGGTCTCAGGATGACAAGCAAGGGCATGCTTCTTGCTTCTTCATAACTTGAGCATTCCAGCATCAAAACCCCATATCTGAATGAACCTCAATGGCAATTTTCAGAAGTTTTGACCAAAACTCACCCCTTAACTGGCCATGCTGAGAGAGGCAGTCCCAAACCCCTCTTTATTGAAAAGGCGAAGTCCTTTCTGTTTTCATCCCAACAAAGGTAGAAAGTCTATACCCACAGGTGCCCTCCCTAAAGTGCAGCACAACAGCTGGGAGACCCTATTCCCAGCCTTGCCAGTGTGCCTTCCTGGGAATCAGAAGCGTGGCTGGGAATGCTGCCTTCACAACTTCGCTCTGGGGGATCCACTGCAGATTGGGGGGGGGGGGGCGCTGTGGTGAAGGAAATGACTGAACAGCCAAGGCGGACCCTGAGTAGGGGGCAGCAATCTGGATCTGAAAATGTGGTTCTGGGAAAGCAAACCAACCACAAAAACAAGGAAAGGGGGGAAAGGGAAGAAGGAAGAGTACAGTGACTTGTCTCACCAAACACCTCCTCTTTCTCTTCCCAGCCTAATCAACACCTCCATGAACCCCTGCAAAATGTTCAGTTCATAGAGCACATGTGTGCGTGTGAGAGAATATATATACTGACAGATAGTGATCACCAACAGATACTGATCACATGAGGGGAGAAAATAACTTGAACTTCAGACTCACCCAGCAGTGCCTGATTCTCTTTCACTATCAGCCTCCCTACCTATTCTGGGGCGCTTCAAAACAAACAAAAACCAACTCCTGGGCAGAAAGAGAGCAGCAGCTGAACTGAGCAGCACATGCTTGGAGCATTGGTGCGGTTGATTTCTGAGTATTTCAGCTTTCTTGCAACGCAGCCACCAGCACTGGACTACAGACAGCCCGGGAGAGAAGTCGCCTGTACAGAGACACTCACAGACCCTCCCTGGAGACACGCACCCCAGCGTGTGTGGCTGAGCTTATGTGAAATGGACATACGCTCAGGTAAGGCTATACCCACACGTGACCCTGAACACTGCGAAATTCTTCCCTTCCATAATCGCGCGGCAGCCAGTCTTGCCTACACCTAGTACGTGCGGATGTCGATTCTGTAAGAATACATGATGGAAGGACAGAAATGGGAATGACCGAAGCCCCATTTTCTCGAGACCCTATCTGTCATCTACATGGTGCGCCCATACACACGGTGAGTAAACGCACACAGCCAGTAAACACTCATATCCACCATGCTCAGCCCACAGTCACGCGTGGGGAAAAAGAAGTCGAGAGGGCGGCGGTGTCAGGGGAAGTGGAAAGTCGTCTGCCGATG
Organism: Ursus arctos; assembly: GCF_023065955.2. Taxonomy (NCBI): domain Eukaryota; kingdom Metazoa; phylum Chordata; class Mammalia; order Carnivora; family Ursidae; genus Ursus; species Ursus arctos. The sequence continues at coordinate 25,709,470 of NW_026622986.1, forward strand.
ATTGTCCTCCCAAAAACTCGGAGCTCCTCTCGCCCCCACCCGGGAGCAGTGCCCACCCGTGCCCAAGGGACGCAGACCCACATGTTGGAGACGCGGGGGGCTCCGCAGAGCCGAGAACCGGACAATGAGGACGCGGGGACCAGCCGATTCCTGCTGCGGTGGCCGGTGGTGGTGGCAGCAGGCGCCGCCTGTGCTCTCACGACCGCTGGTACCTCCACCCTTCTCTCCCGGAGCCCCACTTACGTTCCGAGGGTCTCCTTGAACTCGAAAATTTTCTTGATGTCTTCGGCTTGCTTTTTCCATGAGGAGCTGCTCTCGCCGTTCTCCCGGGCCATGGCAGACGAGGGCGGCGTGTGCGGAGTGCGGCGAGGCGGTGAAGCGGCGAGGCGGCTTGGCCGGGGCGCGTGGGGCTGGGGTGGGTGCGCTTAAGAGGGGGCACCCGGCGAGAGGGGCGCAGGCGGCGGCGACGAGCCTGTCCGGGAGGGCTGGGGCGGGCGCGCGGGGATGCTCGGCGCGGGAGCCGGAGGAGACTTTGTGCTGCAGCAGAGCTTCCTCTTCTGCAGTTTCCTCTTTCACTCTCGCCGCCGCCGCGGTCCCTCCCTGGCTCTTATTTCTGCTCGTCTCGGGCACAGACTTCCTGCCGCCGCGGCTCGCCCTGCTCCTTTGCCGCCGGCTGCCAGCCTCACTTTCTGCTACTTTCTTGCCTCCCTTCTCCTCCTCCCAGCCGCCCGCTCTGCTCCCTCCCCCTCCTCCCCCTCCTCCCCCTCCTCCCCCTCCCGCGGGCTCCCCGCCCTCCCCGCGCTCCCCGGCAGCCTCCCGCCTCCCCGCCTCCCCGCCTCCGGCGCGCTGCCGCCTTTGGGGATGTCCTGCTCCCCGGGAGCGCCGTGCACCGGGCGCGGGGCACCGCTGTCGGCTGGCCGCTACGCGCGCCCTGGAGCCCCAAAGAGGGCAGGTGCAGGGGACCCTGGCAGGTGCAGGGCGCCGGGGCGAGCGCGGGAGGACCCCAGCCCCTTGAGGTGCTTTATTAATTCTGCAGTCAAGTCCCAGGGGCGCGAGGGCTTTCCTCCTTGGTGGCGGGAGGGGGCGCTTCTGCGTTGTGTTTGGCAGCTGCGGGGTGGGGGCGCGAGTGCGAGGCTGCCGGGATCCGAGGCGCCGAGGGTGGGGGCGCTTTCCCCGAGCGCCCCGACCAGTGGCCGGTGCGTCCCAGGGCGGCGCGGAGCTGGCGGGTGGGGGCCAGTTGTTATGGCGACGGGAGGAGGCGGTGGGGATGCTGGCGGAGGTGGGCGTTAACTCCGGCCCACGGTGCCCGCTTCTGGCGCTCCCGGAGCCTGTCGGTCCCTCCCGACTCCGCGACTAGAGCTAATTCGCATTGCACCAAAATCGGAGCTCGCGTCAAATTCTGGCCGAGGGAGGGGGCCTCGTCGCGAAAAGAAAGCCTGGAAGCCTCGGGGTTGGGGACGCACAGGACGTGCCAGGCGCCGCCTCGTTTTCCCTTTGGGAGGTGAACTCCCGGAGTTACTAGGCGCCCGGGCTGCGGGGGGATTCGGGGAACGCCCGGCGCGGGCTGCGCTCTGTCTCGGGCTGCCTCGGTCCCCGGACTGGAACTGCCAGTGGGCCTGGCCGGGCTTCCCTCCTGTTCGGCACCCCCTGGTTTCTCCCCCTCTCCTCTTGCTGAAACCCACAGACTTAGTGAAAAGTGAACATCTGCCCCATACCCTCCTCGAAAGGAGGACTGTCCCCTCCTTAGCTCTGCCTGCAGTTGGCTTAGTAGGGTAGCCGGAGGCGGAGCTTGTACCTGGAAACATCCTTTCCTTCTGGCTGGAGAAAGGAACTCGGAGTTCCCTCTAGCCTCCCATCTCGGAGATGCTCTTTGACTGTCCACCCTTCTCCCACGTCCACCTGTCAGAGGGGGACCCACGTGCAGATCCCCACCCCGACCTGAAGGGACTACCTCTTGATTCAGAAAATAGTAGCTTTCCTTGTATCCAGATTATGGCTCTGCTGAGTTCAGTAAACAGACTTGTCTCTAGATTGTTGGTTGACACCTGCCCCATTTTCCCAGGACTGTTCCAATTTCACTGCAAAGGGGGGAAAATGTACTCCCTGGAAAGGAAACTTCATCCAGCATCTTCTTCCTGGGTCTGACAGGGTGGATGCAGGCCCAGTGCTCTCTCCCAAACCATCTGGACACTGCCAGTCCTCCACCCTTTCTCTGACCCCAAGGAGGTCAGAAGATACCTGACCTGTTCATCCCTCCACACCTCCATGCTGGTTTCCTGTCTTTCAGGGGCTGTTAGCTTAAGGCTCTCCAGGCTGGGGAGTGGAAATTCAGTATTACTTGGCTGTTATAAACACAGACTAAATGGATAAGTGCAACTTCCAGGACAGATTACTAAGGACACAAGATGTCCAGGCACATCACCAAAGCGCAAGGCAAACAGCACCCCTTTCAACCAGAACTAGATTTGAGGAACTAGAATATAATTTATTTCTGTCAAAGTTTCAGTAATATGAAGAGTTGGAACCCGGCATAACTAAGATGCTCGTGGACACCCTCCCATGCCCTACTATGAGCATCTTATCTTCCCTCCTTCACTTCTTCCCAGTCTCCTCCTTCTTACTCAGTTCTTTCCTCTCCATTTTACTCTTGCTCCTGGCCTAAGGATCACCCTCCAAAGCTCCTAAAAACAGTTCTCAGTCTCAGCTTTTGTCCCCAGAACTAAGGAAATGCTGATGCTCTCTCTCTTTCTCCCTATCAAAGAGAGGCAGTTGTCCAAGAGGAACAAAAGTGAAGGGGAAGCAGGGGAGGGTGGCATGTGGTTCTATGGCTGTGACTTTACCTACCAGCCTGTAACATCCATGAGGTCAAGGAACACGTTGCCTTTTGTACCACTGTATGCCCAGCACCTAGCATGGTAACTCACACATGGTAACTGATAGATAAATGGGCATAAGATGGATAAAGAAATGAAACAGAATCAAGACAACTATTTGATATTTGTTGTACTGATGAAAAGGCAAAAGAATCTTCTCTTCCAAACTTTGTAATGATGTTCATTCAGCTTTATCAAGTCATGCTCAGCTGGACTAGGTCCCAGAGAAGATACAAACATTTAATGCGGAGCTAAGGAGGCCAGACCCAAAAGAATGGATCCCCAAGGAGGCAGAAATGCCAAAGACAAATTATTGACTTTACTATGGTCATTTCTCCCTTACTGAACTTCATGTAAAATAAAAGATCTTGATCCTGGAGACTGCAATGGAAAACAAACCCACCATGTATGTTCTAAGAATGGTTATGCTTTAGACTGTACCCTGCCTAATTCTGTTCACTCTGGGGCCCTCACTTGGACTGTTTTCCAGTAACTGACCATTTCCTCCAGCCTGCCATATTTTTCTAGAGAGACAGGTGATGGCTGCCAGTCTCATGATTCTACACTACCTTCACTGTCAATCATTTATTATCTATCCATCAAAAGCTATCTGTTCCCCAACAACTCCACTCTAGAAACCTCTGTCACATATTCTGGATTACTAAAGTCTTTATATTTTCTTAAAGCTCCTACAATTTTGCTTAAAGAGCCCAAAGAAGAGGTTTTTTTTTAAAGATTTTATTTCTTTATTTGAGAGAGAGAGCATGAATGGTGGAGGGGGGGGCACAGGGAGAGGGAGAAGCAAACCGCCACTGAGCAGGGAGCCCAACATGGCGCTTGATCCCTGGACCTGGAGACCATGATCTGAGCTGAAGCCAGATGCAAAACCAACTGAGCCACCCAGGCGCCCCAGAGGTACTTTTAATAACACATCGTTAAGTAGTTACTAATATTATGCCCATCAACCTTTTCTCCCACCAACCTCTTGCCAATAGATCAGGCTTGTGTGGCCCAGGTTCAGAACTGGGCAGATGGTATAAGGGAGATAAACACTATCTAGAGCAGATTTATAGATTAAATCTGTAATTTTCTAAATTACCCCTATTCAATCTTTCGTACCTAAAGTGATAAGCCGACAAGGCAAACTGGGGCAGTGGAAAGAACTAGAAATCCTGGAAAGTAGACTTAAGGCCCAGGTCACAAAATTTGTAAAAACACTTGACGTCCCTGGACCTATTAGATGCAGATTGTAGAAGGGAGAATGGTACATAAACTCGATAATTTTTAGGACATGTAAATCAATGATTTTTTTTTTCGTTTGACAAAAAGCTTATCAAGAATATCATTAATCTTGGAACGCCTGGGTGGCTTAGTTGGTTAAGCGTCTGCCTTTGGCTCAGGTCATGACCTTGGGGGTCCTAGGATTAAGTCCCACATCTGGCTCCTTGCTCCACTGGGAGCCGCCTCTCCCTCTGCCTGCTGCTCCTCCTGTTTGTGCTCTCTCTCTCTCTGATAAATAAATTAAATTTTTTTAAAAGAATATCATTAATCTTTGGAAACTTATAAACTCTTTGGTCCAAAATTGTATTGATCAAAAATATTTTATTAGGTGACCTCATATACACTCTCTATAAAAAACTTAAATCTCGACAAGAAATATTGCAGGAAAAAAATTTCCTTTCTTAAAAGTTGGGTGCTATCCTCTCCATCAAAAGGATTGTTTGACAACACTTTGATGTTAGAACCTCTTCTCATAAATACTGAAAAAGTTTTAGCATCTTAAATTGTGCACTTAGTTCTTAAAAATAGGTAAGAGAGTTACTTGAGCATATGTTCTATATACTGATGATTAGCAAAAGTTGTTGCCAGTTTACAATAATATCTAGGAAAAGCATAGCTGAATGAGGAATCACAAAGAAGGGCCACCTCTTCGAGAAGCAGCTTGTCAGAGGGGCATAGTCAAGAAGAGGGACTCAATATTGTCATTTCAGATCTGTACTGGAGACGGTAAAGACTAAAAGAACCTTCAGTCACAAACCTGGGTCATAAAGAAACTGAGCATGATCCAAGGAAAATTTCAGCTAGCCTGGAAAATGTCTAAGTCGACTCCTTAACCTGAACCTCTTACATACTAATAGCTATTCATGGAGGAACTCATCTAGTTCACAGGATGAAAAGTCAAGGTGGAACCAGCACAAAATCTTTACAAAATTCCTCCAATTACAACCAAAACAAAAAGATTGAGGGGTGGTAGGGTAATAGAAAAAATAAGTAGCAGTGAAGATTCAACACAAGAAAAAAAAATTGCTACAGAAAAAGTAAGGTTTGTGTTCAAACACATCACAATTTAAAAAAAAATTATAAAAAGCAAAGATGGCGTTTGCTCAGGAAAGATAGGGCGAGACAACAGGAGAACTAAAACAGGCTGGAGAGCTCAGGAAGGAAGCAGGAAACAAAGTGAACCCACCATAGATAAAAAGACTATCTTGGAAATGAAAATGGCACAAGGAAAATTGCTGAAAACCTTTTAAGTGATCTAGAAGACAAATCAAGAATAGTAGGAAAATAAAATGGAACAAAGATTAGCTAGAAAATTATATGAAATGCAAAGGAAGTGCAGTAGATCCATAAATGATATCCCTCCTGAAGAAACTGAAACAATGCAACAAAAAATGTTTGAAGATGTTATTCAAGAAAACTTTTCAGAAATGAAGAAAGACTTTAATCTACAGAACACAGGGGCACATCACATACTAGAAAATATATGGATGATCAGTATCAAGACATACCCTAGTAAAACTTATCTCTGAAGAAATAATTCTTTGATTTTCAAAGAAAAAATAATCAAATCACATGTATTGAAGAAAAAAATATATATCAGTCTGTTACTTCTACAGTCATGCCCAATGATAGAAGATATGTTTACAAAGTCCCTAAGGAAAATAATTGTCATGTAAGAATTTCCTAATAATAGCTAACATTGACTGTATTCATATTACGCATCAGCCCTGTTCTAAGTGCTTTACCATATATATTTGTGAATGCTCATGTCAATTCTACGAAGTAGGTAATATCCTTCTTCCATTTCACAGTGGAGCAGACCAAGATTAGAAAGGTTAAGTAACACACCCCAGATCACCCAGCATGAATGAATAAAACACACACAGTCTCGCTCCAGAGCCCTGCCTGTAACTATGGCACTCTCAAATAACAGGCCTCCGACAAACACTGAGAAGCTGTTACTAGAAGGAGGAATGGATGTTGAGCAGGCAAACAGATGTCCACCACAATGTAAAAATCCTCTTTTTAATTAAAAAAGAGAGACAGAGAATTGATAGTTGTTCAAAACTAAAATAGGAGAATCATATGGCTGCTAGATCCAAAAATGCACCTTTTCCTGTGTTTAGTTTCACTTTTTTCAAAACGTTAAGGGACGTTTAAGCAGACACATCCCTTGGATCTAACCTAGTAGACATAGCCTTTATCTTTCTATGTTAGACCCAAGACAAGGGTGAGACTTTTCCTGACATTCCCCTGGACCTGGTTTTTGCTTCTTCTACAAGTGACATTGAGACAAAATCTTGTCAGTTCCTGTTAGAATTAAGAGTCTATTCTTAACTCACTGAAGTGCATTTGGCAATACGCACAGGTGCATTTATAAAATTAAGGATACTGCAAACAATAAATGTGCTGCCTCTTCTATAGGGAACCAGCCTAAATAAGAATGGCACCTCCCCTGATTTTCTACCCAGAATGGAATCCACAACAGACATTAAAATAGAATCTCCCCAGTTTATATTTGAATAGTATATTCCAAATAACTGAAGGAGGTACATTTGATGATGTACATAAATGCATTTGCAAAAACTGAGGGCGCCAAGTCAATAAACACCTGTTTCATACAAGCAGAGCCAGATCTAAACACCCAACTACAACAGCTTCAAATAACTGCCCATAAAGGTTGATCTTCTCCAAAATCCCATATCTTTTAAAAATTGTTTCCTATAAAGATGAGTAATTATCAAAAGATGGGAGCCTGATTGTACAATGTTTTCTTCCTTTTTAGCTATCTGAACCACAAACATCTTAATTTTCAAAATACAACAGTTACTTAAATAGTGTTGAAAAAGGAAAGAAATCAACCTTTAGAAATGTCTTCCAGGGGTGCCTGGGTGGCACAGCGGTTAAGCGTCTGCCTTCGGCTCGGGGTGTGATTCCGGCGTTATGGGATCGAGCCCCACATCAGGCTCCTCCGCTATGAGCCTGCTTCTTCCTCTCCTGCTCCCCCTGCTTGTGTTCCCTCTCTTGCTGGCTGTCTCTCTCTCTGTCAAATAAATAAATAAAATCTTTAAAAAAAAATGTCTTCTAATATTTGGTAAATACCAATTCTGGAAATCTGGGGGCATTGGGATGATGAGCTGTAACACCAGTGAGTTGACCTTAATTATGTCCATCAACTATTTAGAGTGCCTTAACTTCTCTGTGAGACACTTGTTGAGCTTGTACTTTGAAACAGACAACTTGGATACAAAAATAAACTAAGCACAGTTCCTGCCCTCAAGATGTTCAGTATCTAAGAGACAAAGACAGATATGTACACAGATAGCAAGCATAAAATGTGATTCAGGACATCATGGAAGTTTGCACAGAGACTGGTGGGGAAGCACAGAATAGAGAAGATCCACCTTCCTGAGGACGTCAAGAGTCTTCACAGAAAGGAACTTTTGACCTGGGTCTGAACGCATCTGTAAGAATGTGCCAAGCTGAGATGGGAGGGTGCCGATTTTGAGCAGAAGAAAAATCACGTTTAAAGGTACAAACATCGAAGAAAGTTGTATCCATCTGAATAGCCAGAATCTTAGTGGCTCATATTAACAGAGGTTCGCTTCTCACATCCATCATAAATCGGTTGGGAATGTGCTGGCAGAGCAGCTGCCATCTTAAGCTTTGCTAGTTACCATGATGGAGGGAAATCCAGCCAGGTCTGGCACCAGCAGCCCATCACTTCCACTCAAGTTACTGGCCAGAACTATTGATACAGTCTCTCCCAACCACAAGGGGGCCAGGAAGGGCACTCTTACTTAACCCAGAAGCCAGAATGAGATGTGGCCACAGCACTAACGGCCACCACGAAGGCACCAAAGGAGGCTGTGCGTTTAGGAACTGGTGCTATGTGTTCTAGGGCAGAACCAAAAAAGAGGCTGGAGGAAATGGAAGGACCTGTTTGAGAAAGGCCTAACTTGCTCTTCCTTTGGGCCCAAAAATAAAAATTTTAAGTGCTTCAACAAGTATGACAACCAGGGTCAAAAACCTAGCAACACCCCACCCTGCATTTCAGTAATGGCTCTGTCACCCACGGAAAGAACACGAGCTTGTGGTGGTTTTTCTCATCCTGGCCAAGCACAGACTGAACCACAATAAAACCCCTACACCTCTGAAGGAATTTAGGCCAGTAGCTCCAGAGAAAATTGCAGTATTGCTTCCTATATTCCTACTTTTGATGTTAGTAATAGCTTTCAATTTCTAGTCATTAAGGAATCTTGAAGTCTGGGTAAAGTGCTTAGGATGTGCCAAAGACAGAAGAATTACCCAGGATTCTAAAATGCAATCTCCTATTGGGGCATGGCTGCAGGCAGTAGTCTCAGAGCTAGTCAGGGGCGATTCGCTGAATCTTAACTCCAATGGAACTGTGACCATGGAATTATGTTGTTGGGGACTGTGTGGGTACACCATGCAAGTGACTTTGCAAACAGCCTGATGCAGGAAACAAGCCAACAAGCAACTGGGTTTGTCAGTGGGTCTGGCAAGAGCTGTTTGCAGGTTCAGTCTTTCTGCCGTAGGGCTACAGAGAGACAGCGGAGTGAGTGCAAGGAGGGGTTTTCTAAAATAAGACTCGGGTTAGAGGCATCCAGCTTGTGTTCCAACACTGGTGCACTAAATACAGAGTACAAACCAGAGTGAGGTGTGGTGCAAAATGCAAGAACCTGGTCTCATCTGATGTCTAACATGCTCCCTGACTTCAGGCACTTTCCAGTCCTTTCTTCAAATGAGGCTGACATATGGGGATGGAGGAGATAACATCAGCAGAGCACTTTGAACTTCTCAGAAGAAAGGCAAGAGATGAACATAAGGTATTCATAGTAGGCATCTTTTTCTCTTAATAGCTGCCACATCTGGCTCTTTGTTTTTTTTGCCTGGGTTATAAATGAATGGCTAAAAAGAAAACATATCCCCACCAAAAACACATCTACCCACAAGACTTCCACTAGATTGTTGCATTTTATATTAGAGTAAATAATCTTGGAATGTCACAAGATTCTTGTTTCCCTCAGGGGTTTTCTATTAATTCACCAGATCCCACCAATACATTATTCCCTGAAAGTGTCTTGGGCGCTGGGGCATTAACCCTTTGAAATCAAGATTTTAAAAATCTGTAACCGGAAACATATCCATTTTTATATTTAAACTTACAAGTGGAAAATATACTGTTATAAAAGCAAATGACTTGTGGCTTAATTTTTTTTTAAAGATATGCTCTTGTAAGTTGACAAGAGTGTCCCTGTAGGCCACAGAGGTGCTGCTATTTCCCCAAATGTTTCTTTTTTTAATGTTTTTTTATTATATTATGTTAGTCACCATACAGTACACCCAAATGTTTCTGAAAACAGGAAAGGTGAGGGGGAAATACCCAGCCAAAAGTGATGGGGCAAAGCATCATTTAAGTGCTTCTCAGCATTCCTGGCCCAAGTACTTCCTCCAGGGTTCACAGGTGAAGTCGTCCGTGGAATTTACACCTCCAATGGACATAAACCAGCCTGTGGATTATTGGGGTATTAACTACACCCATGACAAAATGTAGGTGTTCTACCTAATGCAACCACTGGCCTTAAACAGATGCACTCAGGAAAGGTTTAAAAGACTGGCCGGCCTCCAGAAGAGTTTTTATGCTAATGAAGCATACACAGGAACTGAGGAAGGGCTGCTGAAGTTGGGCCCGATGGTCTGAGGAGCAACTCGGCTTCCCCGCTCATCTTCCTCCCCAGAGAGGCTGGGCCTCCCAAGTCTCAGACAGCTCCGTGGTCCCCTCCAGGTTAACAACGCTGTTTCCCGCTGAACCAGCCAGAAACAACACTGGAAGTGGGTTTATTTTTACCCCGGGCTTTGTCATCTATCATTACTGAAAAACTAAGAAACAGGTTTTGGCTGAATATCCTGAGGAATATTCAAGATCTCCATGCAGGATTTGGCCCTCCATCTGCCACATTATCTTATTTGGAGTGGCCTTCTTCTCCCTGCCAATGTTCCTCATTAGCAAGGATATTTGTATTCAAAAGAAGAGACGGTCTCTCTTGGTCAGGCACCTAAGGGATCCTGTGATGACATCATGATGCAGCCCTTGTGATATCATAGCTTCTGTCATGGAAACAAATCATCGGCACCTTGGATGACATGGTGTATTTAACCACAGGGGAAGGGGGGAGGCACATTTAGAAATCTCTTGCAGATTTCTGTAGCACACAGACATAACTGCCAAAACCTTGCTTTATTGAAGGGCCCTCCCTCTGGATTCAGGTATTTTTCATTTCAGGAGGGTACCTTTTCCCTGGTCTGCAAGATGAAAATTATATTACCTACTGATTTGATGCCCTTTCAAACCACGAGACCCAGTTATGTGATGCATTTGTGACTCCCCTTTATCTTCTACATGACACTCAAACTAGTGGTTTTGGGTTTTCAAAGTCCTCTGTTTGTAGGGCTAGGCATATATCTCCTTTCTCACCTTCCTTTCCAGTCAAGCAAACTTGACTGGAGCTTTTCAGAGCAAATCCAGAATGATAGAAACTGGTTACCGGGTGCCCAACACTGTGCTGAACCCAGACCCAGTCCCTTTGCTCTCGTTTCCATATCTAATTTCAAGTTCTTTCCTATTCCCAGTTGATTTCCCCCAAGCACCAAACCTACTCTCCTCAAACTCAACAAAGACGTCTTTCGGGATGGTTTTTGACAGGTGAGGAAACTGAGTCATCAAACTTACCCAAAAGCACACATCTACACAGAAGGGAATGGAACCTATACAGCATTCTAACGGAAAGAAAAACCCACTAGTGTATATATCACTTCCCAGTGAAAAATTATTTAAAAGGAGGGCTTTGGGTGAAAGCCAAGGGTAACCACCCATGACCTTTACATTTTGCATTCCAACTCTCAAGCAAAAATCCTGAGAGCGGGGGCGCCTGGGTGGCAGAGTCGTTAAGCATCTGCCTTCAGCTCAGGGTATGATCCTGGCATTATGGGATCGAGCCCCACATCAGGCTCCTCTGCTACGAGCCTGCTTCTTCCTCTCCCACTCCCCCTGCTTGTGTTCCCTCTCTCGCTGGCTATCTCTATCTCTGTTAAATAAATAAATAAAATAAAATAAAATAAAATAAAATAAAATAAAATATGAGAGCGAAACCTACATTTCTCACACCAATGCATCTGTTTATCAATAAGAACTAAAGCCAAGTTCAGAAAGAAAATACAGGTTTCCCCTACTATCCAAAAGCAGAGCATTCCTATGAAATCTTTCATAAGCCGAAATGATGTAAAGTGAAGGAGTAATTACCTTTAATTTATACAGAAAATTTTTGAGCATTCCCAGACCCCAAAAAAATAACCTCTACTAGGCTTTTCTGATACCTTAGGACATATCCTGTTAACAGATGAACAAAATAAATCAAGATAAAGTACAGGTGCTCTCAGGCACAGTTTGAATTTACGGCGGTTTGATGATGAGACACTGAGAGTAGTGCCTGAGGAAGGAGCTTGGCGGGGCCGCTCACTGCTGGGGTGCACGCTGCCTCTGTGATGGTTGACTGCAAACAAACGCTGAGCACCATTTTTGTTTTCCACCTTTTTCTCCAACTTTCGAAAAAGCAGGGGATGCCTATACCCTGGAAAAAGTTTAAGGCCTATACAGATCTCTACCTCGTCCTGAGAAGGGCACTGCTATGCTCAGCTATCTGCCTTGAGTTGAAAAAATGGGGTTTCCCCAGCATTCCCAAGAGCACTGACCCCTCACACTTCTCTGTGACACTTTTGCTCATGGCATTCCCTGGGGGGAGAGGGAGGGGTGTAAGTCACTGCGTAATTAAAATCCATAAACCTGGGGGTGTGGCTCTGATTTTTAAATCCAGGCAGCCTTCACAATGCCCAGTTATAACTCAGAAACCCAGCATTGTTCTGGAATCTCTGAATTTGCTTCGAGATGTCCCCCTGCGTGACCAAGCATGGAGCTGAGACTTCTTCGTTACCATACCAGCATATTTCACTGCAAGTAAACAATCGCAATATAAGAATTCTATCATCCTAAACCCTCCTACAGATCCCTGGCAGAAGGTCAGTGGGGGTTTTTCCTCTGTTGCTTGGCTGACTCAGATCTCTCCTCTCCCTGTTGCTGCCTTGAGGAGGCCGAGGTTCCAGGTTTTCTGGTTTCAAAATAAATTGGCAGAAATCTGAAGCGATGCCAATACCGCCCTCCTGCCCGCAGGCAGCTGGGTCCCAGTGGGAGGTCTCTTAGCAACCAGGCTCAAATCAAATATTTGGGCGTCTGGACACATTCTGATTGGAATGAGCTCATGAACAAAAAACTTCTCTTTCCCTCAACCCAGCTACCGAGGGTTATGAAAAGATGCTGAGTCCCTCAGTTGCCTCCCTGTACTGGATGAAACTGTGACTCACACAGAACGTTAAATTAGAGGCAGCCCCAGACTGGCAGGCCAGAGATCCGACTTCTATTTCTGGCTTGATATGTATCCTTGGACAAGACACTTGAACTTTTTGTTGCTGTGCCTACAGAAAGCCCAAAGTTTTAATTTGACCTTCTGCATGCTGTCTGTTCACCAAAAATCAGAATATTCACAGACTCACAAAGGACCTGAGCTCCAGTTCAGTTCAGAAGTGAACCAGGAGGAAGGAGGGTTTCAGAGCCTTCTTCCTCCACGTACCACCTCATCTTACCCCCCACCCCACCTTTCCCCAATGCCAAATGCTCATCGGGAGGGAGAAGAGGGCAAATGGGTGTTACCAAGAGCTTCACATCTTTTACTTTTCAACCCAGAATCTCAGGTGTACTCTATTCCTGCACAGTCAGGAAAGACTAAATACTTCGCTTTGGCTTTGGATGGTAATTCAAATCAATATCCTTATGTACAGGGGAGACTTTTATCTCAGCTTTCACATCTATAAAATAGAGCCTTTAAACCATAGTCTCCTGATCTTCTGAGAGATGGCCTCTCCTCGGCCAGCACACCCACGCCTCCTACCTCTGGAAACCCATCATAATTACTGAGCGTACCACCCCACTGGCCACTGGGTTGCTTATTTCTGTGGACATAGATGTCTCACCTCTTCATTGAGCCCCCAAAGGCAGATGCCATGTCTCATATCCTCTTGTCACCTTTTAAGTCACCTTACCCACTGTGGCAAATGCAGCTAGTCCTAAAGAAATCCATACTGAATTTAATGAACATCCAAACCTCATGGGCCTGAGGATCCTCAAAGAGGATGGCATGAAGAGCTCTCCCCAGTTAGGAAATGTCACGTTACTTTTCCAGAGAAATGAGAAGTCAGAGAGCAGTGGAGTGCAGTGCAAAGAGTGTGGCTCTTAACTGGCACCACTGGTTTGCCTTGGCCACTCTGTAGCTGTGCGGCCTTAGGCAGGTTGCGTAACTTCAGCATGTTTCCTTACTGGAAAATGGACATAGCAGTAGTATCTAATTTGCTGGATGGTTTTAGGCAAATTAACTGAGGAGGAGCTATAAAGCACCTCACACGAAGGCGGTCAATAAAGGGTAGTTCTTATTGTTGTCATGACTTTGTCACCCAATCATTTGATCATTAAATAAAAGCATAGTTGGCTTACTTAGTTGTTCTGATTACAAATTATTTTAATCATTTTTCTAAAAAGCTTCAGAACAGTGTGGAATGAGGGAGTCAAGGACCCCAGTTTCTACGGCTTAAGGTAAACAACATTATTGTTTTTAAATCACACCTTGGTTTAAAAAAAAAAAAAAGGTAGGAGTGCCTGGATAACTCAGTCAGTGAAGTCTCTGACTCTTGATTTCAGCTCAGGTCATGATTTCAGGGTGGTGAGATTGAGCCCCACATTAGGCTCTACACTTGGCTTGGAGTCTGCTTCTTTCTCTCCCTTTCCCTCGGCCCCCCCTCCTCCTGCTCACGAGCTCTCTCTCTCTCTCCTTCTAAAATAAATAAATAAATCCTAATTTAAAAAAAGGTGTCTGTGGCAACAATGATAAATAGAGCATTTATTAAAATAATTTTTGTCCAAGGAAATACACAGTTAATCATCAGGATTCAACAGTGACCCTGAATCCCGTATTTCATGACCTCCTTCCTTGATCTGCTTTGGAAGCAGCTTGAGCTTTACTCTGGGGAGAGTCAGAGATCAATTTTTGTTGATTTTGTTTACACTATAGAAGATGCCAGACTTCAGGCACTAAAAAACATACCCGTTCTGAAATGAGCCTGAGCAAGCCTTGACAATGGGCAGATTTTATCCATTTCATTGTCATCAGAAGAAAAAAGCCATCATTATCTATCATAGCCCAAAATGGAAACAGTTCCAGTGTCCAACAGGTGCAGACTCTGTTTTCACAAAGCAATGGAATATAATACTTTCCCTTAAGGTGTACATTCTAGTCAAAATAATATCAAGTGAAAAAAACTAAAAGTAACAGGGATTATATTGATCTAACAACCAGGTTTATTAATAAAGAGGAATAGGATCTTCTAAATAGCAGAAGCTGTCATGAAGAGTTGTGCTTGCCCCCCCTCCAAGAGGACGCTTTTCTAATATTTTTTCATTTTAAAACACATGCAGTAACCCTTTCTCTTATGCAATTTTGTCAAGCATCTGCTATGCATCAGGCATTGTTGGGGAAACCACAGGGAAAAATAAATAAATTTGCCATCCTCACGGAGCTTCCATTCTACTGTGGGACACAGAAGATAAACAAAAATGTTATTGTACTACTTTACAAAACACTTTCACGTTTTATGGCCATGCTGTCAAGCAGGTTTAATGAACCTGTGTGATAAATGTGGGAACGAACTTGGCCAACATCAGCTAACTGATAAGTGTCAGACCTGGGATTTAAACCTATGTCATCTGGTATTTCAGCTTCTGGCAATAGCAGACTAAGTCAGTCAGATCAGCCCTCCTACCAAAGACGACTTAAAAAGCTGGATGAAATATTTGTTTAATTTTCTTAAAAGCATCAAAGCAATAATAAGGTAGTAAAGAAACACCTGCCAAAACCTAGCGAGGACAAACACCACGGAGGTTAGCCCAGCCCACAAAGCTTTTATCCTAAGGCATTTGTCAATCTGGAAAAAAAGCGCCTTTGAAAATGAGCTCTTGTTCTGATAGCCTCATGAGGCCAAAGCCCAGAGACTGTCAAAGTTGGGGATTCAGAGAAACCACTCGCCATTTTAAGCTGGATCGCCAGGGTAAAGGAGAAAGGGAAGGATACAGCCCTCGGCCTCATAGACAGGTTCCCTTCATCATTGGGTCAAGGGAATCCCGAGCTTTGCACTTGGATTAAGGTGGCTTCAGACAGGAAGTGCTCTTAATGCCTGGCAGGCAGACACAAGGGAAAGCCTCTCCAGAAGAAGATTCCACAACATATATATATATATATATATATATATATATATATATTCAATGCCTAATATGTCAGGACATTGTAAGAACAGCAAAAACAGCCAAAAGTGCAAACAAGCCCACAAAGACTTCAGAAATGGGTATTCTTCAATACAGACCGCTAAACAACTCTACTTACTATATTCAGAAACATAAATGCCACACTTGAAAATTTTGACAGGGAACTGGAAACTAGAAAATTATGTAAAAGATTTTAAAAAGAGCCAAATAGAAACTCTCAAACTGAGGAATGCAGTCACCGAAGTTAAAAACCCCAATGGCTGGGTTAACAGCAGATTATCACAGCTAAGTGAGGATTAGCGAACTGGAATATAGGTCAGAGATAACATCCAGAATTCAGCTGCAAAGGGGGGGAAAATGGCAAAAAAATGAAAAAAAAAAAAAAAAACCAGGATACATTCAAAAGATGGAACACACTGAATTGGCAGGTGGAAAGGAAGGAAATATTGGAACAAAGACAATATTTGGAGAGATAATAGCCAAGGATTTTCCAGAACAGATGCACCGACATCCACTCACAGTTTCAAGACCCCAACAAATCCCAAGCAACCTGAATTTTTTTTTAATCCACATCTAGATACAACATAAAGTAACTGTAAACAACCAAAACCAGAGCAATCTTGAACCTGGATCACCTGAGATGGAGTTTGGCTTTCTTCCCATCCCTTCAAGGCCCTTTTCCTCTGCAGCCTCACTGTTTGTCGGCTGGACCCACTCTCCCTCGGTGACTGGCAACAACATCAATTCCTAATTGGCCTTCTTTTCACACAAGCAGAAATGCCACTGGTTTCTAGAACAGTTCTGACTGCCACAACTAGTTAGTAGTAATCAGAAGAATGGAACCTGCTCTTTAAAGCCAGCAGGCCAAGAAGGGGATCAAAATGCAACTGGAAACAGCTTTATCACGAATCTGAGCTGACAGCAGAGGGACACCCATAGGCTATCACTGGCCATCTCTTGTTCTCATCAGTCTGTCTCCCTCCCACAGCCCTCACTGCCATCTTCTGCCTCAAACTCCAGCCTGTGGCCCCATCTGATGTCCCCTGTCACACCATAAGGATTTTTAACTCACAGAAAAGCAAAAGAATCAGCAACTGCCAGGTGGAAATGGGATGAGTACAATAAAACTATTACAGTCTTCTCTCAGTGGCCAGTTACCTGTGTGATCCAGTGACCCCATAATCACTGAGATAAAGAAGAACTCGAGGCTGGGTGGAGGGTGGATGATGAGGGAGGAGGCAATTTCATTTTTACACTACTCTTTATGGGTGCTCCAAACACTGGGGCCAGATGTATTCCATCCATCCTACATGCCCAGTCTCTGAATCAGGGCCTAGAATGACAATAGGAAGTCACACATTAATTTGTGAGTGAACAAATTTGTAGACAAAGTGAGGCAATTCTGCCAAACCCATATTAGGAATACTGACTCTCAGGAAGGTTTCAGACACATAGCCTACTCCCTAGAGAAACGAAAAATTCCTCCTCTCGTTTCTGTCATCTTCTCCTATCACACATTATATGCTGTAGTTTCTTAAAAATATAAAGATTTTTTAAAAGTTAGGGTGAAAATGGACTTACACGATTTTGCAGTGTATTGAGTCCTTTTAAAAGACCTGAGCACCAGCACTGTAGGGCCCTAGTCCTGAAATAGTGCTAGTGCTTTGGCAGATCCCATGCTACAACAAACCACCTTCTGGGTCTCCGGCTCTTGTCCCCAGCTAACTAAGTCCTACCATCCTGCTCAGGGAGGGGTAGGACATAGTTGAAAGGGCACCAGGCCAGGAGTCAGGATATGAGGATATCTGTGCACTGTAGGCAAGTCACTCACTCGCCCAGGATGAAGCACCTCAGTGGCAGGAAGAGCTTATGGTAGAGCAGTGGTAGGGGGGATGCAGGAGTGAGTGGGACGTGTGTCTTCTGCCAAAATCTCTAAGTAGTATAAGGTGTGTAGTTCAAAGCAGCCCCAGGCAGTTCTGATAGGCCCTTTCCAAGAAGCAGCCCTTGCACAAGAGGATGGTTCCTTAACGTCCCTAGTAGGAGTAAATGCTCTACGACTGTCCCCTATACCCTCTATTCTGCCCCACGTCTGCTTCCACCTCGGTTAGAATCAGGAGCAGTCGTTTATACAACAGACCCCTCTGGCTCTAGCCCCATACTTGACATGCTTAGTCACCACAACAGATTAGTTGAAGCCAAGCTGCAGCCCCCAAAGCCATTCTGTGGCAAAGCAGATCCCACAACAAGCTAATCAATCAAAACGCAACCACTGGAAGCAGCTTTATCACGAATCTGAGCTGACAGCAGAGGGACGCCCACAGGGCTGTCACTGGCCATCCCTTGTTCCCAATGGTCCTCTCCCTCTCTCTCTTTCTCTCTCCTACAGCCCTTACTGCCGTGTCCTGACTCAAATTCCAGCCTGTTACTTCATCTGATGTCTCCTGTCACACCAGAAACTTTATAAAAGTCCTCACGTTCTGCACATGAAATGGTACCCAGAAATAATTCCTTCCATTTTGGGGGCCCTTTATGGCTTTTAAAGAGTGTTCACACTGTGGAAAGCCTGCAGTTATGAAATGTTGGGTTGCATAGCCTCAGGACAATCTGGGGATTACACAGAAGTGACTTGCTTTCCATTTAAGCAGTCGTATAAATCTTCCCTGAAATCATTGGTTGCAGCCCTAAGGAGGAGCTCAGAACACATACTCCCCCACCTTCAAGACTAATTAGTGTCCAGGAGGAATAATAGTCACCCTTCATTGTCTTCAAATGTTCACAAGGTGACTCTCTGCTACCTCACTGTCCACAGGCCACGTGCTGCAGTTGGCTTTGCCAGTTTTGAGGACGTTAATGCCAACTCCTCTATCCACACCCTTGGTCAGCTCCCTGCCTTGTGACCAGTGGCATGGCAATGAGAGAATATCTTGCCGCTGATTGAAGCCCTGGTCTAGATGTGGCCAGACCTATTCTTAATGGGTAGAGGACAAGGCATGCAGGGGTACCTGCCATAGAGCATCCCAGGCATTTGGCAATTCTGTAATTGCTATGGGCTCAAATAACCAGAAATCACTGTCTGGCAGCCCCTGGGCTCAATCAAGCCTATAGAAATGACTTGCTTTGGCCAGAGAGGGTTGGGTTTTTTTGGTTTTTGTTTGTTTAAGTTGCCAACATTTAAAATGTAGGAGATTTCATGCAAAAATCTGGATTCTTTGCTGTTCTTGAAAAATCAGAAGCTCTAACAACATTTCTGATTAGCTGTCATCACTTGGAGATGAATAGTCCTGCTTGTGTAGACAGGGCAGCCCAGTCACCAGAGCCAGGTTTTGTGGGGCCTGAAGCTTATGTAATTTGGGAGGCCTCTCTGAGAAAAATAAATCCAAATTATAACTATAAAATTGCTAAGGCCCCTCCAAGGACCTCAGCAAGTGGTGGGTCATAACGCTTAAACACCATGAGCTTCCAGGTAAATCCTCCCCAGGTTCCCACCTGTGGCCTCTCCTTTCACCCCCAGCCCAGGGCCTGCATGCTGTCCATGTAGGTGTCAGAGTCCATGACCTCTTGCCTATACGTTGTGGTCACCAGCTCCTGCCACCACTCCTCGTTCCAGCCCCAATTTCCAGTATAAACACAGCCCTGTAAAGCAGGCCCCACCTTCCCAAAAACTCCAATAACTAAATGAAGGATGACTTCATTTATTTTAAAAGGGAGTAAAAAGAAGTCTTTATGCTTTACATCTCCCTCT
This sequence comes from Ursus arctos, assembly GCF_023065955.2. Taxonomy (NCBI): domain Eukaryota; kingdom Metazoa; phylum Chordata; class Mammalia; order Carnivora; family Ursidae; genus Ursus; species Ursus arctos. Next base: position 25,728,809 of record NW_026622986.1, read on the forward strand.
CCTTTGCGAGGTTAGAAGGAGAGGACTGTCTAAGTATCTGCCTAGAGTTAATGTAGAAAGTAATTCCTTACCAGCACAGAGATCTAAGAACAGCAACAAAAAGGAGGGGAGGGTCCTAAATGTCTGCTGGGTCTATAGCCTAATTTCCTTTCCATTGGGGATGCCCACTGAGATTGTCCATGCCCTCTAAATGGCTTTGTTTTGGAGGGTCAGGTGGAGAGGAAACATGCCAAAAAAAATGTTCTCCCAACGGGTGGCAGACTGTACTGCCACAGTTACATCAGGAATAAGATAATCAGCAATATTTATTGAGTGCCTACTGTGTACTAACTCCACCTCTTATATACCAAGAATTGTACTAGACAGCTCCCTGTGGATTCCTGCAATCTAGTTGTGGAAAAGGACACCCACATAGAAAGTTAGATAAGAGGGAAATATAATAAAGGTTTGCAGGAATTCAGAGGCCAAACTGGGAAAGTGATACCCACCAGGAACCTTGGAAATGCAGGGAGCAGCACTGAGAACATTCCAGATAGTGAGAAGGGTTTGGGGGCCAGGAGGTCTGGGTCTGGAGAACTGGAGGGTTGCAAAGAAACTGGGGACAAAGAAATAAAAAGAAAAGTAGATAGGGAACCCTTCAGGAAGAGACATGAATTTAAGATAAAGTTCTCTGGATTGTGTGACTCAGTGACAGAGTACAAGAAATATAATAAAAATGGTGGATGGTGCTTTACAGTTTACTGAAAATAAGCTCTGTGACTTATTCCCATTCAAGTCTTACTTCTGCTCTGCATTATACATGTTTTTGTAGAAAACATGAAAACTGGCAAAATGTAAAAACTGTAATTCTATCAATCAGCAAAACCATTAACATTTTGGCTTATTTTCTTCCTGTTTTATTTCTAAAGATAATTTTTTTTCAAAAGTAGAAGGAGTGTATCTATTTCCAGTAAACACTGTAAGACTTTCCCCATGTCACTGAATATTCTTTGAAAACAAAATGTTTACTGGCTACCTATTATTCCATTTTTAGGTGAACCATAATCTCTGTTGGACATTTAAGTTGCTTCCAATTTTTCATTATTATAAATCATACTGCACTGAATATCCTTGACTATCCCCAATATAAATATGGGTCCACACCTCTCCGATTGCTTGGTGATATGCAATTATTAGAGCAAAGGGCATAAATATTTTTCAGGACTCTTAACAGATATAGACAAATTGTTTTCAAAAAAAGATATTACCAATTTGTACATTCATCTAGAGTACATGAAAGGGCTTGCTTCCTGTAGACCTACCCTAGAATTAAGTATTATTTTTCCAGTCTTACCTAATTTGATAAATGAGAAATGGAATCACAGAATTGCATCTAAGTAATCATTTTTGTTACTCATGAGTTTGCATTTTTCACACGCATTTTTCATCTATGTGTATTTCCGCAAATTATCTGCACTTGACTCATTTTATTATTGGTACAAAGCATTTATCATTTTGCATTTTAAAAACCCTTAATAGTTGGAGAGGATGTGGAGAAAGGGGATCCCTCTTACACTGTTGGTGGGAATGCAAGTTGGTACAGCCACTTTGGAAGACAGTGTGGAGGTCCCTTAAAAAGTTAAAAATTGAGCTACCCTGTGATCCAGCAATTACACTACTGGGTATTTACCCCAAAGATACAGATGTAGTGAAGAGAAGGGCCATATGCACCCCAATGTTCATAGCAGCATTGTCCACAATAGCTAAATCGTGGAAGGAGCCAAGATGCCCTTCAACAGATGACTGGATTAAGAAGATGTGGTCCATATATACAATGGAATATTAGCCATCAGAAAGAACGATTACACAACATTTGCAGCAACACTGACGGGACTGGAGGAGATTATGCTAAGTGAAATAAGTCAAGCAGAGAAAGACAATTATATGGTTTCATTCATTTATGGAACATAAGAAATAGGAAGACCGGTAGGAGAAGGAAGGGAAGAATGAAGGGGGGATAAACAGAAGGGGGAATGAACCACGAGAGACTATGGACTCTGGAAAACAAACTTAGGGCTTCAGAGGGGATAGGGGGTGGGGGATTGGGATAGGCTGGTGATGGGTATTAAGGAGGGCACATATTGCATGGTGCACTGGGTGTTATATGCAAATAATGAATCATGGAACATTGCATCAAAAACTGGGAATGTACTGTATGGTGACTAATATAACAAAATAAAAATTATTTAAAAAATAAAATAAAATAAAAACCCTTAATACATTAGATTGCCATTTGTTGTAATGTGTGTCTTAATTTTGCTTGATATTTTGACCAAAACCTGCCTTACATTTGATACCATTCAATCTGTGGATCTTTCCTTTTTTAATTTCTTCTGTTGATATATTTCTTTTTTTTGTTATGTCCTTTTCTACTCTGAGATCACTTACATTTTCTTTTAGATTTTTTATGGTTTCGTTTTCACATTTCACTCTTAACCATCTGGAATTCATTTGGACATGTCTTTACCTCTGATGGTAAAAGTAAATATAACTTGAGACTTCCCAGATAGTCTGTCTTCCCATCAACATTCATTAAATAATTCATTAAATAAATTCATCCCTTTACCACATGATTTGTAAAGCTCTTTTGTCATACACTCTCTATTACGCATTCTGGCTGTCTCCTCTGTTCTATTTACCTATGTTTTACTCTTTATACCAATAACACACTGCTTTAATTACTGTAATCTTCAATACACATATAGAACTTTCTACTGTTTCATAGATCTTTTATGCATGTGCTTTCATAAATAATTCTACTTGAAAATAAAGACTATCTATTCCTCTCAGTCTTTGTTACTACTCACGTAAAAGACAAATATTCATGTAGAAGACAAATGTTCTGAGGTACAGATGTATGGACTTAACCTAAGAAAGGGTGTTGCAGTTCTGTGCCACTTTTTTGGTGAAAAAAAAAAAAACATAAAATAAAAAGCATGGTCTGACTATTAAATTGGAACTCTTACTAAATTGGGAAAATCAAAATAAAACAGGACTGAAATCTGAACATGCTTGCTTTGATTTATTTTTTTTAAGTTGAGGATGGGAAACCTAGACTTGTAAAAAGAAAGCCAAGCCTTGGAGGTGGAAAGTTATCATCCTCTGAGCTTTCCTTTCCTAAATAGACACCTTTAGGGATGAGCTGAGAATCCACAGAAGTAGAAATGAATGAATTTGTCCTGCTCTTTAGAAGTGACGCAGGAATCACTGGCTTTCCATTGAACTTTGTCTACTGGGGCTCGGATTCTTCTCTAAATAGGGTCTACAATGATGGGTATGTACACCCTACACAGCACCCACAGCATAGAATCAACTGCCAAGGATTTAGGGACATCTGGTTCATCCGGGTATCAGTTTGACTAGCAGCCTTTGCCATCATCACAAGACACATGACAGCTGAGCTCGGCCAGCTTACTTGATCAAAACATGGTGCCAGTGGGCTGTGGTCACCTAGCCTCCCTACACTCTGAGTCTTCCCTGCACCTCCCACTCAGCTGGTCTTCAGAAATGAGTGCCCTGGTTCACAAACAAATTCAGGGTAAGCTTTGAGTCAGTACAACCCATTGCCATCACTAGAAAACAATGAAGGTGCTCACCCTCTTAGGTAGAGGTAAGTCAGCCTGCCTCACCTGCTCATTGTGAGCTCCCACAGAACGAGCTCTGGGCTTTATTTATTGCTCTTCTATAAACAGAAGGCGTCTGACAATTACTACATGTATCATGAATGAATGAATGAGTGAGTGAATTACAACATTCAAAAGATAGTCTGTTACTAGGGAATTGAGCTAAATTGTAGTCCCTATCAGTTAAATTCACAATCTTGGCAATTTCGGCATTTTTACATGGTCTGAATATGTACGTGATTCCTTTTATCTGCGTATTTTGAACAACCCAAAAAGAACGTCAAAAAGGTATGTGTGATGAACAGCGTCACCAGTAGTCTTCTTGGAGCTTGAGAGGCAGCCCTGTATTTTTTTCTGGAGGTGAATAAATAAGAACCAGATGAGGGAGAGAGAGGCCTGTGCAGGGGAGCAGATATGCAGATGCTGCCATTAAAAACAAACCCTGGTTTAAGAAGACAGATCCATGAGGCATCTGAATTTCCTCGAATTTTCTTTTAGGTTGTGTTTTCAAGGAAACTGATGTTCCTGAAGAATGTCTGAAAATGATGGAGTTGGCTATATCTAAGCTCCTGTCTAGCCCTGGAATTGTATGAATCTGGGACAGCTTGTCTTTTGCAGAAATGGCCATGAGAAAACATGGAGTCCTGCGCAGCGGAACCAACACCCTTCTATTGGGATTAGTTGGGTTTTCCTTCATGCACAGAAATTTCCTCATTGCTCTGTGTGCATGATGAGTCTGTACATGACAGCAATGCCTACCAGACACTGACCATTGCTAAAGTACTGTGGGTACAGAAATGCAAATTTTCAGGGACAAGTCATCTCATTAAATCAGAAGGAAGACTGCTCACAGTCTGAGACAGTCTTAATCCCAGAATTTCATAGAAAAGTATGACAACCTTGGCTAACAAGGCTGCCTAATCAAGGGAATAACATTCCATCATAGAGGGAACTATGGGGGCCACTTTAATAATCTGGGAATAGGACATGTACCTAATGTTTACTGTCATCTGGAAAGAAATGCATCTAAAGCATTGAAACTCACCAAAAACTATTTACCTTCAACAGCTCCAGTTCTTGTTTACCTTATTCATTTGTATGATCTTTAAAGAAATTGTTTTGCTAAGTACACACAGGAAAACTTCAACTCAGCTGCTGTTCAGTGGCCTTGAATTCCAAATTAGAAATGTCTGAACTTAATGAAACTGCATTACATATTGAAATTCATCATTTTATAATATACCATAAAACTCAGGCACATAGCCCACCTTTGGCTACCCACTTCTACAGCCACAGATTATTGGTTCTATGAGACTAATTTTTAATTATCCTGGGCTCCCCAGCTTCAGCCCTATATCTTCCCACACCCTGAGCTGCTATAAACTCACAAAATGCAAATTAATTTCAACATTAACCTAAATAAAGTAAGTAAATCCCATAAAAATTGATTCCAGAAGCAAACAGGAATATTTTTTAAGTTTCCTGGTGCTTGGATTAGCCTCACACATACTCCCTTTACCCCCATAGAGGACCACAAGGCAGCCAGACGCAGGATAAACTGGTGCTTAGGAAAACAGCCTTTGGCACTAGACCAAACTGGGTTTCACCCTCAGCCCTACTTATGGTTGAACTCCTATGAGCCCCTATCTCATCTGTGAAATTGGTGAGAATACATATAAAGAGCTGAGCCACTGCCCAGGACACAGACCAGACTCGTGAAATAATAGCTTTTCAACCACCATCAATAAAGAACTCCTTATAAGCAGGCAACTAAATACCTCCCTTACATTAAGAAGGGACAGAAAAGATGACATTGCCACCCCATCTCCCTGCTGCTAATATGTGAAAAAAGCATGGAAAATGTTTTCAAGCAAGTGACAAGTAACAGTTCAAATATTTCATGACCCAAAGACCCATTTTGTACATTAGACCTCCCACATGGGAACCAGCAATTGAAACAGCACGGCTGTCTCTGGAGGGTTAGTGGGAAGCTACTGAAAGCGAACTGGTGATGGGCAGTAAGGAGGGCATCTATTGCCTGGTGCACTGGGTGTTATATGCAACTAAAGAATCATCGAACTTTACATCGGAAACCGGGGATGTACTGTATGGTGACTAACATAATATAATAAAAAATCATTAAAAAAAAAAAAAAGAAAGAAACGAGGCCAGTCTAAGTGGAGGATCCAAAAGCATCAAATAATTGCTGGAAGCCTGCCAGACCCACTGACTTAAAAGAATGACACCCCGGACATGTGGGAGATGAACATTTGAGTCCCAACTCAGTGTGAGGGTGGGGGTGACTACTTTATAACACAGCTTCAGCCCACACTTACGGTCAGGAGCCCCATTCTCCACCCATTACCATCAGTCCTGATTTGACAAGGGAACATCATTCCAGAAATTCATGAATATGCTGGCTTTTGGAACTCAAAACACAATTTCCTCCAAAAGGTGTTACAAATAGTTGTTAGATTTTTTTTCTGGTTAGGTCCACAAAGGACTCCACTGTTAAAGGTGTCACTGAAGGGGTGGCCCTAAGCCTGACCCCTGGGGCTAGTGGCTTTCTAAATTGCAACAGTTGGACAGCAAATTAAAGCATCCGTGTGCCTCAGTTTCCTCACATATAAATTAGAAATAGTAATACTTCTATGCATATAAAGCATTTAGATAGTGTCCAACACATAGTAGGAAAACGATAAATATTAGTTGTCATTATGTTTCTCGTGAAGGCAATGAGATCAGAGAATAGAATCTTCAGGAGGGACACAGCAGGGAATTTCAGCATCCAAGGAGAGCGAGGATTGCACAAGAACCCTGTGGCAAAGAGGAAGGACTTAGGGGAACCCGTCTCCCAAGGTGGCTGTTTTTTAAGCACTTAGAACATCCCAGGCAGTATGCTGAGAGCTTCCAGTGCTCCATCTCTTATTCCTCCAAACAAAGCTTTAACGGAATTATGACAGTGATTACGATCACCTCATTTGTTCACAAGGAAACTAGAGCCCCAAAAGGCAGAGGGATTCATTTACCACCAAATTTTGGTCTTTTTCCTCCCGTTGACATATTTTCAGCTGCCTGCCTTTAGGTCTCTGCCCAGAAAATAAGAGCCACCTTTGTAAGCAGAATGTTTCTCAGTAACTTCCATGTTAAGAAAAAGACTAACAACCTTCATGCACCACAAAAGAAAAAGGCTGTAAATGTGAGCCCTCAGTGATAATCCCCTCTCACCCTCCAAGAAAGGTTTATGCCCCAGCACACTTAGGCAACATCTACTGGGAATGGGCCTCTTTTGCCCTCTTCTTCACTAGAATATTCTTTGTATACTGCCACTCTATCTCATTAGTTCCTGGATCCATTTCCAGTACTAAAGGCAGTGGGAACTATGCCAAGAGCGCAGGTTGGGGAGCCTGTGTGGTGTCGGAAGGGAAACTGGCACTGAAATGTCTAGTGTTTGTGAAAATTGGGTCTGCTCCTACTTATGACAACAATTCAGACAGGAGGAAGCTTTCATTGCATGAGAGTTTTCAAAGGAATGGTCATCAATTATTACTATAAGAGATTAGGAATAAACCTCCTAAATGCTGGGGGAAGACATGGGCAAAGGGGCCCCAGGGGCATTCACCAAGATTCTTTAACAATCGGAAACTAGAAAGTTCAGCCAAGGGGCGTTTGGGTGGCTCAGTCAGTTAAGCATCCAACTCTTAATTTCGGCTCAGGTCTTGATTTTGGGGTCATGAGATGGAGCTCCATGTCAGACTCTGAGCTGGGCGAGGAGTCTGCTTGGGATTCTCTCTCCCTCTTCCCAGTGCCCTCCCCCTACTCTCATGCTCTTAACTAATTAATTAATTTAAACCTTTTAAAAGAAGAAAGTTCACCCAAGGAAAGTTTTATGGAGTTGGGGTGGTAAGAGGGGCAAGAGCATTTGAATGTGAAGGAAAACCCCATCATCTGTAGGGAAGTAGAAGGACCAGTCTCTACCCTCTCCCTGGGGGTTTAGTGTTAGCAAGAACCTCACTGATCAAAGAAGAGAAGCAGGGTAAGGAAAGAGAAGTAGCTGATCCACTGAGGACTAAAATGCATCAATAGCTGGTTGGAATCTAAAAATTCAAGAAAGTAAAAATCCTAGCTATTTGGTGTCACACAGCCCATCTGGTTTACCTGAGTTAGCAAATATTTATTGAACACCTACCACCGGCCCAACACTCGGAGTGTTAGGAAGAGTTTATTGGCCGTAAACATTGTGATTCATTGAAACGTCTTCACCCTGGGAGAGAGACAGAATTTTCTTCACTGGATGGAGCAACTCATCTCAAAGTCGAGTTCTGCTTGGAGACAGAGAGTGTCCTTTCTAGTCAGAGTCTCTCAGAAGTCAAAGACAACATTGCTGTGGGGGGTTGAAGTCTTAAAACTATACACTCTGAGGGGATTCAAATGTTATCAATTGGATATATTATTTTGCTTTTAATAGATATATTATTACTCTTCTCATGGTTTAATTTGCCTTTTAATAGTTTCCAGTTTTGTACATTGTCATGGTTGCAAAGAAAACATCTTTAAATCCTTGAGAATCAAATTAAAGTCAAGTCAGGAAACTTTTTTCTCTTAATATTATAAGAACATTTGTCAGGAAAGTGCCCTGGCACTCAGTCAGAACTCCCCCTCATGAACTGGAGAATTTTCTCGAGGCAGATTACCATATGTTGGACAATGAAATCTCTACCTCTTGCAGGCTGTCTCTTTTCTTAATAAGAAATTCTTATTCTTAGATGCACTTTACAAAACTACAACTTTTGCAGTTTGCAGGCGTAAGTGCACCATAGCCCTGCATATAATACTAACAAAAGTTTTGGGTTTGGAGTTTTTTTCCCAGTAAAAAGAATATATCAAATATGGACCCAGTTTATTTAAGATCATTTCAACTGACAAAATATTCTTTACTGGTTGTAAGAATTAATGGATAAAGTCTTTTCTGATGCTTACCTCTTTTTAAGTAATCTCCACGCCCAACGTGGGGCTTGAACTCACGACCCTGAGATCAAGAGTTGAATGCTCCACCAACTGAGCCAGCCAGGTGCTCCAGTGGAGAAAATCTTTTGTTAAAGAAAATTGTATTTAAATATTCAACATCTCAAGGTTACTCTACCAAATCACCTCAGTAGCATCAGCTAACATTTCAGTGGAGAGGGGTCAAAAATAAGGTGTAATCCTTGCCCTCAAGGATCTAAATTCTAAACTTGGAACACAAACTATTCTAACGAATACAGTAAAATAATATGTACCTCAATAAAAAATACTTCTTCGATTAGTCTCATTGATAAAATAAATAGGAGCCCTACTTGGCTTAAAATTATATTTGATTTGATCTTTCAAGCAATTGCCCAACCTGGGCATTTTGTTTGATTGAATTGTTGAGTAGATAATTCATCCATTCATCTATTCAGCATTTATTGAGTTTATCATGCGCCAGGCACCATACTAAGTGTGGAAGATTTAGCAATGAACAAATAATCAATCTTAAGGCTTTTTCCAATAGGTGGGTTTGCCAGCTCTCTTTGTAGTGAGGGTGGCAATGGGAGTAAAGAGAACAATGTTAGGAGAGTTTCTCTTCTCCCCACCTTAGAGTCAACTGTGAATCTGAAAGAATCTGAAAAGTGTTTGAGAAGAGACAGAATTGAGTCTCTTTTCTTTCTTATCAGTTTCCCCCCAAGTTCTTTGACTGAACCTCTTCATACTGAAAGGAGATGATCCTACTTTTCCCTCCCTCCCTCAACAAAATCCCTCTCTGAAGGCCAAATGCCACTTGATAAAGTTTGATGCAGACCAAGTTTAGGATTTTGCAATTTGGAGCCTTCTACAGAGGAAATTCATGTTGTTCCTTTGGGAGTGTGAAAATATCCTGAAGGAGCATTCCATGGAAATGGTAGGCTCTCTTGGTTCCGTCTGGTGCTTTCTGCCTCCTGGTCCTCACCCCTGTGGTCCTCTTAGTCACTAAAATCTGTTAGCACAGGAACATTCCAGAGCACACTGAACTTATGAGACCCTTCCTTTAAAAGCGAATTGACTCCTTACCATTCAAGAGCAGCAACAGATGGCTCCTGCTTGGAGCCTGTGCAGATAAATCATAGCTCCTTCCTTAAGAGGCCTCTCTGCTACCATTCTCCCATTGGAGCTTTTGTCCAAAGCTCTAAGCTACCTATCACCAATTCCTTGTAAGCTGATAGCACTGAGCAGCTATTGTGTGGACGAGGTGTTCAGGGGTTGATGGACACAGAGCCCCCAGTTAGGAGTGGGGAAACAAAAGGGTAAACAATCAGGTGCCATTTTGATAGGTTCTGTAATATGAATATATGCTGAGTTCTATGGAGTGAGTGGTTACCTTCTGAATGGATCTTAAAGAGTACCTGAGAATTCTGTAGGTGGGGGTTGGGGTTCCAACATTTCAGGCAGAGGGAACACCAAGAGCAAAAAACAAAAATGAGAATGAACATGATAGTGGGGGGAAACTTCAAACACCTACTGTGTCTTAGTTCATTCAGGCTATTCTTACAGAATACCAGAGAAACTTCTCACAGTTCTAGAGGCTAGAAGTCAAAGATCATGGAACCAGCAGATCTGGAATCTAGTGGGGGCCCACTTCCTGGTTCATAGATGGCTGTCTTCTCCCTGTGTTATTACCTGGTGGAAGGGGTGAGGGAGCTCTCTGGGGTCTCTTTCATAAGGCCACTAGTCCCATTCATGTGGGCTCCATCTTCATGACCTGCTTAATCACCTCCCAAAGGCCCTACCTCCTAACTCCATCATATTCCCCAATGATAGTAACAAAGATGGTGACAGATTGAAAGACTGTGTAGGTCATGCTGTGGATTACATGTCTGTTACAAATGGGGAAACTGAGGTTCATGGTCATTACACTTGTCACCTAAGGTCACTCTCACAAGAACAAGATTTGGGGAAGCAATCTACCTTTCTCCCTCCTGCTAGGGCAGGAATGAGGAAAGAGTAAACACCCGGAGGTGGAAGAGATCAAAGTCTCTGGTGATCGGCTCCATTGTTGCCTCATGTCCCTGCAGCCTGCTCCTTGCTCAGCAGACTGAGAGCACAACTGCCTTTGGGAGGTTCTTATTTACACACAGCCCAGCTCCATCACCACAGTGGCCTGGAAACCCAGCTGCTTCTTGCTATGGTCCCCATGTAGCTGAGCTAGTACACAGGTTAAAGCCCAACCTCGTTGTCTATATCATTGGCCTTTTGCCTCAGGACCCAGGAGGCCCTCTTGGTGGAGAGCGGGCAGCATGCACTGCATGCCTGTGCAGGCTGGGACCAAAGAGGGCCACTCCCTCTGTGCCGGCCCTCATTCTGGGAAAAAGACTGAACGCTTATCAGAATTACAGAAATTACCCTCAAGTCCTTAGGAGTTCAACCACACTCACATCTGAGTTGAATATAGTAGCCCACATGGCCTCCTAGAGCCTTAAGAACAGTAGAGAATAATGGATCAGTGAAATCTAACAAGAAATCAAAACTCAAGGGGGTCTCCTCTTCAGGTCTCTTCCATAATCAAAATTTTTCTTGGTTTTACCAATATGTGCTGTCAGCATCTGTGACCACCAAGCCACTTCCTGCACTGGGCTGTGGAAGGCACAGTATTCAAATCCTAGCTCTATCCCTGTTTCTGTTACTCTAGACAGTCTACTAACTATAGACTTCTAGGGAAGTGCTTATTCTTTCTGAACTTCACGAGCTGGAGCTAGGACCACCTCCAGTGGTTTTTGCCAGGACCTCATGAGAGCATTCAGATAGAAGGGCTTGTAAAAATGTCAAACATGATATAAAATGTTAGTTATGGCCATTAATCATTATTGCCTATGGCTAATCTTATCAGCACCCAGCATTTTCAGTTTCCTATGAAGGAAGGGACCCATTCTCATGCTCACGGCTGGAATCCAGAAACAATATAGAAAAGCTTCTCTTGTTTCCAGTTAATGGTCCCAATCTCACATCAGATGGCATTGTCACAGGGTTGTTTATTTTATTTATTTATTTATTTATTTTTTGGCAGAACTTCTGAGTCCAAAGCACAATTCAGCATAAACAAAGGCCTGGCTCTGACACAACATATTAATCAATGAATTAATTCTTTTCTCCCATCCATTAACCTTGGGCCTGAAGCAGTGACTTAGCATTGGAGGAATCAGCTATTCTTAAGCTATTTGAGATGCCTTGAGGACTGGGGGGAAAAAAAGCAAGCAGTCCTCAATCTCCTGAGAAAGGAGTGGCCAAAATGACCTGTGACTTCCCTGCTCTCAGGCCACCTTAGTTTTGTCTAGTCTTCCAACAGAGAAAGCAATGCTCCTACTACCATTATACACTGGATCCAGGTATATCTATTATAATACTTATTTTAAGCATTCCTTTTCCAGATATGTGCCCCACTACCCCACCCTTCCAACCTTATCTTTCTCAGACTGTGTTTTTGTAATTGTGGTTAAAAAAAAAAAAAAGACACACGTAACATGAAATTTACCATCTTAACAATTTTAAGTGTACTACACAGTAGCATTCGAGTTGCTGAGCAACGTTATCTCCAGAACTCTGTCATTTTGCAAAACCGAGACTCTGTACTCATTAAACAACCCCTCCTCTCCAGTCCCCCCTTTCAAAAACTTTAAAATCTTTATAATTTCCTACCAACCATTTTGTTCTTCACAGAATCTCCTACTAGTAGACTGCTCTAGCCTATATTTTTTAGATATTGTAGCTGGCCTTGTTCTAACTGGCTTATAAGTTCTAGAATCATCTGTTTGACTTTTAAAAAGGAACAACAAGCATGTCTTCAGTGGTGAAGGTTTCTCTGTCAGGGCATCCTGAGGAGCAGCTGATGGTGATGTGGGCATGTAAAACTGAGCCACCCCAGAGAGGAAAGGGCAATTGCTGGAGCTCACTGGAGCCAGGTCCTAAGCACAGCCCTTCATCTGTTGATTTCTAATAGGCATTATTCAAAAAGTAAAAACTAAAAGGGAGGGGTCCTATAGTGAAATCACTGGAGGGACCTTGGATGACTCCATGTTGAAAAAGACTCTTTCTTGTGTGATGGCTTCAATTCTTGGCCATGCCATTGAAGTGACCAGTGCCCCACAGAGCACCTGGCTCAGGAACACTGCCTGCTAGGAGTCCCCAGAGGTTCTGGCCCAGCATCGTGAGAGAGCCCAGAGATGGCAGACAGAGCTCGAGAAGTAGGATCACACTTCCTCCTGAGATAGTTGCATATCCAGGGAATTGTATTTATCAGAAAAATTCACAGAGACCAGTCCCTGTGAGTGAAGGAAATATAACGTTAGATTTGTCCAGTTTTAGAAATCTGTCCTATCTTTCCCCTTTTCAGAGAAAGAAAGGCCAAAACAGAGTACTGGGTATAAAGTAGGTTGCCCATAAATACTGTTTGCCTTAGCCAGTTCATGTGGCCATAACAAAATACCACAGGCTGGGCAGTTCAGTTTATTCTCACAGCTCTTGAGGCTGGAAGTCCTAGGTCAAGATGTGGGCCACTTAGGTTCCCAGTTGGGAGACAGCCACTTTCTTGCTATGACCTTTCCTTGTATGTGTACTCAGAGTGCCCTCCCTTTCCCTCTCATGAGGGCCTCACCTCCATGACCTGATCTAACCCAATCTAACCCACTTTCATGACTAATCTATTACCTCCCAGAAGTCCCATATCCAAGGACCATCGCATTTGGAGTTAGGGCTTCAACATATGAATTTGGAGGGACATGAACTTCCAGTCCATAATAATTTTGATGGCTTTATTGAAAGTATAGTAAAACACACTGTGCACTTCCAAAAAGGATCTAAGCCATCTTAAAATAAAAGTAGAGGCATCAAGAACTATGGAGAAGGAGGCACTCATCATTATACCAGAAACCAGGGGTGGGCAAGTGTTGTTATTAAACACTAAATTTAGTTCATTCTGAGCATCATGGGGGATTTAAAAAAAAAAGTGATGGCTCCCTATTCAGATAATAAAACAGCATTTTTCTCATTGAATTAAATTCTAAAAAGAATTTATTATTAAATCTAAACAAGTAGGAAAATGTACATTCACTTCGTGTGGCTAGTTCTTGTGTTGGCCTTAGATAAAAACCAAGGGCAGCTAAGCAAGGGGGGAGGATTCTACAGGTCTGAACATATTCATCTCTGATGACCAACCTTAATACAACTGGGAGTCAGGAAAGATGAAAACAGGCTCTCTCCAAGTGTGTCCTCTTCACCACCCCACCCCACCCAGAACCTGCACCCCCTTCAGCTGAACTGCTGACAATATGTAGATTCTTGCACCAATCCCCACCTACTGAATCAGAATATTGGGAGGAGGGGGCTAGAAACTCCCTAGTTTTGAGACTCCCTGGCTGATTCTGATGCCCATAAAGCTCTGAGACACTGTGATCTTGAAGAGAATGTTGGTGGGGCGCCTTGGTGGCTCAGTGGGTTAAGTGTCTGCCTTTGGCTCAGGTCATGATCCCAGGGTCCGGGGATGCTTCTCCCTCTCCCTCTGCCCCTCCCCCCCCGCTCATGTTCTCTCTCTCTCTCAAATAATAAATAAATAAAATTTAAAAAAAAAGAATGTTGGTGTGTGGTCTCATAAGCATTTTCTTTTATATTGTCTGAATGGCTAGACAGAAAGCATTCCCTGTTCCTCAGTTACCCAAAGCCAACTACAAAAATTGATGGACTGTTGTGAAGATTAAGGGGTCTGACATATGTTCTCTTTCTGAAAGGTCACTGTTTCCGAAGCAGCAGGACCCAAGTTTTTCTCAACCAAGAACTATGAGCCCACCTAAAACCTCTCATAAACATGTAGTTACAACATTGTTATGCACCACGAAGTACAGAAGAAATAACTTAGCCTTGAAATTCGGACAGGTGTTAGCAGTCGACTGCCGTGATCACAGAATGATTTCTTGTGGTACCTAACATATATGTAATATTGATTAGCAATTTCTCCAGTGTGCCCATCATAACAGGTGAGAGACAGCTGCGGTCCTTAAATACCAGACTCAAAAGAAGATTCTCTTGTATGCTTGACAAAGGAAAGTGTTGTTTAATAGTCTGGAATATAGTGAGCCAGCTGTTTAAACTGTTGGTAGCTTGGAATCTGCCACATGTGAGTATTTATACCACAGAAATCAGCAAATGCTACAAATCAGGGCTCATTTTCCCTCCTCAGAGAGCTGGTTCACCAGTGTACCACTAGTGCAGACCGAAGAATGAATCTGAAACACAGGGAGCAGTCACCTTCCTGAATCCTGTGACAGAGACTCCCTCTTCTTCCCACACAAACACTCTCTCTTGTCCTGTGCCCAGTGTTAACTTGGGTAATGGTCTGTGTGGAAGGTTGTGATTCCCCAGGTAGTCAAGTGTATTTAATTCTATTTAGACAGGCACCATGTGGTTGACTTTTAAGGGTCACTACAACAAATAAACAACAACAAAAAACCTTTTAGCTGGTATATTTCTTTCATTAAAAACTATGCTTTTTGGGGGGCACCTGGCTAGCTCAGTAGGTTGAGCATGTGACTCTTCATCTCAGGGTCATGAGTTCAAGCCCCACAGTGGGCATGGAGACTACTTAAAAAAAAAAAAAAAAAAAGAAAAGAACTATGCTTTTTTTGTACCATTGGGGATAAATTTTAAATGCCAACGACTAGAAAAATGAGCTCATTGATTTAAATTCATACCCAGGTGGGAATGACTGACACTAGATCTGTCCTGAGTGCAGGCTTGGCTGGGGGGCAAATGATACAAAACCAATAGTATTGAGTCTGAAGAAAGTGAGAAGAGTGGCCAGTGGGGGAGCTGCCAGAAGGGAGGCTGGGATGTACATAAAACATGGCTGACGGCTTCCTTAGGTCCAGAGCCTGTCCTATCAAGAAGCTTGTCTTTAGGGCACAAAAGCAGAAATCAGACTGATTTGCACACAGCTTGGCAGCATTTTACACCAACATCTCCAGGGCAAGGCTATGTCACAGCACCTCCGTCAGGACTGCAGACCAGTTCTGGTCTACTCTGTACACCAGGATCTATGTTGTTATTACTACAAAAACACTAGTTCACATTGAAACCCATAGAATGTATCTGATTAAAGACAAGAACAGTGCCTGTTGTGGGCAAGAATCTTAAGAATGGACACTGTGGAGAGCATTTTAGCCATTTGTAGCATAAGTCTTAAAAGAGCGTATACTCTGACCTAATAAGTCCACTTGTAAGGATTTCTCTTAATACCATCAGACTAGTCTCTGAAGATGTATCTGAAGCATGTTCTTTGAAGCCTTATTTATAAATAAAATTTTTTAAAATATTAAATAAATATCAACCAATGGAAAATACTTATTAAAACATTATGGTACCTCCAGACAAAGGAATTCTTATTAGACATTAAAAGTTATGTGGATGACTAATGATGTGAAACTATGATTAAAATACATTGATGAGTGAAAAACTTTATAACAGTATGTTTATTGTGACTCTACTCTTAGAAGTTTACATGCTTCTATATATACACTCATCCCCATGACTGGAATGCATTGGGTAAAATGGTAGGAGTGGTTATGTCAGGATGATGTGATTTCAAGTAAATGCTTTCTTTTTGTTGCCTAAATTTCTAATATTCATGAATTTATCATATATTATTTGCATAGGAAAAGTAATACAGTTTTTAAAAGGAATTTCATCAATGCAAAAGGGAGGAGGGGCAGGACCAGTCTCCATTTATGATTGATTGTGGTTGTCAGTTTTGTCTGTGTTGAACAAAGGAGATTTAGGGTGTGTGTGGATGTGCAGACAGCAAAGTCCAAAGAGAAAGAGCAGCAACTGTTGGGGGTACACAGATTTTTTAATGCTGGCTGAGTCTGGTTTCTATTTGTGTCTCATCCATCTGCCCATATGCCCTCTATATTGGTGACATCAATTCATTCCAACGTCATTAATGTCTAGGACAGGCAATGTTATCTTAAGAACCACCTAAAATTTTATAGTCACTGTGTATTTGGCGGGAAATGTCCAGTGCCACATCTCATAAAACTGAAAAATTCCCCTCCAGACTATCAGCAAAATATACAGAACAACAATGGGCAGCAGCTGTGGTCCAAACAAATGCAGCAGAAATGACCATATGGGGGGAAAAAGGCCCCTGTTTTTAATTCCATCCTCTTCAAACTTCAGCCAGTTATCTTTAACTTAAAACAACACAGGGGAACATGAAGAACTGCTGCCACTGGAGAGGGGCACCCCCAATCTAAGATGTTAAGAGGCATTCTATATGTGGACAAAACTATCACCATACCCAGCTCATGATCCTTGGAACATTATTGGAAACCCCTTGATTCCATTCATTAATACCCATCATATCAAATCTCTGCTCCAGATATTCATTTTCCCTATGCTCAGTGACCTTACGGAGCATCCAAAGGAGGCCGACTTCAAGCTTCCTGCTTCTGTGAATGACCAGCTAGACAGCCAATCAGTTAAAATGCAAGACAGTGTATATGTAAGCACTAAATTGGTGACTGAGTTAGGGAAATAGAGTCTAATGTGGGCTGACATAATCAGGGAGGGGGTGCTGGGTCATGAAAGATGGTCAGTTAGCTTGGGGAAAGTAAACAGGCTGAGCAAAGGCATGGTGGCGTGCAAGCGAGTGATGTGAATGAGGAGACATCGGAAACTGCTGGGAACAGGCAGTGGTTGATACTGGTAGGTCAGAAAGGTGGGATTGAACCAAACTAATGAAGGAGGTTGAAAGTCTGCGAAAGAGCCTCAGGCTGAGGCTGTAGCAAAAGGCAGCCTTCAAATGGCAGGCAGGACTGACGTCTTGAGCAAGAGGGTGATGTGATGAAAGCAATGCTCTACCTCATAGCAGAAGTTTCTTAACAAGATTTTAAGTACTGTAATCCCTACAAAACCAGCAAACATGAGAGTATGTTCTCTCTCTCCTGGACAAGCCTACATTACTTGTTTCACCAAATACTCTGGGTTTAAATAATCTAAAACAAAGACTTTTTCTTAGCCCAATCATGAACCAGTGTGACTGCAGGGCAACCTTCCTGAGATACTTCTAACCTCAGAGGACCAAAGAAGCTGCTTGGTTTGGAGGAACACAGCCTGGAGAAAATCCTACCCTGTCTTCTAGGACATGGGGTTTCTGCCTCAATCCTCTACTTCTCGAAACAGCCTAAATATCACCCCCAAAAATGCCACCCACTCTTTTGAATGGACCATTTTCCAAAGACAAAAATAGTCCCTGGTTTCTATTTTTAAGAGTAAAAGCAGGGGCGCCTGGGTGGCGCAGTCATTAAGCGTCTGCCTTCGGCTCAGGGCGTGACCCTGGGGTTTCGGGATCAAGCCCCACGTCAGGCTCCTCCGCTAGGAGCCTGCTTCTTCCTCTCCCACTCCCCCTGCTTGTGTTCCCTCTCTCGCTGGCTGTCTCTGTCAAATAAATAAATAAAATCTTAAAAAAAAAAAAAAAGAGTAAAAGCAAAAAAAAAAAAAAAAAATCTCTATGTGGTTTACTGTTGTATTCACTCCCCCCACCCCAAGACCCTCTTACAGATTCCTGCTCTATTTTCCCATAGGCCACCCGCACCAGTGGTTCTCCATCTTCAGTGTACATTATAATCACCCAGACCTGGAGAGTCTTTTAAACGCACAGTGCTGGGCCCCACCCCCAGAGTTTTTGATTCAGCATGCTCAAGGTGGAGCCAAACTTTGCATTGGTGACAAATTTCTAGTGACAACAAATTTCTCTGCTATAAGATGTTCTCCATCCATGCTTATCTGCACAGATGCTCTTTCCAGTTCAAAGGTCACTTTCTCCTGGAAGACAGATGTGCGGGCAAAAAAGGACTTGAAAGGGATAGGCTTTCTGGGTGGGGTAGCTGCAATTGGCTGGCTGTATTAGCAAAGGAAATCACCCAGGCAAAACTGCTCAGAGATAAAAAGGGTATTCAGTCAGCAGAACTTTCTGAGGTGAATAAGTTAAAAATTTGGTCCCCAAACCTGTGCTTGCATCCCAGCACCAACACCTTATAACCATAAAATCATAGAATCTTAGAACTAGGTGATATCTCTTTGAATTCCCTCATTTTAAATATAATGAAATGTGAGGCTCAGAAAAGTTAAGTAAGTTGTCCAAGATCTTAGAGCTAACAAGTAGCAGGAATGGGATTAGAACCCTGGTTTAGGGGCACCTGGGTGGCACAGCGGTTAAGCGTCTGCCTTCAGCTCAGGGCGTGATCCCGGTGTTCTGGGATCGAGCCCCACATCAGGCTCCTCCGCTGGGAGCCTGCTTCTTCCTCTCCCACTCCCCCTGCTTGTGTTCCCTCTCTCGCTGGCTGTCTCTGTCAAATAAATAAATAAAATCTTTAAAAAAAAAAAAAGAACCCTGGTTTAATAACCTTTAAAAATCACTTTAACTTGTTTAATGTACAAATTAAAGGAAAGGAAGAGTTCTGCTACCAGTAACTTGCTGTTAATTAACCTTCATGCCAGTAAGAATTATAAACTCAGAAAAGAAAAGTTACCAGAGAGGAAAAGATGCAGGTAAAAGTATACCAGCTGGCAAAAGGATGAAAAACAGCTAATAAAAGCAGAACAAAGGATGACCTGTTTGTTGGAATTAGCAAATGAATATGGTGAAGGAAAAGATAGATGCAAAGGGGAAAGAAATGGTGAATTTAAAAACAATACAGAAACAACAACAACAAAAAAGCCAGATGGAAATCCCAGAACAGAAAAAATATCTGAAATAAAATTCATCACCTGGGATTAATAGGAGATTGTTCACTGCAGAAGAAAGAATCAGTGAACCTAGACAGATGAACAGAAGTATTCTAAACTAAACAACAAACAGAAAAGAGGGTGGGAGAAAGTGAGCAGAGACTCAGTGATCTGTAGGGCTGCAACAAATAGTCTAAAGTAAATCCTGTGAAATAGCCTGATGAGTATTACAAATTAAAAGAAAGGTACAGACCACTATCCCTCAAGAACAAAGACGCAAATGTTGACAAGATATTAGCAAAGCAAGTGATATGTACAATAATATATCATAACCTAGTGGGGTTTATTCCAAGGATGCAAAGTTGGTTTAACACTTGAAAATCGATGAATACATTTCACCACATTAACAGAATAAATAAAAAACTCATGGCTCACTGTGTGGATGTAGAAAAAGCATTTGACAAATTTCAACACCCATTCATGATAAAAATATCATACTTAAGGTTGAAATATTTAATTTATTCTAAGACTGAGAATGAGGCAAGGATGTCTGCTTTTACTAGTTCAACATTGCTTGTGCCATAAGGCAAAAATTAATACTGGAATTAAAATAAAAGTAAATTTTGAAATGATACTATTATAATAGTATCAAAACTATGACATACTTAGAAATATATAAAAGATGTGTAAGATCTCTACATTAAAAAGTGCAAAACATGAGTCAAGATGGCGGAATAGTAGGGGACCTCTTTTCATCTGTTCCCTTGAATTCAGCTAGATATCCATCAAATCATTCTGAACACCTGTGAATTCAACCTGAGATGTAATAAAAGAATTGCTGGAATTCTACAAAGAAAAGTGACCACTTTCTGCAAGGTAGGAGGAGCAGGTGAGTGAACTTAGGGGATATACCTGAAGATAAACAGCAGGAGGGAGGGAGCCTCTGAAAGCCAGCTACAGGAAAATGATAGAGTTCCAGAGCACAAAATCAGAACTTTTAGAATTCTGCTCCAACGAGAGACAACTTTGCTTGAAAGGTGCTCAGGTGGTGAAGTGGGGCAGAATCCTAGGTAGGACAGTGTGGTCTCAGATCCCTAGGGTCACAGAGAGAACAGGGGTGTCTGAGCCAGCAGAGTTCACAAACATCAGAGTGGAGAATCCAACTGCAAACAGCAAGTCCAGGAATGGGCTTTCAGCTCAGTGTTGCCATAGGAAGTGAACCCTGGCACAAGAGGGCAACTGCTCTCTATCTAGGGGCCTTACATGGGGCAGAAAGGTGGCGACCCTCCTCCTTCCCCTGGGGGGATCAACGGGGGTGTGCATGGCAGGAGTCTGCTGAGTTTGGTGCACAGAGAAGTAAAGACTGCTTTTCCCTGAAAGTTTACTGAAAAGTGAGGACTTCGATCTTTCAGCTACAAGGCTGGAGATTGGGGCACTGCCATTTTCATTTTCATTCTCTACAGCAGTGCAGAAAGCCTTCAGGGAACAAAAACCAGAAAGAGCAACCTGAAGCAATTACAATGAGCCCAGCCCCCTGGCTAGGGGCGGTGCAAGTCCACCCAGGCAAAGACACCTGAAAATCAGCACAGCAGGCCCCTCCCTCAGAAGACCAGCTGGAACATCAGGCTAATATGAAGTTAATGGAGCACACAGGACTGCAAAACTCCAGCACTAGGGGTAAATAGTATATAGAATTTGAAATTTTTTTCCCTCATGATTCTTTTATCTTTCAGCGTAAAATTTTCTTTTTATTTTTTCTTCTTCTATTTTTCAACTAGTTTCTTATTTTTTTTTTAATAATGATTTTTTATTATATTATGTTAGTCACCATACAGTACATCCCCGGTTTTCGATGTAAGGCTCGATGTTAACTAGTTTCTTATTTTATCAACTCTCTGTTTTTAAGTCTTTTATTAATTTTCATTTTTACGTTTACATTTTATAGATATATTCTTCATTTTTGGCTTCCTTTTACTGTATTCAATTTTACTTTTGCATACACACACACACACACACACACATATGTAAGTTTTTCTTTCTTTACAACTGTGGGATCAAGTGTCTTCTAACAAGCAGACCAAAATACACCCAGGACCAAGTGTATCACCCCGTTCAGTCTAACAGTTTCATTATATTCTCTCTTTCTACACCCCCCTTTTTTTTCTTTTTTGGTTTCTCATCTCTTCTGATTTCTTTAGTGTATATTTTGCTGGGATTGTGGCTGATATTTCTTTTTATTTTTTTAATTTTTTATTTCATTTTTGTTCTCTCATTTATCTATTCTTCCCTGGACAAAATGACTAGAAGGAGGAACTCACCACAAAAGAAAAAATCAGAGGTAATACTCTCTGCCATAGATGTAATCAATATAGATATAAGTAAAATGTCAAACTTGGAATTCAGAGTAATGATTATAAAGATACTAGCTGGGCTTGAAAAAAGCATAAAAGAAGCACTAGAGAATTCCTTTGTGCAGCAATAAAAGACCTAAAATCTAATCAGGCCAAAATTAAAAATGCTTTAACTGAGATGCAGTCTAAAATGGACACCCTAACAGCTAGGGTAAATGAGGCAGAAGAGAGAGTCAGTGACATGGAAGACAAAATGTTGGAAAGCAAGGAAACTGAGGAAAAAAAGAGAAACAACTAAGGGATCATGAGGGCAGGCTTTGAGAAATCAGCGATACCATAAAGCAAAACAATATTAGATTGATTGGGGTCCCAGAGGAAGAGGAAAGAGAGAAAGGGGGATAGAAGGTGTATTTGAGCAAATCATAGCTGAGAACTTTCCTAATCAGTGGAAAGAAACAGGCATTCAAGTCCTGGAGGCACGGACAACCCCCTCAAAATCAACAAAAACAGATCAACACCCTGACATAGAATAGTGAAGCTTGCAAATTTCAGAGATAAAGAGAAAATCCTGAAAGCAGATCGAGACAAGAAGTCCTTAACCTGTAAGGGTAGATACATTAGACTGGCAACAGACCTATCCACAGAGACCTGGCAGGCCAGAAAGAGCTAACATGATATATTCAGGGTACTAAATGAGAAAAACATGCAGCCAAAAATACTTTATCAGCAAGGTTGTCATTCAGAATGGGAGGAGAGATAAAGAGCTTCCAGGACAAATAGAAACTTCAGGATTTGTGATCACTAAACCAGCCCTGCAAGAAGTATTAAATGGGATCCTGTAAGCACAGAGAGACCCCAAAAGTAACACCAACCAAAAAGGAACGGAGACAATATACACAGACAATGACCTTACAGGTAATACAATGTAAATCCATATCTTTCAATAGTTACTCTGAGTGTAAATGGGCTAAATGCTCCAATCAAAAGACATAGGGTACCATGTTGGATAAAAAAGTAAGACCCATCCATATGCTGTCTACGAAAGACTCATTTTAGACCCAAAGACACCTCCAGATTGAAAGTGACGGGGTGGAAAACCATTTATCATGCTAATGGACATCAAAAGAAAGCTGGAGTAGCAATCCTTATATCAGACAAATTAGATTTTAAACCAAAGACTATAGGATGAGATGAAGAGGGACACTATATCATACTTAAAGGGTCCATCCAACAAGATCTAACAACTATAATATTTATGCTCCTAACTTGGGAGCCGCCAATTATATAAACCAATTAATAACAAAATTAAAGAAACACATTGATAATAATACAATAATAGTAGGGGACTTTAAACCCCACTCACAGTGATGGACAGATCATCTAAGCAGAAGATCAACAAGGAAACAAGGGCTTTGTGAATGACACACTGGACGAGATGGACTACACAGATACATACAGAGCATTCCATTCTAAAACAACAGAATACACATTCTTCTTGAGTGCACATGGAACATTCTCCAGAATAGATCACATACTAGGTCACAAATCAGGTCTCAACTGGCACCAAAAGACTGTGATTATTCCCTACATATTTTCAGACCACAATGCTTTGAAACTGGAACTCAATCACAAGAGGAAATTTGGAAAGAACTCAAATACATGGAGGCTAAAGAGCAACCTACTAAAGAATGAATGGGTCAACCAGGAAATTAAAGAAGCATTAACAAAATTCATGGAAACAAATGAAAATTAAAACACAACTCTCCAAAATCTTTGGGAGGCAGAAAAGGTAGTCCTAAGAGGGAAGTACATAGCAATACAAACCTTTCTCAAGAAACTAGAAAAGCCTCAAATACACAAGCTAACCTTACACCTAAAGGAGCTGGAGAGAGAACAGCAAATAGAGCCTAAACCAAGCAGGAAATAAGAAATAATAAAGATCACAGCAGAGATCAATGAAGTAGAAACCAAAAGAACAGTAGAACAGATCAATGAAACTGGAAGCTGGTTCTTTGAAAGAATTAATAAGATCAATAAACCCCTAACCAGACTTATCAAAAAGAGAAAGAACCCAAATTAATAAAATCATGAATAAAAGAGGAGAGGTTACCACTGACATCAAAGAAATACAAACAATTTTAAGAACATATTATGAGAAACTATATGCCAAAAAATTAAGCAATCTAGAAGAAACGGATGTATTCCTAGAAGCTTATAAACTACCAAAACAAACAGGAAGAAATAGAAAACCTTAACAGACCAATAACCAGCATGGAAATTGAAGCAGTAAACAAAAATCTCCCAATCAACAAGAGTCCAGGGCTGGATGGCTTCCCAAGGGAATTCTACCAAACATTTAAAGACGAACTAATACCTTCTGAATCTGTTTCAAATCTTCTGAAGCTGTTTCAAAAAACAGAAATGGAAGGAAAACATCCAAACTCGTTCTATGAGGCCAGCATTACCTCGATCCCAAAACCAGACAAAGACCCCATCAAAAAGGAGAGTTACCGACCAATATCCCTGATGAACATGGATGCAAAAATTCTAACCAAGATACTAGCCAATAGGATCCAACAGTACGTTAAAAGGATTATTCACCGCAACCAGGTGGGATTTATTCCTGGGAGACAGGGGTGGCTCAACATCCACAAATCAGTCAATGTGATATATCACATTAACAAAAGAAAGGGCAAGAACCATATGATCCTCTCAACTGATACAGAAAAAGCATTTGACAAAATACAGCATCTTTTCCTGATTAAAACTCTTCAAAATATAAGGATAAAGGGAACATCTATGAAGCCATCTATGAAAAGCCCACAGTAAATATCATTCTCAACGGGGAAAAACTGAGAGCTTTTCCCCTAAGATCAGAAACATGACAGGGAAGTCTGCTCTCACCACTGTTGTTCAACATAGTACTAGAAGTCCTAGCCTCAGCAATCAGACAACAAAAAGAAATAAAAGGCATTCAAACTGGCAAAGAAGTCAAACTCTCACTCTTTGCAGATAACATGATAATTTATGTGGAAAACCCCAAAGACTCCACCCCAAAATTGCTAGAACTGATACAGGAATTCAGCAAGGTGGCAGGATATAAAATCAATGCACAGAAATCAGTTGCATTTCAATACACTAACAATGAGACAGAAGAAAGAGAAATTAAGGAGTCAATCCCATTTACAATTGCACCAAAAACCACAAGATACCTAGGAATAAACCTAACCAAAGAGGTAAAGATCTGTACTCTAAAAACTACAGAACACTTGTGAAAAAGGAAGACACAAAAAGATGGAAAAACATTCCATGCTCATGGACTGGAAGAATAATTATTGTTAAAATGTCTATGCTACTCAGAGCAATCTATACATTCAATGTAATCCCTATCAAAATATCATCAACATTTTTCACAGAGCTGGAACAAATAATCCTAAAATTTGTATGGAACCAGAAAAGACCCCAAATAGCCAGAGGAATGTTGAAAAAGAAAACCAAAGCTGTGGTCATCATAATGCCAGACTTCAAGCTCTATTACAAAGCTGTAATCATCAAGACAGTATGGTACTAGCACAAAAACAGACACAAAGATCAAAGGAACAAAACAGAGAACCCAGAAATGGACCCTCAACTCTACTGTCAACTAATTTTCAACAAAGCAGGAAAGAAGATCCAATGGAAAAAAGACAGTCTCTTCAACAAATGGTGTTGGGAAAATTGGACAGCCACATGTATAAGAAACTGGACCATTTTCTTATACCATACACAAAGATAAACTCAAAATGGATGAGTGGACCTAAATGTGAGACAGGAATCCATCAAGATCCTAGAGAAGAACACAGGCAGCCACCTCTTCGACCTCAGTCACAGCAACTTCTTATCAGACATGTCTCCAAAGGCAAGGGAAACAAAAGCAAAAATGAACTATTGGGACTTCATCAAGATAAAAATCTTCTGCACAGGGACGCCTGGGTGGCGCAGTCGTTAAGCGTCTGCCTTAGGCTCAGGGCGTGATCCCAGCGTTCCAGGATCAAGCCCCACATCAGGCTCCTCCACTAGGAGCCTGCTTCTTCCTCTCCCACGCCCCCTGCTTGTGTTCCCTCTCTCACTGGCTGTCTCTCTCTGTCTAATAAATAAATAAATAAATAAATCTTTGAAAAAAAATTTTCTGCACAGCAAAGGAAACCATCAGCAAAACTAAAAGGCAACCTTCAGAATGGGAGAAGATATTTGCAAATGACATATCAGATAAAGGGCTAGTATCCAAGATCTATAAAGAACTTATCAAACTCAACACCCAAAAAACAATTAATGCAGTCAAGAAATGGGCAGAAGACATTAACAGACATTTCTGCAAAGAAGACATACAAATGGCCAACAGACACATGAAAAATGCTCTACATCACTCGGCATTAGGGAAATACAAATCAAAGCCACCATGAGATACCACCTCACACCAGTCAGACTGGCTAAAATTAACAACTCAGGAAACAACAAATGTTGGTGAGGATATGGAGAAAGGAACCCTCTTACACTGTTGTTGGGAATGCAAGCTGGTACAGCCACTCCGGAAAACAATATGGAGGTTCCTCAAGAAATTAAAAATAGAGCTACCCTAAGACCCAGCAATTGCACTACTAGATATTTACCCCAAAGATATAAATGTAGTGGTCCAAAGGGGCACCTGCACCCTAATGTTTATAGCAGCAACGTCCACAAGCGCCGAACCATGGAAAGAGCCAAGATATCCATTGACAGATAAATGGATAAAGAAATTGTGGTATATATATACAATGGAATATTACTCAGCCATCAGAAAGGATGAGTACTTATCATTTACATCGACATAGATGAACTGGAAGGATTATGTTGAGAGAAATAAATCAATCAGAGAAAGACAATTATCATATAGTTTCACTCAAAGTAGAATATAAGAAATAACACAGAGGATCATAGGAAAAGGGAGGGAAAACTGAATGGGAAGAAATCAGAGAGGGAGACAAACCACAAGAGACTCTTAACTATAGGAAACAAACAGGGTTGCTGGAGCGGAGGTATGTGGGGAGAATGAGGTACCTGGGTGATGGGCATTAAGAAGGGCATGTAATGTGATGAGCACTAGATGTTATATGCAACTGATGAATTACTGAACTCTATATCTGAAATTAATAATTAACTATATGTTGGCTAATTGAATTTAAATAAATAAATAAATAAATAAAATGGTACAAAAACATTGTTGAGAAGAACTTCTTAAATGCCTAAATAATAGAGAGACATGTCATATTCATGAGTTGGAAGACTCAATTTGTTAAGATGTTAGTTCTCTTCAAAGTGATCTATAGAGTTAATATGATCCAAATCAAAATACCAAAAGGTTTTGAAGAAATTAGCTGATTCTAAGGTATAAAGACTTAGAACAGCCAAAATAATCTTGGAAAAAAGAAGTACCAGATTGGAAGATTTACACTACCCGATTTCAAGGCTTACTACAAAACTACAAAACAGTTTGGTATTGGTACAAAGACAGAGAAAGAGATCAATGGAACAGAATAGGGAGTCCAGAAATTGTGTGCATGTGTGTGTGTGTGTGCGCGCACGCGCGCGAAATGTGATCAGCTGATTTTCAAGAGATGTACAGGTAATTCAGAGGGGGAATACATTTCCAGAAATCATGCTGGAACTACTGAATATCCATATTGAAATAACAATGTACTTTGACCCCTGCCTCACACCACACACAAAAATGTATTTAAGATGGATCGTAGACCAGGGCGCTTGGGTGGCTCAGTCAGTTAAGCATCTGCCTTTGGCTCAGGCATGATCGCAAAGTTCTGGGATTGAGTCCCATGTCAGGTTCCCGGCTCAGCAGGGAGTCTGCTTCTCCCTCTCCCTCTGCCCCTCCCCCTGCTCCTCTCTCTCTCTAATAAATAAAATCTTTAGGAAAAGAAAAATGTATCTTAGACCTAAAAGTAAAAGCCAAAACTATAAGGCTCCTAGAAGAAAACAAAGGGGAATATCTTCATGACCTTGGGGTAGGCAACAATTTCCTAGAACCCAAAAAGGATTAACCATAAAACAAAATATTGATAAACTGGAAATCATCAAATTTAAAACAATTCTGTTCAAAGAACACCATTAAGAAAACTGAAAAGGCAAGACATGGGCTGGGAGAAATATACAATACATATATCTGACAGAGGTCTTACATCCAGAATATATAAAGTATTTTTATGAGTCAAAAATAAAAAGACAAACCCAATTTTTAAATGGACAAAAGACTTTAACAGACATTTCACAAAAGATGATACACTAATCACCAGTGAGCACATAGAAAGGTGCTCAAAATCATTAGTCATTATGGAAATGAAAATTAAAATCAGAGTGACATGCCACTTGACACCCATTATCAGTTAAATTTAAAAGACTAACAATATTAAATGCTGGCAAGGAGATGAAACAACTGGAATTTCCTTACAGTGTTAGTACGACTTTAAAATGGTACAACTACTTTGGATAAGACCCTGGCAGTTTTTTAATAAGACTGAACATATAACTACCATATGATCTGCCAACTCCTAGCAATTTACCCAACAGAAATGAAAGTATAGGTCATTGGTGAGCTGAGAGAAATGTTGTTGGTATGATTGAGACAGAATCCAAACTGGAGTGGGTGGAGGTGTGAGTGGGAGGTGAGGAAGTGAAGAAAGAGCAGTAGCTGGGTGGGGAGCTGGGTGGGTGCAGGTTGGGGTTAAGGATTTTTTTTGTTTGTTGTAAAACAGCTTTGAGCATGTCAGGCATATCCGTCACACCAAAAATCAGTATAAATTTCAAACAGTATTGCTTAACCAAACAGACTACAGGAAAATAAGATCTTCTTGAAATATCTACAGAATAAGTTGGAGGAGATAATTTTGTCTAGAAGAAGTGTGCTAAATAAAAAAGTTTGAAATGGCTATATCTGACTACATGAACTTTTGAAAATATGTCAAATAAGAAAAACGATTAAAATGCAAACAGACCAGGAGAGATACTTGCACCAACTCTAACAAAAGGGTTAAAATTGTTATTCCTAAGAGAAAATCCTTATAATTGACTTTTTAAAACATCTCCTGGATAAATGGGAAAAGGACATAAAGCTACAATTCAAAGAACTATAGCCAGTGGAAAAATATATGAAATATTGTTTAATTGTTCTAATTATAAACATTAAAATACTGGATTTTCATTCTGCTACTAAATTAGCAAAACAAAATTTTAAACTAACATAACTAATGCTAGCAGGATGTAATTTATAGATGGATAGACAAAGAAGGTGATATATATTTATATGTCATTTATATATTACAAAGGGGCATAATTATTTTCAAAGTCATTCTGGCACAATGTGTCAAATGTCATTAAAATATTCACATTCTAACTTTGTTATTTAGAGCAACAGCATTACACTGTAGATAGCTTATGGATAAAGATGTTCCTTGTAGGGTTGGTTATAATAACAAAAGAAAAAAAAGGAAGTAATTTAAATGTCCACAAAGAAAGGAAATGATCAGCACCCTGGTTCAAAGCTCAGGGCCTGGAATCAGACCTGGGCAGAACCAGCTCTGCCAGTCCTGGGCTGTGCTACCAGTCCTTCATTTGAAAAAAAAAAAAAAAAAAAAAAAGGAGCTGCTATCCTAAACTTGCAAGAAATATATCAGATAAACATGGAAAGCTGACTATAATATAAACAGTACATGTTAGATGTTATTATTCCTTCTCAACAAAATACCACTTAGCCACAAGAAGCTAAAAGTGTGAAACAAAAGTTAAGAGAAATTATGTCACAAAATGCATATATTAAGTAGGGAAAAAATTCCATTACAAACATTATATTGCATTACAATTGTAATAGCCATCTAACTCTAATAAATTTTATGTGATGTGCAGGGAGCCCAGAGGTTATTTTTGCACCTTCCTATAACCTTGTAATAATATTTTCATATATGAAAATAAATTCACAAAGCAGGATACACCCTCTACCAGACCACAAGTTCTGATTTTTGATTCAGAAACAAAGTGAAGTGAAGGCAGATTGTCTGGACTGCCAGACCCCTTCCTTTCCGTCAGCCGGGCCAGCAGGGCAGGCACTTCTCGATGTTGACTTCATTGTGCTCCTTTGGGTGGCTTCTCCAGATTCTATCTGAGAGGCTCCTCCATCTTTTCAAGCTTTCTAACTGAATGAATGGGCACCATCAACTGTGTCTCTATTGTCCCCACCCTTACAGATTCTGTCTCTAATCCCACTCCACAAGCAGGTGGACAAAGGAACTGTAAGAGATGGGTCACGCTCTGCCTTCTTCAAACTTCACAGACAAGAAAAGCTGTTATTTTCCAGGTCTGGTGTTGCCTGGAAGCTTCTTTCCTATTAGTCAAAAGCCCTTCAGTCTGTGCCTAATCCACATGATTAAGAAGGGCTTTGCTGTTTAACTGCTTCATGCTCCCTATGTGTGGGTTTACGGCCATTCGACACCAGTTATTAGTGGTACTAGTCCCCAACTCAAACTCAGCTACTGTTTGTGGAAGAGATTATTCTATTAACTTTCAATATAAGTAGCTGACGGTAGTTGCAACTAAAGCCTGCTTAGTATAACCCTGAATGATAGCGAGCAAAAACAGTGACACTGCTCAACTTGGCAACTGCATGGTAATCAAGTCCACAAACATTTTATTTAGTATATATTGAGCATCTATTGTTCAGGTGTTACACTAAGTACTGCAAACATAAATTCTCATGGTTGAAAAGGAACTTAAAAATCACATGTTCCAATCATCCAATAAGTTCTTGGATCTGATTTACAATATCTCCACCAAAACTAATTCCTACGGTGAGGAACTCAGATTCCCAAGGTAGTCCATCTCACTTTTAGCCAGCTCTGAGAGTTAGCAAGTTCTCCCCTGGGTTAATTCATAATTTACAATCATCAGTTATGCTGAGGGACTATAATCAGCTATCACCTCTTGCTAAGAATATCAATTACTCCTGTCCCTTATACTGGCATCCAAGTGTCCTAGTTATCTTTCTGCCTGTGACTCAGCAAACATTGCAGATGTTTTTAAGACCAAGAAGTTGACAATTACCAAACAGGTGTTCTGTACTCTGGCACCCAGTCAGAAATAGGTAGCTCCCTGGTTAGTTAAAATGGTGTCTCGGTGCTAGATTTTAGGCATGTAGCTGGCGTTCAGGCCAATGCAATTAGGAGGCCAATAAGAGCAAATTAATCTTTTAGCCTCCTGGATGATGAGCCACAAATTCCATAAAAGGCCCAACTTCCAGCCTCTAGCCCTAAAGATGAATGGATTTTCACCCTGAGTATAAGTGCTTAATACTCTTGAGGCAGGTGCATTCAAAGAGGGAATTCTGACCAAAAGTTATTACCCCACTCTGGTTATGAGGAAATGCTTAGCCCAAAAAGCAGAAGTTAATAGGCGGTAGAGAGGCTTGATGGCTGACAGAAATGGCCTGAAAGAAAGCTCTCATTTAAATTTTAAAACTTAAATAGTTCTTCTAGAAGACAATGAAGCAATGTGTTCAAATTTTTTACGGGAAATGGCTCTGAATTTATAGTTCTCTGTCCAAATTATCAATCAAATGTGAAGGAACCAAAAGACACTGTAGGACAGGCACACAAAAACTCAGAAGGTTAACTGCCCATGTACCCACCATGAAAAGGTTACCTGAGTGACTACTTAGGCAAAATAAAAGAGGAATTCAAGAAAGGGAAAGAAATGGGGTACAAGAAAGGATTACTAAATATGACACAAAAGATGTGCCAAGAGGCTGGACAATTTGAAGAGCCTCTGTCAGCAATGAAATTCTAGAGCCAGGAGACTGGATTGCTGTATCTATAGTCCATTCACACTTCAAGAGGGCCCTTCTTGAATGACTCAAAGCTCTCTAAAAATATTTCTCTCCATTAACCTTAAATTAAGTCCTTAATTTATTTGTTTCCTTCCACAGTGACCAATTCACTTCAGCATCAATAAAGCATTCCATGCAAGACAAGGATAACCACGTTCACCACTTTTATTCAACATACTACTGAAAATCCTAGCCGTAGCAATAGGACACAAAAAAGAAATAAGATGCATCCATATTGGTAAAGAAGAACTTAAACCGTCACTATTTGTAGATAACATGATACTATTCATACAAAATCCTAAAGACACCACCAAGAAACTACTAAAAGTAATAAATGAACTCAGTAAAGTCATAGGATACAAAATTAATACACAGAAATCGGCAGCATTCCTATGTACTAAGAATGAAGTAGTAGAAAGAGAAATTAAGAAAATAGCACCATTTACAATTGGATCAAAAAGAATAAAATACTTAGGAATAAACTTAACCAAAGAGGTGAAAGACCTATACTCTGGAAACTATAAAACACTAATGAAAGAAATTGAAGATGACACAAATGTTCATGGATTAGAATTGTTGAAATTTCCGTATTACCCAAAGCAATCTACAGATTCAATCCAATCCCTATCAAAGTATCAATAGCAATTTTTCACAAAACTAGAACAAACAAAAATTTGTATGGAACCACAAAAGATCCCAAATAGCCAAAGCAATCTTGAGAAAGAATAAAGCTGGAGGGTGCCTGGGTGGCTCAGTCAGTTAAGCATCTGCCTTCAGCTCAGGCCATGATTTCAGGGTCTTGGGATTAAGCCCCGAATCAGGCTCCCTGCTCAGCGAAGAGTCTGCTTCTCCCTCTCCCTCTGCCCCTCCCCCCACTTTTTGCTCTCTCTCTCTCAAATAAATAGATAAAATCTTCAAAAAAAATGAAAAGAAAGCTGGAGGTATCACAATTCCAAATTTCAAGATATGCTACAAAGCTGTAGTAACCAAAACAGTATGGTACTGAAACCAAAACAGACACATAGATCAAGAGAACAGAATAGAGAGATCAGAAATAAAGCCATGATTATATGGTCAATTAATCTATAACAAAGGAGGCAAGAATATACAATGGAGAAAAGATAATCTCTTCAACAAAAGGTGTTGGGAAAACTGGACAGCTACATGTAAAAGAATGAAAATGGACCACTTTTTATTTATTTTATTTATTTTTAAAGATTTTATTTATTTATTTGACAAACTTAGAGACAGCCAGCGAGAGAGAGAACACAAGCAGGGGGAGTGGGAGAGGAAGAAGCAGGCTCCCAGCAGAGCAGGGAGCCCGATGTGGGGCTTGACCCCAGGACCCTGGGATCACGCCCTGAGCAGAAGGCAGATACTTAACGACTGAGCCACCCAGGCGCCCCCACTTTTTAACACCATACACAAAAATAAACTCAAAATGGATGAGAGACTTAAATATGAGACCTGAAATCATAAAAATCCTAGAACAGAACAGAGGCAGTAATTTCTCTGACATTGGCCACAGCAACATTTTTCTAGATACATCTCCTAAAGCAAGGGAAATAAAGGAAAATACACAATTGGGACTACATCAAAATAAAAAGCTTGTGCACAGCAAAGGAAACCATCAACAAAACAAAAAGGCAACCAACTGAATGGGAGAAGATATTTTCAAATGATATATCTAGTCAGGAGTTAATATCTAAAATATATAAAATATGTACAAGTAAACATATATATGTTTATATATATATATATATAAACTATATAAAAAATGTATATATACAACTCAACACTAAAAAGGCCAACAATCCAATTAAAAAATTGGCAAAGAAACTGAATAGACCTTTTTCCAAAGACAACATACAGATCGCCAACAGACACATGAAAAGATGCTCAACATCACTAATCATCAGGAAAATGTAAATCAAAACTACAATGAGACATCACCTCATACCTGTCGCAATGGCTAAAATCAAAAATACAAGAAATGAGGTGAGGCTATGGAGAAAAAATAGCCCTCATACACTGTGGGAATGTAAATTGGTACAGCCACTGTGGAAAATGGTATAGAGATTCCTCAAAAATTAAAAACAGAACTACTATATGGTCCAATAATTCCACTATGTGGTATTTACCCAAAGAAAATGAAAACACTAATTTGAAAAGATATAAGCATACCTATGTTTATTGTAGCATTATTTACAATAGCCAAGATATGGAAACAATCTATCCATTGACAGATGAACAGATAAGGAAGATATAGTGTATGCACACACACACACACACACACACACACACACACAGTAATATTATTCAGCCATAAAAAAGGATGAGATCTTGCCATGTGAGACAACATGAAGGACCAAGAGTATATTATGCTAAGTGAAAAAAGTCAGACTATGAAAGACAAATACCATCTGATCTCCCTCATATGTGGAATCTAAAAAGAAAGAAAGAGAGAGAGAAAAAGAGAAAGGAACGAAAGGAAAGAAAAAAGAAAAGAAAAGGAAAAGAAAAGAAAGGAAGAACTACAACAAATGAATAAAACAAAAAGCAAAATCAGACTCATAGAACAAACTGATGATTGCCAGAGGGGAGAGGGGAGGGGGAAGGTAGGCTGGGCAAAATGGGTGAAGGGAAGTGGGAAATAATACAGGCATCCAGTGATGGAATGAATAAGTTACAAGAATAAAAGACACAGCATAAAGAATATAGTCAATGATACCGTTATAGCATTGTATGGTGACAGGTGGTAGCTACACTTGTGGTGAGCATGGCATAATGTGTAAACTTGCTGAATCACTATGTTGTACACCTGGAACTCATGTAACATTGTGTGTCAACTGTACTCAAATTTTAAAAGTTAAAAAAAATCAAATCACAATATTGTTCCAAGGGGACTGACATAAGCAATGCCCAGTTCCAGGCCTGGCAGCTCCCCAAGTGGTCCATCTCTGATCATCTGGTAGGGGATTTCCTCCTGCAAGGAAGAGAGAACTGCTGAATGCAAAGTTCTCGAGTCTGTGGTAACTAATTTTCTGAGCCAAAAGTCAGAATGTGTCAAGTTAAAATATTCTTAGCTGAACAAAATAGAATATTCAAACCAGACTGTTCTTGAAAATTCAGTATCTACGGCTATCATTGTCCCGAGATGCAAGGCGGAGAGGGACAACAAGGAAGGCCTGAAAAGCTGAGGTCCTCACCACTGAGCACTCTGATCATGAGCTCTTCACATGAACCTCTTCTTGTTGTGCTTCTCTTTGAGAAGCCCTCCCAGCGACTGTCTCTCTCTCAGGGGCAGGGTAAAGACACTCGCCACTCGGTGCTCTCACAGGCTTATAACTGGGCACTCCTTTATATCTGTAGTCTTCAGGGATTTGTTTGATAATTATGAGAGTCTGTGTGGGGTTAAGCGACGGCGAGACAGAGAAAATCAAAGTGTCTGATAACTCAGCCTCTACTCTTTGTCCCTAAAAATTTGCCTCAGTCCAGACACTGTGTATCCCATTTAGCAAACAAGCTCTCCAGCTGGAAGGCTGCTGGACTACTTGTCTTTACTCCAGCACGCCCTCAGGAGTACAGCAGGGTGGGGGTGCAATCTTACCTTCACCTTAAGCCACTCATCAAAGTACTTCTTCCTACCCCTTAGAATATTCTACCTCAGAAGAATTCTGAAAGATAGGATTTTTCTACCTCATTACATTCCCACCGTATTTTAGTGTTTCTTACAGATTGATGCCCCTAACAACCATAGAACTAAATGGTCTACTCCTCCACGCATTTTGATCACAGGCGCTAGGAAATACTACTGCTTCAGGAATGTATACTCAGAAGGTGAACATCTGGGCCTACCCTTATCTCCAAGGCTCCTGAAAATGACCCATTGGTCTTGGCCACCAGAATGTCCCAGTGCCAGCTGAGAGGGAAAGATAAGACCTGGCAAGGACTCCTTTCCCTCTGGAGTCTGTGTCATTCAGTGAACTCAGAGAGATAAGGGCTGGGTAAGCTCACTTCCCACAGAGATTATTTCATACCCAGTAGACACGTGCCCCAAATCCAGAGAAGCAGTAGGCGTTTTGCAAATATTTACCTAGCTACATGGCAACAGGGCAGTACTAGTTAGAGTTCTATTTAACATTAAGGACACACGCCCTGCACACCATTCTCTCCACACACATAAAAAAGGCTACATCCTTTCCTGTGGCTATCTTTCCAAGTGTTAAAAGTCATGTGAATGCTGGACCCTTTCACTCCCAAATCATCCAGTTATCCAGGATTTGAACACCCAGTGGAGAAAATACTAGGTTTGCTTTCATGTGTGAAGTGAATGGCTCTCAATGAGCCTCATAGTTCAGACTCATCCTTGCATTCTCAGCAATGAGAATCATAAGCCCTGCAGACTTTTCTAGTTCTGCTGCTGATCTTCCACAGATAAATTAAGGAAACAGTGTTTTGTGCTTAAGGAAATCCACAACAAATACAACAGAGGATCCAGAACATAACCTTCCCATACTTTCCATCACTTGCTAAGGGAAAAACTTAACAAATGCCTTCAGAGGCCAACCTAAGCCACCTTCTCCTCAAAATATGTAACTAACTGTTGACTGCATGCTGTCAAGATAATAGCATGTTACCAGAAAGGCTTGGTTGAAGGGTGGAGCGTATATAAAGAACACAAGAGGAAGACTTTAGTCACCAAAAAACCCCATAGCAAGACAGACATTTGTCTCTGTATGCATAGCATTATCAGGTTACCATATGCCAGTGCTCTAAAGTATGAGGACCTAATGTAAGATAAACATTATGCACAGGGTTAAGTCTTTTTATTAACTACCACTTGCATGGTGCCATCTTGTGGTGAATCCCTTTAGCAACTTGAAAGAAACAAGGCCAACTTTATAGAATTATCAAATTTTGAAGTAATATACAAAATTAAAATGTATAAAATTATAAATTTTATGAAGTACAGTATTTAGACTATTTTTGACTAGTTTAAGAACAACTTGAGCTTCCGCTTCCTAATTAAAAAAAAAAAAAAAAGAGTCCTTGATATATTATCCATTAGATTTAAAAGTTAATGAATACCAATTGAGATTTCCCTACCCCAGTATCAACAATCATAAAATCGAGGAAGGAATTTGACTGCTTCACAGAAAAAATATATTTTTAAATTGTAATTACCTTTCTTTATTTGAGAAAAAAATATGCAGCGGTTCAAGCTTTAGACTATGTTGTACTATCTCATGTCCAAATGGTTTAAAAGGTAAGGGAATTTTTCCGGATGGTCATTGTTAGATTGGTTTCAAACAACCTGATAAGAACTCAAGGTCTGGGGACATGGACTCTGGATTTTTCTATTTAGTTTTTTTAATCTTGAAAAAAGGTTAACCAATGGTGGGGTCTCCCTGAAACTCCCATGTCAAGGGTGCTGGGCATCCTGTGCACTTATGAAAACCACACAACTGAATGTGTACCTGCAAAACCGCAACCAAAGCAAAGCTTTCCTCACTTCTAGTCCCACGGTCTTTGCTATGATCTGAGTACTCAGTGTAGATGGTGAGCCCACACTGGTTAGGAGTGGTGTGAAGTTGAACGTTTTGGGTGGTTATGAGATCAGAGTGGCAGACCTGTGGTTGGGGAGTCATGGGGAGACACCTGAGCAATATGACCAGATCTGTCAAGCTGGGGACTGGAGATGGCTCAGGTCACATTCAGGACTCTTTTGTTGCCTGACCAGCCTTATAGTGAACAGACCCCAAAATTCACCAACCTGTCAAACACCCCAGCCCCTAAAATCTTCCCAAGTCCTTCTCTTTGTGGTGATACCACTGTGCCAAGTTCACAGAAAGTGCTCAGTGGATACTCGCACCCAGTTGATACATCTCATCACAATGAACATCAAAAGAAACCAATGCCTGGAACATAATGGCCACTAAATCCCTGATTGTATTTTCAAAAAAAATGTAAATCAGAATTCTCTCTTGCTCAAACTCTGAGCTCTTTTGTTCAGATTCAGATTAATCAAACATTTACTGAACACCCACTGGTATGTTCCAGGCAGAGTCACATATATCTTCACTTGCAGCTATATGTATACAGCCAGCCCTTTTGTCCTTTTATTCTTCGCTAAAACATTTGTGTTGGGAAGTCACTCCACCAGAAGAAATAGCAGTGAAGGACAAGCGGTTTCACAATTAGCTATCAGGGAATGGAGCAAGGGGGGTGTGACTGAAAATTATTTTTCCAGGTCAGGAGGGCATCTGAGTTCAGCTCTCAGAAAGCCGAGTGCCAGGCATAGCTTAAAGATGAGACAGAGAGAGCCACAGATGATGCCATCAGTCAGAGAGAGACAGAAAAAGGATGTGGTCAGAGAAAAAGGGAAAGATGAAAAGCGATGTGGTTGGAAGTTTCCCATCAGGTTCTGAGGAAAGGAGGATCATCAAAGGAGGCCCAATGGCAGAAATTATTCTGGGGAGAATCTTCAAGTAGAACAAAGGATCAAAGTGTGTTGACAGGAGGTCAACTAGATGAACGAGTTTGAGAATTTTATTATCTCCCCAATTTCCTGCTCACTGACATTTCATGGAGGGGAGAAATCAAGGGTCTAAAATGAGAAACATTCAGGGCACCTAGGTGGCTCAGTCAAGTTAAGTGTCTGCCTTTGGCTCAGGTCATGATCCCAGAGTCCTGGGATTGAGCCCCATACTGAGCTCCGTGCTCAGCGGGGAGCTTGCTTCTCCCTCTCCCTCTGCCTGCTGCTCCCCCTGCTTGTGCTTTCTCTCTCTCTAATAAATAAAAATCTTTAAATAAAATAAAATAAAATGAGAAACATTCATTTTTGTTGGTCTTCACAGCCCATAGAATATGTTAGAAGGGAAAGAAAACACAAATGACTAAGGGAAGTGAGGGTATGGTGGTGACAAAGTATGGATTTGGGGTGTCCATTTCTTTTTTGTTCCATTACTAGAGTACTCCAGGGACATGTTTGTGACGCACCAACTTGGAAGGAAAGGGAGAGGCACCAGAAGATAGGGTACAGATGGAAGGAGAAATGCCTAGGGCATAATTAGACAGGAGGAGGCAGGTTGGAGAAGAAAAAAGTCTTGGGAGAAGCAATGGAAATAGTTGCAAGGCCCCAGAGAGGAGCTGAAAGTAGCACTTAGGAAGTCATCATGGGGGAGGCAGGGGACAGCCTGCATAGAACAGGTGATGAGGTGAGGGTGGGGAGGTGGGGAGGGGGAAGGAGGAGGGGGAGGGCAGACAGGCACAGAGCTTAAGGTGGGAGGGCACCATCACACCCGTGAGTGAATCCTGCTGCTCTGAGGAGACCAATTCCAGCTGCTCCCCACTCCAAAGGCACCTGCCTCTGCCTCTGATCTTGTCATCAGGCCATTGATTAAATCACAAACTCAGTTTCAGGTGAGGGTAACTGCAGCTAAAACACATGATATGCTATAAGGGAAGACATACAAGGACTCTGCACCCTACTCTCCCACCTGCATCTCCCAAAGAGAATGTCCATTATCCTGGGGCCATCTTGAATAACAAACTCCAAGGCAAGAGAAAGTGAAAAACAGAAGCAATGCAAAAGTTTTCCTAAGAGCAGAATTTTCCATGAGGCAATAGCCACTCCATTCTCTGCTGTTCACAGCCCATAGTGTATAACACAATTGCCCGATGATCCGGTGGCAGGGAAGCCCCTTGGGATGGAGGGCTGGCTCTCCCTGGTCTGTTCAAGGCCACTGGGTGTAAGCATTCTGTGGGAAGTTACCTCTCTCTGGCCTCCATGCTTCCTCCACCCAACTCTCCAACTCCACCCTGAATGAAACACACATCTCCTGTTGCAGATGGGAATAGGTAATAAAAATGGTTTGTCTGTAATCATGTTCAGGAAAGATAAATGACAAAATAAAGAGTTAATGAACTTGAAGATAGAAATACCCAATCTGAATAGATGAACAGAACCACATGAGCCATAGAATAATATCAGAAGTTTTTGACATTCACGTCTGGAGTCCCAGAGGAAGAGGAGAAATAGAAACACAAAATGTATTTGGAAAAATAATGACCAAACTCCCCAAATTTGGTGAGATATAAACTTGCAGATTCAAGAAGCTCAGCAAACCCTAAAGAGAATAAATTTAAAGAAAAAACATGCACAGACACATGAAAATCAAACTGCAGAAAGCCAAGAAAAGAGGAAAAGAAATTCTCCAAGGCAGCTGGTGAAAACTGCCTCACCTCTCAGAGAACAATGATTGGAATTAATGCAGAGTTCACCTCAGGAACCACTAAGCCAGAAGACAGTAGAAAACATCTTTAAAATTCTGTAAGAAGCAAACTCTCAACTCAGAATTGTGTATCCCATGGAAATATTCTGGGGGAATAGAGGCAAAATAAAGACATTCTCAAATTCCACCGCCAGCAGACATGCTTTAAAAGAACAGCTAAAGGAAATTCTTCAAGCTAAAGAGAGACAATAGCAGAAGACATGGACCTTCAAAAAAGAAGGAAGAGGGCACCTGGGTGGCTCAGTCAGTTAAGCATCTGCCTTCCGCTCAGGTCATGATCCCAGGATCCTGGGATTGAGTCCCACATCGGGCTCCCTGCTTAGCGGGCAGTCTGTCTCTCCCTCTCCCTTTGCCCCTCCCCCCTGCTCATGCTCTCTCATGTACTCTCTCTCTCTCAAATAAATAAATATCATTAAAATAAGAAAAAAGAAGAAGGAAGAAGAACAAGAAGAACAAGAACAAGAACAAGACTTGCAGGCATGGCTAGTATCTGGGTCCACATAACTCAGGTTGGCTACTTCCATTTGCAATCCACACAAGCCTTCCCCTTTCTCCCAGGTATGACTGTGTGTGCTTGTCTATTTCCCCACCAAAATGCATTTCTCCAAGCATCTCAGCAAATGCTTTATGATTATTCTAGAATTCACCCACAGTGCCCGCTACTGGGCTGTGTGACTCACATGGTGGATGGGTTCAAAAGCTCAAGAGCCACAATGCCTGGATTCAGATGCTACAACTGCCACTTACTAATAGAACGTCCTTGAGCCTGTCACTTAATCTCTTTGTGTCT
The DNA here is from genome assembly GCF_023065955.2 of Ursus arctos. Taxonomy (NCBI): domain Eukaryota; kingdom Metazoa; phylum Chordata; class Mammalia; order Carnivora; family Ursidae; genus Ursus; species Ursus arctos. The sequence continues at coordinate 25,769,575 of NW_026622986.1, forward strand.
CAGTGTTCTTATCCATAAACTGGGATGATAATGTATTACCCAACATGTTGCCATGAAGATTAAACTAGTTAACATAGAACGTGATTAGCACAACGTTGGGCACACAGTATTATGTTTGTTAACCACTACTGCAAGTGAAAAAATTGCTAAAAAATTTTCCATAGCACTACCTCATGTATCATCAGCCTTGGATTTCAATATCTAACAAATATCTAAGGATTATCTAATCTCAAAATAAATCCTATTCAATTTGTGTTTTTTATACAATCCATATCAAAACATTTTTAAAATCAGAGTGATCAAGAATGTTCTCTTGAACCGGGGATGTACTGTATGGTGACTAACATAATATAATAAAAAATCATTAAAAAAAAAAAAAGAATGTTCTCTTGAAAAAAATCAAATCTCAATTGTAAATGTGTAAAACAGAACATAAGTTGACGTTTTTGCAAATGAATATCAAGATGACACCTGCCAAAAGCTTAATCATGTCCCTTCATTCAGCAAATATATTTTTATCACAGATTCCCACTGGACACCTCAAGCTGAACTTTTTGTTTCCAATCCTTATCATGAACATTCTCGGGGTGGTTATTTAAAATAGATTTGCAAAGACAGATGTGTCCATTCACATTTCCAGGAAATTTAAACTCCAATTCCTCCAATAAGTTATATCATCAGAAACTTATTCATTTACATCCCCCATAGAAATCCCTTCAAAAATTTTACTTTGATGATGTCTTTGGTGTTTAGTCAGAGGTTGATATAAGAAATGGTCATTGCTTTCCCACCTGGGCCCAGCAGAATGACTCCCAAAAAGAAGAGTGGCAAGAAGGGCCATTCTGCCATCAACGAGGTAGTGACCAGAGAATACACCATCAACATTCACAAGCACATCCATGCAATGTGTTTCAAGAATCTTGCCCCTATGGCACTCAAAGAGATCCAGAAATTTGCCATGAAGGAGATGGGAACTACTCCAGGTGTGCACATTGACACCAGGCTCAACAAAGCTGTCCAGGCCAAAGGAATAAGGAATGTTCCATACCGTATCTGTGTGCAGTTGTCCAGAAAATGTAACGAGAATAAAGATTCACCAAACAAGCCGTATACATTGGTTACCTATGTAGCTGTCACCACTTTCAAAAGCCTACAGACAGTTAATGTGGATGAGAACTACCAGCTGATTGTCAAATAAAGGTATAAAACTGCAAAAGAAAGGGAGGAAAGGAAAGGGGAGGGAGAAAGGGAGAAAAGAAAGAGAGAGAGAAAGACAGAAAGAGTCCTAGAGAGAGAACCTGAAGAGACACTTCTCCAAAGCAGACATCCAGATGGTCAACAGACACATGAAAAGATGCTGAATATCATAAATCATCAGGGAAATGCAAACCAAAATCACAATGAGACATCACCTCATACCTGTCAGAATGGGTTAAATCAGAAAGGCAAGAAATAAGTGTTGGCAAGGATGTGGAGAAAATGGAACCCTGGTGCACTGTTGGTGGGAATGGAAACACTGTTGGTGGTGCGTGCAACCACTGTGGAAAACAGTAAGGAGGTTCCTCAAAAAATTAAAAATAGAAATACTATATGATCCAAAAATTCTACTATTGGGTATTTACCCAAAGAAAATGAAAACACTAATTCAAAAAGATACATGCACCCCTATGTTTTACTGTAGCATTATTTATAATAGCCAAGATATAGAAGCAACCTAAGTGTTCATCAGTAAACGAATAAATATGTGGTATATACATATATATACACACATGCATATATATTTTATATATATATATATATATATATATATATATTTTATATATATATATATATATATATATATATATATATATATAATGGAATATCACTCAGCCATGAAAAGGGATGAGATCTTGCCATTTGTGATATGGATGGACCTAGAGGATATTATGCTAAGTGAAATAAGTCAGAAAGACAAATGCCATATTATTTCCTCATATGTGGAATTTAAAAAACAAAACAAACGAATAAACAAACAAAAAGCAGAATCAGACTCATAAATACAGAGATCAAACTGATAGTTGCCAAAGAAATGGGGGTGGGGAGGATGGGCAAAATGTATGAAGGGGAGTGGGAGACACAGGCTTCCAGTGATGAAATGAATAAGTCACGGAGCTAAAATTACAGCTTAAGGAATAATAGCCTTGTGTGGTGGCACATGGTAGCTACACTTGTGCTGAACACAGCATAATGTACAGGGATGCTGAATCAGTATTTTGTATACTTGAAACTAATGTAACATTGTGTATCAACTATATTTAAATAAAACTTTTTTTAAAGAAAGAGCCATATAAATATCTTTGCATTTTCTGCAAAACTATTTAAGCATAAAGGCATAAGGACATTCTCTATCACACACATTTCACAATAAAAAAAAAAATCCCAAAACATAATGTATCTCTCCTAATAAATTAGTATGGATGGTTTTGTTTGATAATAAAAATAACATTTTGGTGGTTTACCACCAAGGCTACATATTAGAATCACCTGGGTGGGGCAGCTTGACCAGCTCTTGGTGCTCTTTCCTTACAATGGACCAATTAGGTCAGAATCCCAGTACATGGGACTCAGGCATTGATGATTTTTAATAAGTTCTCCAAGGTATTCTTGTGTACACCTAGGACTGAGAGCCCCTCCTATAGTTTATCATTTTACCTCTTTAAAAATATCTTGACCTAAGAAATTCAAAGTTAAATACCTTATAATACTTGGCCAAGATTTTTCATATTGTTCATATCTCATCCTCCATGGTTTAAATTTCTATTTGTCTTTTTAATTATCATTAAACATGCCTTATAAAAGTCACTTCAAATCATTTTTGGAAGCAAGTAGAGAATAAGCTCTCATTTTTTTGAAAGGTCATCCATGGAAATCCTTCTAAAACCTATTTGTTTTTTTGACGCTACGGGTTCTTTTGATAACTGGTTCCATAAATTTAGTCTCAGGTGTGCAAAGTCATGTTAACTTTTAGGCGTTCAAAAACTAATTTCCTTTGAGCTTTCAATGATGGGCCCTAGTTCTAAACTTCCAGGATTCAGTAAGTAAGTTCTGTATCAGTTTTCTATTGCTATGTAAAAAATATCCACAAATTAATGGTTTAAAACAACACACAGCTGTTTCATCTCACAGTTTCTGGAGGTCAGAAGCATGAGCTTATCTGATTTCTCTGCTCAGGGACTCACCAGGCTGAAATCCAGGTGTTGGTTGGTGTGTGTTATACAAATGGAAGTTTGACTGAAGGAGGATCAGCTTCCAGGTGGTCGCTGTGGCTCTAGAATGCAGGCAGCTTGCATCTTCAATCAGCAGTACAGATAAAAATCCTGCTGCTTTGAGTAAGAGTACCTGAGGAAAGAACTTACTGAATTGCATACACAGCCTCCCAGGTGTAGACGTTTTCTCTGCTTCGTGTGGGGGGGTGCTTGTGTGTTTCTAGTATCCTTTGTGAAGGCATCCCTGCATTGAGTAATGAATGCGTCAGGCTATTGCATAGGAGGACAGCCTACAATGGTGTCTGATTCTGTTAATGAGTGGTATCTGACAGCTCAGAGCTTACAAGTATAGAGTATCTTCCCAAATTCGTTATTTTAATTTCCCCGCCTCCTTATTTCATATATTAGTCTGCTAGGGCGGCCATAACAAAATACCACAGACTGGGGGGCTTAAACAATAGAAAGTAATCTTTTTCCAGTTCCAGAGACTGGAAATCTGAGATCAACATGTTAGAGGGTTTGGTTTCTTTTGAGGCCTCTCTGATTTGCAGATATTTTTCTTCTCACTGTGTTCTCAGTTGGTCTTTCTTCTGTGTGTGTCTGGGTGTCCACATTTCCTCTTTCTTTAAGGACACCAGTTAGATTAGATCAGGGCCTACCCTAACCGCCTCATTTTAACTTAATGGCCTCTTTAAAAAGCCCCATCTCCAAATTCAGTCCCATTCTGATGTTTCTTTTGAGGCCTCTCTGATTTGCAGATATTTTTCTTCTCACTGTGTTCTCAGTTGGTCTTTCTTCTGTGTGTGTCTGGGTGTCCACATTTCCTCTTTTTATAAGGACACCAGTTAGATTAGATCAGGGCCTACCCTAACCACCTCATTTTAACTTAATGGCCTCTTTAAAAAGCCCCATCTCCAAATTCAGTCCCATTCTGATGTACAAGGGGTTAGTGAGTCAACATGTGAATTGGGGAAAGGACACAGTTCAGCCCATAACACTTCACTGCCCACTAAGAGGCATCTGAAACATTCTTGGATTGATCTCCATCTACTTTATATGTCATGATCTGGAAGAGCTTACTAATTGTCTAAGCCTTTTATTCCTGCCCTTGAGGAACTTTGATATAAACAAACACAAGAGACATCTAGGAAAAAATACAATAAAGTAGGAAATCAGCCGCTGGTTTGGACAAAGTGGACTACAGTTTTCTAGAAGTTCACAGAAAGACATGGATCGAAGGTACAGTGGCTTTACCAGGTCAGGAGGGCCTCAGGTGCAGGACTGGTTTGTGGACACTGGCAGCAAGCCTGAGGTTTAACTAGTTGTGCTAAACTCTAGCAGCACCTTAGCATATTAGCGGATCAAGCTGGGTCCTTCGCATTGGTATTAAAAAACAAAACAATGGGGTCCCTGGGTGGCTCAGTCAGTTAAGCATCTGACTCTTGATTTCAGCTCAGGTCATGGTCAAGGGGATATAAGACTGAGCCCCGCATCAGGCTCCATGCTCAGTGGGGAGTGCGCTTGAGATTCTCTCTCTCCCTTTCCCTTTGCCTCTCTCCCCAACCCCACCCCCTGTTCACACTCTCTCTAAAAGAAACAAATAAATCTTTTTTTTTTTTTAAGATTTTATTTATTTATTTGACAGAGAGACAGCCAGCGAGAGAGGGAACACAAGCAGGGGGAGTGGGAGAGGAAGAAGCAGGCTCACAGATGAGGAGCCTGATGTGGGGCTCAAACCCATAACGCCAGGATCACGCCCTTAGCCGAAGGCAGACGCTTAACGACTGCCCTCAAATCCTTCCAGTAGACTCTTTCCTGTAGTTAATCCAAAGTAGTTTCCATTGCTTGCAACTGGAGCTTCTTTACTGATTGACCACATTCCTTCCCATTATTCAGATTGTCACAGCTTTATTTTGCATTCAAAATCCAGAAGTGAGTGTAGCATATCCTAGGATCTTTCTCTCTTTTTTTTTTTTTTAAAGTAAGCTCTAGCCCCAAGGTGAGGCTTGAACTCATAACCCTGAGATCAAGAGTCACATGCTCTAACAACTGAGCCAGTCTTTCCTTTTCTGTAGCTGCTCACCCCGGGAGTCTCATTTCCATTTCAAACAAGAAACGGTGACTGGCAGCAGTCATCTGATGGCCTTGCACCTTTTCACTTCTGGTACCTACTAACTTACTGTAAGAGGTCCCCATGATCCTTTTGCCCTAGACTGTACTTTCAAGTCTTCTGTTTAAAATGTTGTGTCTCTTCCTACTCCATCTATTTCTCCAACCATAAATTCCCCTGCAGTCAAGGTCAGATGCCGCTGAAGAGTATTTGAGAATATGCCTCTCTATCCCTTCTTTCCCACATCCCTACCCAATGTCCTTTCTTTGGGTGACCACTTTATTTTAAAAACTGAGAACAATGATGCTCTCAGCATCATCAATGCATGTACAGGAGGCTCTGCTTCTCTTGTATATGAGAGAAACAGGCTGTGGAAGTTTGGGCTTCCAGTGGGCCTAGAGATAAATGCCTTTTATCATCCTGACAACAAACACTCCTAAAAGCGATGTTACTTGGCATCGATGCAAGACTTTTCATCTATAAAGCAATGTGTAGACATTGAACAGTAAGCTGTCAGTTCTTTCCACAAGAATAAATGCATAATGCTGGGTATAATCCTGTCCAGGTCCTCAGACCCCAACAATGGGCCCCACATATAAATTATGATGACACAAGATGACTTCTTGGGAGGACAAAGGGGACAAAGGTAGGGGAACGGAAAGAAGAAAGAAAAGAAGACCTACAATTTATCTAGCGAATGTTGTGAATTGGCATGATGGTTTGGAGAAAAACCCTCCAGTGTTCTGGCTTGGCTCCCGCTGCCGTTTTTCCTACTTCATGACCCACTGAGAAGTTTCCACAGAGATTAGGTCATTCCTAGTCACCTCTCAAGCTGTAATATTTTCTTTTGATGATTCTTCCTTCATGTCCCTGGCACACATCCTCATTCCCAATTCAAGTACTACCTAGCACACCAACACAAATCAACTTTAACATTTGTGAGGGCATGTGTCCACATACACGTACATACACAACCTCAGTGCTCTTTCTTGCCTTGTTACACCCCCCCCCCTTTTTATTTGAGGCTGGGGAGCTGGGAAGGAAGGTAAATAATGAACCATGTCTGTTAGCCCAATGTTTTGCAATGATGTGACTGGAACGAATTCAATGAGATTAAGGATGGGCTTACTTCTTAAGAAATCATCCCATCAAAAGAAAGACGAGCCTCCACCTGCTCAATGAAATCGTTGGCTGAACTTCTGAGCAGTTAGACACCCTGTGAACTGCAAATAAATGCAGGGCATGAAGGCAGGAGCCAAAGCCTTTCAATGCTTTGCACACAGGTCTTCTATAAAGACCACTATATATCACAGTTTAGGCATCCACGTAGTATTCTCTTGTGTCCTGGTTCTCCAATCACAAGCAGAAAAGTACAATTCCTTCAACAAGCCCCATCTCCCTTCTCAAACACCATTCTATTATGTGTATGGAGCTGTGTGGCATTAAAGAAAACAGATATGCAGCAAACCATATTTAGGACTGATCATTTGATGAATAGGTATTTGCATAATGGGACATAATGGGAGGATTTTTTTTTTTTAACTATGGAGTCCTGTTCTCATAAACTCAGTAAAGTATATTAAACTTTCAATTATAAAATTTCACTTCCCACACCTTATAAAACCAACTATAAATCAAGGCACATCTTCATTTACTACTGTTTGGCTGTTAAAACATATGTATATTCATATATCTTTTCTTGGACATTCTCTTTATGTACGTGTCCCTATTTTACCACTGGACTGTAAACCTTCTCAAGGTCAGGGACTACTGCCTCCTACCAGTCCAGGGGAATCAGAAAAAATAGGAAATCAGAGAAAAGAAATATAGTAACCTAAGACTCAGAAAGAAGTGAAAATTCTAAAATATTGCTCTGGTCCTGATGCTTATTCCCAGCAGCCACAGATGCATTATGCTTATACTCTGAAGTAGAGAAAGGCAAGAAAAAAGTGCCCAGTATGAACACATAAGCTTTCAGTTTTTAAGGTTTGTTGTTGTTTTCCTTAAAATGTAATGAAAGTTGGGGCGCCTGGGTGGCTCAGTCATTGAGCGTCTGCCTTTGGCTCAGGGCGTGATCCTGGCGATCTGGGATCGAGCCCCACATCAGGCTCCTAGGCTGGGAGCCTGCTTCTTCCTCTCCCACTCCCCCTGCTTGTGTTCCCTCTCTCGCTGGCTGTCTCTCTGTCAAAAAAATAAATAAAATCTTTAAAAAAAAAATGTAATGAAAGTTGAGCAATCCATTCAATCAAAATCTACCTAGAACAAGAATACAAGGGCACAACGCCCAGCCACGCAGCTTCACTACTGCTTTAGGAGAAGGGATCCTATTAAGCCAAAAGCTTCATTGAGGGCACGCAGTAAAAATATACACATGGAGCCATGAGTACTGACACTGAACAACAGAACCAAGACAAAGCAGAGGCCAGTCACCAAGTCCAGAGCACAGTGCACGAGCTCTCTGGCAGGGCTGTCTCCCTGGCCACCAGGAGGAATGGCTGGCCTCTTGGAATTTCATTGTGGAACTACAATAAACCAACTTGACTGATTTAAGTAAGCGGTGACTGGTATGGTGAGAGAATCATTAACTCTTAAAACAGAACAATGAAGTCTGTCCTAGAAGTACTAAGGAGATTTCAAGTCTTATTCTGTATGCTTCCGAATTTGTTCCTTTACTTGGCATCTGGTTTGTGAAAATAGGAGCCACTTATATCAGTGGCCTCCACTAGGATTTTTTGAGAATGCTGTATATATTTTACTTATAGGGAAAAATTAAAAGGCCACAGATTAATTAAAGACGGTCTGGATAAACCCGCACAGACTTCAGGTTATTCTCCTGTGATTTTTGAAGTAGTAAAACATAGGGTGAATATGGATTTGAATCATAAGTCTATAACTTGTTATAGACTATATATATATATAGATAACTGTATCTAGACTATATTATTATAGACTATATAGATATATATATATAACTATATATAGACTATAGCTTATTATCTAGAACAAATTATCTGAGCAACAGACATTTTCTGTAAAATGGGAGAAACTGTTTAATTCATGTAACTATACAGTTAAAAATTAGGTAATGTCCACAAGATGCTTGGCATTCTCTTATCCTAGAATTTTTTACTATCAGATGGTCATTTCTTTTTTTTTTTTTTTAAGATTTTATTTATTTATTCGACAGAGATAGAGATAGCCACCGAGAGAGGGAACACAAGCAGGGGGAGTGGGAGAGGAAGAAGCAGGTTCCCAGCAGAGGAGCCTGATGTGGGGCTCGATCCCAGAACGCCGGGATCACGCCCTGAGCCGAAGGCAGACGCTTAACCGCTGTGCCACCAGGCGCCCCAGGATGGTCATTTCTTAAGTCTCCTGAATGGATGCATTTGTTTCAGTCCCTACTCTGTTGTTTTAATATAACTGCATCTGAAGCGTTCCTGTTACATCTGTTTTTTTTTTTTTTTATTTTTTTATTTGAGAGAGAGAGCATGCATGAGCGGGTGAGGGACAGAGGAAGGAGACTCCCCACTGAGCAGGCAGCCCAATGCAGGGCTCGTTCCCGGAACTCCTGGATCTTGACCTGAGCTGAAGGCAGATGATTAACTGACTGAGCCACCCAGGCGCCACGATATATCTGTTCTACTCTCAACTAAATGTTTACTGCCCCATAACTGCCCCCTCCTTGTCCCAGGCCAAGTGGAGTGGCTCTGGAAATGCACACACTGACACTCAGGAAGTCAAGAGTCTTACGAAGCTGGGTGAATGTTGGTTCCATTCCCCCAAACACAGGAAGGCAGAAAGCAGAAAATATTATTGGATTATTATAATACAGAGGTTAACAGCTCACTGAAATCACATGATGACAGTGATATAATACAGCAAGTAAGAGCTTATATATACTGAGCATCAGCTATGTTCTACATCAACTTCTGGCAACAACCCCAGAGAGGTAGGTGCTATTTCCATCTCTGTTTTGTAGATCAGGAAACAGAGGGCCAAAGAGATTCAATACCTTGCCCTGGATCATGCTATCAGCAGGTGACAAAGCCAATTCTAACCCAGGCAGTTTGGTTCCTAGGGCTGTGCTGACATTCAACAACTCACAAGCATAATTTTTCACTTAAATGTAAAACAAGCAAAACAAAAACAGAACTACATCCTAAGAGGTTATCATTCTGAATGACTCTTGAACCTATGGAAGGCATAGCTCCCTAGGCAGTGGCTACAGTTCTGTCTGTGCCTGCCTCATATGAAGACAGTGCTTGTTAGTGCTGGGCATGGGGGGGAGGGGGAGAAGGGTGTTAATGTCTTAAAGATGAAAGGCAAGCAAACAGAATATACTGAAGTTCTACAACATTTTTTAGAATAGGCAGAGTACTCAGTTGGAGTTTATTCACAGTTTAAGGGCCAGCACATGCTCTATCATGAATGCTGTGGGTTGAGATAGCAGCAGGTTTTGATGACCTGGTTTAGTTAAGGGAAGACAAGAACTCTAATAATCTTTAGGAGTAGTGATTCTATAACATGAATAGAAAAGATTAACATATATAATTCAGCATTGCATTTTTCAAATTGTCGACCTTAAGAGTGATGCATTATTAGACTGAGTGATGCTCCTGTTGTGGAAAGTGTTTTGGAAACTAATTTTGAACTTCTTCTAAGTCAGAATACCTTCAATGATGCTAACTCACATTTCATTTGACCAAGATAAAGCACCAAACCACTATGAAAAAACAAAGCAAGTACACCATTTTTTTTAAGATTAATAAGGGTTTGTTTTTTTTTTTTTGGTTAAGATTTATTTATTTGAAAGAGAGCATGAGCAAGGGGAGAAGTGGGAGGGAGCGGGACAAGCAGACCCTGTGCTGAGGATGGAGCCTAACACGGGTTCAATCCCAATACCTTGAGACCATGACCTGAGCCCAAACCAAGAGTCAGACCTGACTGAACTGCCCAGGCACCCTGCAAGTACACCATTTTTGCCCTAAGTTTACAGTTAGTAGAAAGATCATGACAGCTACACCCTACAAATACTGTACAGGATTCTAAATGTAAGAGGAACAGTAACACCAGAATGCTATGAAAATTCCAGCACAAAAGAAAATCTTTGTGTAATTTCATGAGGAACATACCACTTGAGCCAGGCTGTGAAAGCTGGCTTTTAATAACCAGAAGACTGGGCAGGGGGGTGAATGGGGGTAAGGGCGGAAGGCACAGCAAAAGGGAGCAGATGAGAAAGATAAAGACATCCTCAGCTATTTCAAGTAATCTAGGCTGGCTGAAGAATAGTACGTGCTGCTAGGATGCAATTAGCTCATAAAGACAGATTGAGGCAACACTGCACAGAGCCTTGGATGCCCATTGAAGTCTACTTTAACTTGCAAGCAATGGGAAGCTGGGCGGCTGTAAGCGTTAGAATGACTGTAATTGTGCTTCGGGAAGATTAATGTCCTAGAGGTGCATAAAATGGATTAAGGTTTCTTGAGGCTGACATCTGAATTTTGGAAAAATTCTGAACCAAGTCTGATGAATAAGAAAGGAAAGTGATATAGAACTGTATATGATTTTTGGTCAAAAAACAAGGTATTAAAGAAAATAGTAAGATAGATTTTCTTCTGTGGCTTATAAATGGACGTGGTGGGACTCCCCCCGCCCAAAAAAAAACTTCAAAGGTTTTAGAGTGGCGGCAGCATCACAAAAATAAGTATATAGTCTTCTCTAAAGCACCTGCTTCCAAGGATAACACCTATCCCAGTGAATAATCAGTCGCTTCTTCAAACACAACCAGAATTATTTAAGCCACACAGTATACTTTTTAAATAGATTACAATCCACCACAGGAATTAGCTTCTAACGTACAATGTGACCTTTTTATCCAGTCTGTGATGGCTTCCTGCAGTTACACAAACACTAACTAGGTTCTGCTGCCACGAAATTTTTACAGATGTAATTAACAAGTCCTTATCAGTTAACTTCAAATAAGGAAGAATACCGTGGTGGGCCTGATTTTACCAGCCAGAGGGCATCAAAAGCAGGGCTGAGGCTTTCCTAGATTAAGAGATGAAAATTAGGGGCGCCTGGGTGGCACAGCGGTTAAGCGTCTGCCTTCAGCTCAGGGCGTGATCCCAGCGTTATGGAATCGAGCCCCACATCAGACTCCTCCGCTGGGAGCCTGCTTCTTCCTCTCCCACTCCCCTGCTGTGTTCCCTCTCTTGCTGACTGTCTCTATCTCTGTCGAATAAATAAGTAAAATCTTAAAAAAAAAAGAGAGAGATGAAAATTAACCTATGGACAAGAGCTTCAGCCCATGCCTACTGAGTTCCAGCCTGGCCTACAGACTTCAGACTTGCGTAGCCAGCCCACCTCTACTGCATAAATCAATCCCTTGTAATAAAACCCTTATTTTATTTACACACACATATGTATGTACTTACATGCATGTGTGTATATGATGTCTACATATAAAAACATGTTGTAAGGAGATTTTATATATGTCTATATGCATGTACGTATGTATCTCACACTGGTTCTGCTTCTCTGGTTGAATTCTAACACACAGTTTATGAGAGCTGACAATCTGAAACCGATGCACTATAAATGAATTACAAAAATACCATTGTTAGAAACTATCAACGTTAGAAACTATTAAGTTAAAAGTGAGGTACACTATACATTATGAAATGGCTCCATTCTTACAACTACAGAATCCCTGGCTTCCAATCTGATTCTACATGGTTTCTGACCAGGGATTCTTTCTTAATCTGGGATCTATGACCCTCTCAGGAGAGCCCATAGCTTTCACCAGCTTCTCAGAGAAATTCATTTCTCCTCAAATTATTAAGAACTGCTATAGCTTATTTTGAAGGTTATAAGGTTATTTATACTCAATTTCCCAATGATTGCTTTTATATACAACTATGAATGGGTAGTCGACTCCTCAGCTGCTTGCCTTGTTCCAAAATTAGTGCTGACATTTTACAGATTTTTTTTTCCGGGGTGGGGGCCTCGCAGGGCACTTGTAATTTGCAGGAGAAATTCTCTTTAAGTCTTTACCTGACTAAAAGCCTATAAATCCACGGTGAGATGATCCACCTAAGAACTGTACACATTAAACCCAAGCCTCAAATAGTCAAGAAAATCAGTGATGCAGGAAATACAATTTAAGTCATATTTGGTTCACACTGAGACTTTTAACAAAATTAATAATGATCAATAAGAGAATCTCAAAATAATTATACTGCCATATATTGTTAATTTCTATTGTGTGAAGACAGATTTGTACCTTATACATAAAAGTCCACAAGAAAAAAAAGAACAATTCTAAATTCACATTAAATGCCCACATTAAGTCTTTTCAGATTTTATTTGAGAGAGAGACAGCATGGGGGGGGAGAGCAGAGGGAGAGGGAAAGAACCTTGAGCAGACTGCCCTGGAGCCCAACTAGGTCCTCTCTCTCAGACCCTGAGATCATGACCCCAGCCAAAACCAAGAGTGGGATGCTTAACCGACTGACTCCCCTAGGAGCCCCCCAGATTAAGTCTTTTAACAACCTGAAAGATTACTACTCATACTACACAAGAACAATTGTTTTCTTATTTCTTGTTCAACTTCTCTGCTGTATCCCACACGGCGGAACAGAGAGCCACTGCCTGGATTTCCTGCCAGTGAGCCATGCATGCCTTCCCGACCCACTCCTACTACTCACTCCACACAACTTCTGATGGTTGAATTCAACTGTGACTGCACATCTTTGGGTGAGTCACTGGAATCTTCAGTTCTTCGTGTCCAAGACCAGTATCTCCATTTCCCTCCTCCGTCCATCTTTCCCATTGGGCAACCGACATCACCTTGTGCCTGACGGCTCAAGCCAGAGACCTCGGCTTGGGTCAGCTTCCCGCTTCGCCTTCCCGCCCTGCATCCCGCCCGTGCTCCCCCTCTGCGGCGCCCCTGCGGCCCGGCCCCCTTGGCTCCCCCCAAGGCCACCCACATGATCACCATGAGGCATCCTTCTCCCAACTGATCTGCTTTCCACACGCGAACCAGAAAACTACTTCAAAAACCTAACCCAGACCATTTTTCTCCCTTGCTTCAACCCCCCAACACTGGCTTCCCACCGCCCCCGAGAAGGAAATCCCAACGCGTCAGCCCGGGGCAGCGCCCCGGCCCTCACCCCAGCCGCCTCTCCCGCCTCGGGGCTGCCGTGTGCTCACGCGCACACTCCCGTGGGGGCGTCCCTGCCCCTCTTCCGTGGCTGGCTTCCCCCCAGCCTCAGGTCTCGCTTCCCTATCGCCACCTCAGAAATTCCTTCTCACCAGAGCCGGTGTCGGTGCCCACGGTGCCCACCTCCGCGGCTGCTTGTTTCCCGTGCGGTGCCCCCTCGCGCCGTGCGTGAGGCAGGGCCGCTCGGATGCGCGCGCACACAGCACGCAACACCGGCCCGGCCCCCAAGGCTCGGCCTCGGCCGCTCCGGACCAGGCCGCTGCGGCAGCAGTGCTGCCCCACCTCTACCAGTCTGTCCTTATGACCCACCGGTGTTTTGGTTTGATTTCCCTTGATTGAAAAAAAACGCATTTGAACGCATTCTCTCTTCAGGTAATTCATGCCGGACTCATTGACTAATTACTTTTTAAATTAGGTCTTACGTTTCCTTTTCCTCGAGCCGCTCAATGTGTATACATGACACACCGGTGCTGTGTGTGAGTGGTGAGCTTATCATTACGTATTTTCTTGGATAACTTACTAAACCTGTTTTCTGCAAGCCAACACATGTAAACGACAATAACAATGAATTAAATAGGAATTTTGTCTTTAAAATGTCTAAAAATGGTTGTCACCTCTCAAGATGAGCCTGGTTAATAAAAACATGAATTAATCTTTCAAAGACAGTTATTTCCTCATTTAATTTCTGTATTTAATATCTCTTTTCATCTAATTCTTCCGCACAAATGTGAATTTGTACTTACCTTTATTTAAAAAAAAATTCCTAGCTGCACTTATAAACATAGCATCATGTATAAACTTAGGGAATCACTATGTTGTACACCTGAAACTAATGTGATGTTTTATGTCAACTAGTCAAATAACTATACTCAAGAAAAAAAATTTTTTTTAATTCTATTATTAAAATACTAATTTGTCCAGGTTGAAACTTATCTATAAAAAATATTAGGATAAAGCCCTTAGAGAACAGCATTAGAAGTTCTTCCGTGGTCCTGATTCCGCTGAAATTTTGGGCAAATCTTAACTCCTCTGGGCAGCAGTTTTCTGATGTGTTAAAAAAGGAAGAAAGGGGTAAAAAGCACAGGGAGGAGGAAAGGAGGAAAAAAGGAAAAGAAAAGGGGCCAAATGATCTCTGAAGTCCTTTGACACTCAAAATTTTGATTCTGTTAAAAAAAGAACTTGCCTTTAATACACAGAGGTCTGCAAAGCAGAATGATAATGAGAGCTACCATGTGTTGGGGGTTTAGGATGTATATATTGACACACTATATGAAAAGTGTTAAACGGGCCCTCATTTAACAAATGCATGAATTTTCAATTATTATTCTAATTTACAGGTAAGGAAAAAAAGCCAAAAAATTCAGCCATGTAACATCTGTTTGTTTTTTAACGGCAGATACAATCCTCAATTACCCTAAAGAGAAATGTCTGAGTAGATGGGAAAAATTTATGAACTCAGAAAATACACATCAAAATGAGGCTTAAAAACAGAACTTTCTGACAAAATCTGCTGTATTGAAGGCCCACGCTACATGCTACTGTTCTGCAGGACAAAGTAAACATGTTTGTCCCAACCTGACTAAACAGACAGTTGCAATGTCTTCTCTTCAGAAAGTCAGGACCAAGCTACAAATTCCCTTTTTAAATTCAAGCACAAACCTGAAGTACCTCAAAAAACAAAACAAAACAAAACAGATAATGCCCATAAAATAAAAGGATAATTCAAAACTAAACTTTGGGCAGGCATAAATGATATACGAGTGTAGGAGAATATTTCCTGCATATTGTCCTACATTTACTATTAACATTGAGATTAATCAACAAAAATTAAATATACTAGGGAAATAATGTATAAAAATCACATTTTTAAAAGTGAAAGTTGAACTCAATAATGCCTCAGGAAAACTAATGCAAAAATTTAATGAGTTTTATACCAAGAATTATACTTTTTATAAAATATTTGCCAAATTTTGCTTGAGTCATTTTATTATTTATAGTCCAATTTTTTTCAGTTGGTATTAAATACATTAATTTTTTTTTGGACTGGTGAAGTACCACCTTGATGAAGCCAGCTTCCAAAGCTAAGGTTAAGTCAACTCATGATAATAAATCCCTCTATTATGAGTTAACAGTCAAGTGGCTCAAGAGCAGTTTAAAAAACAAAAATATTTTGAAGCACCTCAACTTCAAACAACTGGCCTCAGAAATGGCATGATAATACTGAGGTCAAAGATCACAACTTGATCTTTGTATTTTGTTTTAAAATACTAATATCCAAGTAATTATAGTCACAAAAAAGCTATGGAGTTTGAGATAACCAAAAAAGAATATCTTTCATCATTATGTAGAATCTGCCATAACTACACAGAAAGGGGAAATTCTACTCCATTTTTCTATTTTCCTATGGGAGTATTCAAATGTGCACTGCTAAGTTGAAAAACATACCTCCAGTAAATATTCTTTGATACCACATTTGATAGATGTCCTTGGAAACTGTAATGTCAATTTCCTTCAAATTGTTCCAGGATGTAAAACAATACACAAAGAGCACACAGCAGAGTGTCTTGGCATACAATAAGTACTGAGTAAACTATATATTACTGATATGGTCCTCACCAATTAGGGTACTGAAGAGTAATTACTCAAATGGTGGCCTAAGAAAAGTGAATCTACCTCCCAAAATTCCAGTATTTTTTAAAAAGGCCAAATTCTAACTAAATTTGTGACAGGTTTACTAATACATATTAAATATTAAGCTAGTTGTAATATACTCACATTTTCATGGTTATGTGATAGCTTGAGAAGTCTGTATTATTTTAGCTATATGCAAACCAAAGATAAACCAATAGAAAAATTACATGAAAATCCTCTCAAAGTAGGAAAAATATTTTCTGTAGTAATATAAGGTTCTATTTTTTCCATGAAAAAGTAATAATTAAAAAAGAACCCACTTCTGTATAACAAATATTAATTTGCCCATCTACCCGATAGGTAGCACAAGAAACATAAAGAGCACAAGAAAACATATATAAATCTCAACAGACTGAGCCAAAAGAGTGAGGTATTTCAGAGAAGGTATTTTATCATCAGAACAATATGGTTTCCTATATTTAAGATCTATTTATTATTTATTTTTACAAGTAGCAAAGTCCCTCCATTTTTTTCCAGCTTAATATACATGGATATAAAAAGCTATTGACTTCACTTTGCCTCCCACCCCAACCCAAGTGGGATAACAAGAAGTTGTGAGCTCAGAGAAGCCTCCTGATGCCAAGGTGGTTTCCTCTTTACCTCGGACTTAACTCTGGCACTCTAATCAGTCGTCCTCTTGCTGATTTCTTTTCTGTCAAAGGAAACCAAGATACATTAAAATAGCACATTCTGTTGGGATATTTGTTCAGCCAAGATCTCTTTTTCTGTCAGCAAGTATAATTTTCTAGAGGCCTTGGCAACAGATATGGTTGAAAATCATCATGGAAAAACATGCCTTAACTAATTCATCAGACAAGTTTATCACTTTGGCTCCTGGGCATGTTATCCTCAGGTATTTGAATACTTCTCTTTCTTCCATTTGTGCAAATATTCCCACAAAGAAACACACACACAAAAGTACAAATACACACATTCCCCCTAAATAATACAGCAGAGAGCTGGATCTTCTCTTAACTCTATAACAATATACAGACTTTCTTCAAAAGCACAAGTATTGTGAAAATTATTCAAAAAGCATAACCATCATAAAACACATTTTCTATCATTCTAAGCAATAAATTAATCCCTCAGCTTACTTATATTACTTAATATTTCATTATAAAATGACCTAACCAAATAAAATCTAGACAGTATATGAGTACAGTGAAATATTACAAAGTCAATTTGAAAACAAAGGTATACACATATGTGTACTAAGTACACATATACTTTACCAGTTTAAGAAAATCTATGAGTTTGTGAGCATCCTCCCCAGTAGACAGGTCTACGAAGTCCTTGGGAAGTCGGTAACTCAGATAGGGACTGGGTTGAACTGTCACTTCACTGTTTGTGCAACGGAAAGCTGGAGAATCCTTTACAAAGAAAAAAAGGGAAAGTCTGTAAGAAGTTATCTTTTTAAGTCTATTCTTCAAAGTGAAAAAGATACTAGTATAACAATTTCGATTTCCTGTTCCCATCTGTACTAGTTAAGGAAGAAAATAAGATTCTGAAGTAAAAGAAACATCAAGATTCTAAGAATATTCTCACATGTTCACTGGAAAATAAATTCACAGTACCTGAAAACAGTGTCCGCATGGAGAACTATGGTCAATCCCTAAATGCTACCAGCCACTATGCACTGCGATGGGTTATGGGTTCCTTAGTCCTTGAATGGGCCCGAGGCCTATGGCTAGTCCTCTCTGGCCTTGAGCAATCTCATGCAGGTGAGAGTGCTTTATCAATATTATCATTTTCTCCAGGTGCACAGGTGGAAAGTACTACCCTAGAGAATAAAGTTAAGGCAAGGCAAGTGAGAGCAAGGAAGTGCTATGAATTCCTAACACTTTTGTGCTTCTCTTAGTCACTTAACTTACATATTTGTTTATCTCTCTCAGCACCTATGGAAAACTGCAAATTTGAGTATCATATTTAACAAGTCTTCGCATTCTTCAATGTACTTGCTTAGAGCCTTGCATTTAATATTTACATGTTGCCTTGGCCCAAAAAGGATTTCAGAGACAGAAGGCCTTGGGTTTGGACTTCATGGGTGGCAGGTATCTAGATGAGGGATGGATGGTGTCCAGCAGATGGAGACAGGCCAAGAACTTGAGTGGAACAAGACCGTAGGGCCCTAGAAAGCAGGCCATATCTTATGACAGACCCATCATCTGACAAATACTTAGGAAATACCCACTTTGCGCTGACCTTGTTGTAGGTATAGGAGATCAACTGGTAAACCAGACTGGCAGACAGCCAATAAGTAAGCAAATAAATACAAAGCAAGATCATTTCGGACAGTAACAGGTGTTACAAAAACACAACAAAAGGGTGCCATAGGAAGAGAAGAAAAACACAGGCAACTTCACAGGGGTGGTCAGGTAATACCTTGCCGAGGAGGGAACATGTGTGCTGAAAACTATGATGAAAGCAGCCCCATGAGGTCTGGGAACTCAGACAGGGACTGGGCACGGCTTGGAAGGCAGTGGACACAACCAGGGCAAATATCCCAAGGTAAGGCTTTGTAGCTGTGAGAACCAGAGGAAAAGCCAAGTCTCCACAGAGAGGAGTAAGGACAGGGAGACAGGCAGGACATGACTCTGTAGAAAAGGCAGGAGCCTGCTCCTGTTTCCCTGTCATCCCCTGACCTCCAATATAATGTTCTTTAAATTGAAAAGAAATAAAGGATTTGGATCACAGAGTGAATTTTGTACAAACTGTTTCTATTCACTGTGTCCCTCATATTTAAAATTAACCCTGTGCTGAATAATTTACATTCTCTGTCCTTGACATTCAGATTTAATGGCCCCCAACTCTAAGATGGAAGCATGAAGAAAATTCTTTCAGTCATTAGTTTAACAAAAATCAACTGTGCCTGAATTGTGCTAAGCCACATAGATCTGTGGAGAACATGAGAGATACTCCCCCTGTGCTCAGAAACTTACAGTCTGGGGCAGGACATACGCAAGTACAACACAACAGGGCAAGTGCCATGACAGGGAAAAATATACACCTGAGCCAGATCTAGACAAATAGGGCCAAAGAGGGCCCAGACAGAGTAATGACGAAAAGAAGTATTTCAGAGATAAGACAAAAGAAAAGATGCTCACACTGAAAGCAAGGCAGCAGCCAGAAAAACAGGAAGAAACCCAGGAGAGCAGGTATCACGGAAACCAAGGGAAGATGTGCGGTGAAAACACGGAAGAGGGTAACACATTCAAATGCGGCCAAGCATCGTCCACTGGCACTCGCCAAGAGCTGGCAGAGCCCTTGCCAAGAGCAGTTTCCGTGGAGTGGCAGGACCGGAGGCTAACCGCAGTGGGTGGATGGGCGCACAGGGGAGAGGCAGCAGGCAGGAGAGGCGGCCGTACGAGGAAGCCGGCTGGGAGGGTGTACAGCTACTGAGCAGTTACAAAACCGCAGGTCACGTAATGGCGTGAGTGAAGCTAGTATGATCCCACGAGTGTGAAAATCCATGTGTATAGATTATAGAACCACGCCTGGATAATAGTAACTGAAGGGGTAAGAATGGCAATTTCCAGGTGGTAGGACTTCAAGTCTTGCCTCTAATTCTGTTTTTTTAAATGACTATGTAAAAATAAAACTATTTTTTAAAAGATATTAAAAAAACATAAAGATAACACATATGTAGTACAATCTCATTTATTTTAAAAAGTTTCTGTGTATGTATATAGGCATGTTATACATACCAAAATGTATACCAAATACGGTACAGAAAATATAAACCGTGGTTCTCAATGTGGTAGGACTGCAGGTAATTCAGAATGCTCTTTAAAAGTGGGCATGTATACTTTTACAAGCAGAAAAAGGCAACACAAAGGTGTTGTTCAAATAAAGTCTGGCTGTGAAGGTGAGGAGACAGAGCTGCTGGCTGAAGACATAAGGCTGAAGGAGGTTTGTCTCTTCGGACAGAAAATATCTGAACACAGGGCAGGTGGAAAAGAAGAGAAGAGGAAACAGGAAGGAGTGAGGGGCAGCACAGGATCAAGAGAGATGGTAAGGAACAGCATGCTGAGCAGGTGGAACTGTTAGACTGAGGAGGAGGAACAGAGGGACGCTCATAGGTTCAAGGACAATTACACGACTCGCACCAGCAGATTCTCTTCCTATGAAGAAGGATGTGGCATCATCTGCTGAGAGGAGGACAGGGATGATGGGCAAGGAGGTCTAAAGGGTTACACAGAGGTGTGGAAGGCTACCGTGGGTAGAAGAGAAAGCTGGTGAGGGAAACACTGCAGTAGAGCCCCCTTGATGGGGTCATGACTATGACGAGACCCCAGGCTGGGCACCTGTATGGTTTTCCTCTCTCAGGGGTCAGGAGCCTGGGGTTAGGATCAGAGTCAACATATGACCTGAGCCAGGGTCAAGATTCTTCCAGGTGAACCACAATGCACAAACCCTTTTTGGTCACCTCCATGAGCGAGTATCTATTAGTAAATCTGTGTTAATGCCTAAAGAACAAGCGAGCAATTATTTAATGGATTATGAGGTCTCCTGTAATTCTTTTTGATCTTCTTACCTGTTCCAGAGCATCTCCTTCACTAAAATCACCTTTTAAATTTCTTCCAGATATCAGTTCTTCCCAAGTAAACAGCAGTGAATCAGTTACTTCACCAAACGGATTAAAATCAATCAGCCACACCTTCCCCTAGAGCACAGACAGAACCATTAGTAAGCTCGGAATAAAAACAAACACAAGTCTGTCATCTATCTTATCCAAAAGATCATCTTCATATTATTTTACCCAAACAATAATCTTAAAAATTCTGTCATTTATTTCAAAAGACAGTTCCTCCAGGTCCCAGCTGAGAAAGGATCACTTGTGTAAAGAAAGGAGTGCCAGATCCAGAGGGAGGTCTGCCAGTGAATGCAGAGAAGGGACCTAGGAAAGAAAAGCCCCGACAAAGGCAGATATGCCAACTCCTGCCTAAAATCACACAGGATTCTAAGTCAAAAATCCAAGCAGGAGAAAGGACAATCTCACAGAATGATTCCACCAAAATAGCATGACTGGAATGCTTTCAAGGGTGTCTGCAATTATCTCGCCTGAGGAAGCCAGGTGGAGGCAGTGGAGAGCCAGCAGATCTGAGAGCACCTTCCTCACCCTTGAGAGGCTGCTGCAAAGGGGGCATTTTAAAAAAAGAAAAAGAAAAGCGTAGAAAAATTCTCAGTTTTCTTTAATCTTAATGTAATATTTACTTTGTCTATATGACAGAGCTTCTGTCACATGAAGGGGAAATGAAAAATGTCAATCTTTAAAAGAAATTTCTATCTTCTGTTCTTAGTACTGGTGGGCAATCTGATAGGGTCTAGACTCAGGGAAAGAATACTTCTGACCTGGTTATACTGAGTTTGATTAGAATCAGGTGCATCTTAGTATATAAAGCAGCAGAGCACTGATAATAACAGACCCGGGGAATCTGTGAAATCCTGCCAAGAAATTTAAGCCACATTTGATCCCAGAGATACATGTGACATTTAGTAAATGTTTCCTTGAAACTTTTATCTTTGCTCCTCTTGACTTTTCTCGCTGAAACATTCATAAAATTGCACCATTTTGCGGTTGATAATTAATTTTTTTGGTAAATATGTAATCATGTCTTGATCAGATGTACGTGTATAAAATTATATCCACCTAAGGAACTAGATTGCTGAGCCGGCATTATTAATCTCTAGCACTGTTTCTCATCTGGGTTAAAAGACAATTTTAAGAAAGATGAAATGTCTTATTAGGACTAGCTTCAAACATGAGAAACATCTAGTAAGTAGCCAAAAACCATTACAGGAAGTTTGGACCACATACTTTTTAAGTTTCCTATTATATACTCTCCCCACCCACCAGGAGAAAGCCGGTAACTCTTGCCACCTGAGCTGTTTTCTCACATAGATTCCACAACCACTTGTACAGTGTTTGTGTGAAATAATGTCAGCCATTAATCAACTTCTTTGTGTGACATTAGCTTTGTTTTGGGGTGACTACTAAGATGTCTTTAACATATTGTATGTTACTTTAACACAATGGGTATTTTCTAACCTCCAAACCCTTTCTAGTTGAGTTTTCATAACCAATAAAACCACCTCTTTACTAAAAGGGGGGGGGAACCCTATCATACTTGTTAGTAGAGGAATATTGAGCTCTATAAACTAAAAATATGCGATACTATAAAAAATAAGCAAAACAAAAACAGATCACCACTGCTGGGACTGATAACCGGCAGAGTTTGTTCTGTATTTCAGAAGTCATCCTCTAGTTTACAAAGGAAAAAAAAACCAGCTGCAATCAGGCATGAAACTATTAAGATGAGGATTTTATAGCTCTAACATGTTTTTTATGTGACATCTCAGGCACAAGACATCCTGAGAAATTCTGTTTTTAGGCAATCCATCAGGTAAGAGTGGTCACACTGACCTTCCTGATATCAACCAACTAACCACCCCACTACCTGCCCCAAAAAATCTCTATGCACCAAACATCACCAGGCATTGAAGCATAATGACCAATAACACAATATCTATTCCTTCAAAGAGCTCGGGCCAGGACACACGCGCGCGCACGCGCACACACACACACACACCCCATATATACAGAACTGTTCACAGCACAGTTTGTAAAAGACTAGAAATAAGTTATGTGTTCATCAACAGGAAAATGGTTAAACAACCTATATAGTATATCCACAAAATGAAATACTACACCATTGTAAGAAACTAGAAAGCTCTCCAAAAATACAATGTTTTAAACAAATGTGTATAAAGCAAGATGCAGAGTATATATCATATGCTAACTCTTGTGTATGAAAGATGGAAAAAGATAAATATATTGCTTGTTTTTGCATCAAGAAATACTGGAAGGATATATAAAAAACTAATAAAAGTGTACTTGTAGGAGTACCTCTTACAGAGGTAAGAGCAAGACTTTCTACATTTTCACATCGATTTAATTTTTGAGCAATGTGAATATATTCTCAACTAAAAAGTTTAAAGCTCAGTAGGTTTTACAGAGCACTGTTTGCCAGGCACTAGAGTGCAGGGAGGGTCATGAGGAAATTTGGGGGAATGATGGAGTTCCACATGTTCACTGTAGTAGTGGTTATACAACTGGATGTATTTGTCAAAACTCATAGAACTGTACCCTAAAAAGGATTAATTTTACTCTGTGTAAATTATGTCTCAAAAACTGACCCAAAAAATTCAGACTGAAAATATAGGGATGCCTGGGTGGCTCAGTCAGTTGGGTGTCTGGCTCTTGATTTCAGCTCATGTCGTGATCTCAGGGTCCTGGGATGACCGGCATCTGACTCTGCACTCAGCAGGGAGTGTCCCTGGGGTTCTCTCTGTCCCTCTCCTCCTGCCCCTCCCCCACTCACAAGCATGCTCACACACTCTAAAATAAATAAATCTTTTTAAAAAATGAAAATAAAAGAAATCAAAACCCTAAGACATAAGATACTATGAAAAAAAGAATACAGAGAACTGAAGTTACCAAATGGACCCTACAGATATGAAAAAATATAGCTAATATAACTTAAATTTAGTGAAAAGCTAAATGTATCCAATCGGACACTGCTGAAAGAGAACTAGTTAACCAGAAGTTGTATCTGAGAAAATTACACAACAGAGTACAGGAAAGAAAGGAGGTGAAAAACAAGAAGTTGAGACACATGAAGATAAAATGAGATGCGCTAACATTCCTCTAAACAGATTTCCAAAGGAGACAGAAGACAGAAAGAAAGAGGTAACATTTGAAAAGATAGCTGAGAGTTCTTTACAACTGACAAAGGAAATGAATTCTTAGACTTAGGAGGTATTCAAAAAAGACTAAAGAAAGGGAGAAAAAAAAAAAAACCCGCCAACAAAAATGGAGCAGTGTCTTCAGTATGCTGAAACAATAGAACTCGTCAACCAAAACTTCTATACTCAGCTAAGCCTGAAAGCTAAACAACTTTTCCAGCCAATGGCTGAGGGAATTTCTACTAAAGGATATACTACTGAAGAGAAACTGGATCCAAAAAGCAGTGGTAAGAAGCACTGGTAAGCAAAGAAAGTGAAAAGCAACAGTCATGACTAATTTAGGGATATTAAATATAAAGTAGAACTAAAAATCAGAAATCACACATAAGATGTAAACAGGCACTGGGAATTTGTTCCAAGGTCCTTGTATCAGGGCAACAGGAAGTGAGATCAACTTTTGAACTTATTAAATAGCCACATTATGATTTAATGATTAAAAAAAAATATTTAGGGGGCGCCTCGGTGGTGCAGTCATTAAGCGTCTGCCTTCAGCTCAGGCCGTGATCCCAGCGTTCTGGGATCGAGCCCCACATCAGGCTCCTCCCTTAGGAGCCTGCTTCTTCCTCTCCCACTCCCCCTGCTTGTGTTCCCTCTCTCCTGTCTGTCAAATAAATTAATAAAAATCTTTAAAAAAAATATTTAATGATAACTACCAAAATAACAAGAAAAAAATAAAACTTCAGAATTTTGGGGGGGGAAGGGTAGCATGGAAAGAATAAAGAAAAACCAGTAATATAAATGAAAGGAGGAAACAAAAACATAGAAAAGCAAATTGAAAACTCAAGATAAGATGTTGTAAAATGATATCAAATACAATATATGCAAACTACACTCATGTGTTATGCCACTTACAAGATACATGCACACACCTAAAACCTAACAGCTAAATATAAAAGGAATGAAAAAGGTAAATTCTAAGACCAAAAGAAAACTGTAGTGACACTATTAATACCAAACAAAGCATACTTTAATGCAAACACCACAAAAGCAGTCTTAGAGACAGAGACGGTCACTGCCTAATGATGAGAATTAACTGGGAAAACAAAACCGTTATGATCATATGCTCTTGTCTAAGACCATAACCTGAAAGTATGTAACACAAAAACTGACAGAATTCGAAAGCAGGAGATTTCACATTTTAACATATCCTGTTCAGTAACTGATAAATTAAGTAGACCAAAAATTAGGGAAGATACAGACCTTTTTCTTCATGGTTGTTAAAGTTAAAAAAAACTGTATATGGAAAACTTTAAACATATACAAAGTGGACAAAATATAAAGAACCCCAAATACCTATCGCTCAGTTTCAACAATTATCTTGTTGAACCCCATAGCCAATCTTTTACATCTATATTCCATCCATTCCCCCCACCTATATTATTTTGAAGGTCTCCTCAGACATCATTTCACTCATAAGAGATAAAAAGATTTTCACAATTATTATTACCAAGCTTAATCTAACAAACATCGACAGAACACTTCACACATTAGTTGTAATTTTTCAAACACACATAAAACAGTCACAAAAAGTGACCAAGTTGCAAAGCCAATCTCAACAATATCAAAGACTCAAGATCAGACATTTTTAGTCCTTACAGCAATGAAATTAGTAACAGAACACTAGCCATCACTAAAAGAATACATAAGGAGACTGCAATAATTTTTCAAGTCTCTAAAGTAGTTATTCTAAATTCTAGTTATGTGTTATCATCACTTAAGGAGCTCCAGAGAATACACAGACCAAGGCCTCATCCCAGACCTCCTGACTGCGTGGGCCATCTATGACATATATGACAGTGAGAATCTATCAACACTGAGTCAACTCGCCCAGCTGCAATAAGAAAGTAGACACATCAAAATACTGCCAAACTCAAACATACTTCAGTTCCATTGCATATGACAGACCACCATAGAGAGTGAGTTTTCTACAACAGTCATAAAACCATATATTCAACAAAGTGCCTAACAAACAGTGATACGAGTGCCATTTTACATCATGGTTTAAATCTCTTCTCAGCAACTGTCAGCATGTTCATACTGGCATGTTTCTCACTTTAAAAACATACAACTACTTTCAGTTCTGTTAGATCATAGCAGTAATTACTTCTGTACATGTCCAACTTCACTTAAGACATTTATATAACTTTCACCAAATTACACATTTGCACTGACCTGCCAGCAATAATGAATCAAAGCAGAGCTGGACATAGTCCAGGGAAATACTGAGAGACCTTGGCAAATTCCAAATTTTTAAATGCCATTAAATATAACTGCACTAAAATATAATTGCTTCAGTTTTAATATCTATAAAATGAGAATAACACATACCTCACAGGGTTATATGGATAACCTGAGTTAAATACAAATAAAGTTCTTCTGAGCTGCACATTAGGGTAACAAGCTAGGTTTACTCACTCACTAACTGGCTGATCTGATCCCACTTACAACCAGACCAATTCCCTGGAATGTTTAAGTTTCGAAGATAAAGTCCTTGTAGGTCAGGAGATCATCTTGTTGGTAGCCTTTTGTTAGAAGCATGACATCTGACAGTACAGGCTCTCTATAAATGCTGGCTGTGTGAGTGATTGATGTGGCCAGTGTCTATCAGTTAGAAGAAGAGCCAGGACTAGAGCCTGGGCTCCTGTCAATCAGCTCTGGTTTCTATCCATTCCATCACACCAGCTTCCCATCCTTTCTCTAAGGTTTGTTTCCACTAGATTGAAAGTGCAAAGTAATATCCCTCTTCCTTACCACTTCCCAATTTATAACTCCTCTCTCTAACTCTTCACAGACATTCTCACCCCTGAAGACACAGAGGTAAAAACAGTAAGTGTTGTCTTTTGGCTAAAAAGAGGAAAGTCAACAGTTAACAGTTATTTTGGGACATGACCATATGGGCCATATCCTTTTGTCCAAAAAATGATTCAAAGGTATCACAAGCATCACAACAGTGAGGCTGATAGGAGCTTGGAGAGGGAATGAGAAAAATGTGGGTAACATTTGGAAAACACATGGTCACATATTCAGAACACACACCTGCTGTCTTCTCAACAGCTAAGTCAATAAGCACTAATCACAGGATGTTTAGTGACCCAAATTTTTTTTAAAAGATTGCACGTCTTGATAATGAAACCTCTGCTGTAGGATTAATGAAGTCAGGTTTTTGTTCTCTTTTTCATTACACAAGTTTCCATCACTTGTAAGATTTAAAGAATAAGCGAATCCTCATCTTCAGTCTAAAGATAAATGTGATTCCAATCATGCTAAGGATCTTTTAGTTGACTAAAGGTAATTATCTAAATATCAAAAGACAAACTCCCGGCCACACTTAAGTGTGCAAACTGAACTATTTTAAGCAGGCCCAGACCCCTGACAAAAGTGGAAAGCAGGACATAAAGTAGCCATTTAGACATCTGTTAAATTAATAAACCCTAATCCACAAAACTATTGAAGATATTATGTCTCCCACTGTTAAATATATGTTAAGGGAGATTCTTAACCACTGTGACTTTCAAACACCTTCGCTGGTTTGAGAAAGTATTTTTTGAGCAGTGGGCCCTCACATACATAACGGCTACGCACTCTGTAAGACCAGCCCTGATTTTTAAGCATATCAAATAGTTGTTACTGGGGCTGCTGGGTGGCTCAGTTCTTAAGTGTCTGCCTTTGGCTCAGGTCACGATGCCAGCGTCCTGGGATCAAGCTCCACATCGGGCTCCCGGCTTGGTGGGAAGCCTGGTTCTCTCTCTCCCACTCCCCCTGCTTGTGTTCCCTCTCTCGCTGCCTCTCTCTCTGTCAAATAAATAAGTAAAATCTTAAAAAAAAAAAAAAAAGATAGTTGTTACTTACCCTACTGTCTCTATATATATCGAACACAACTGCAAAGGAGAAAAAACTCAAAGTTAATGATGAACTACTATTTTCATGATCTAAGCCTCCTTTTGAAAACTAAAATGAATCTTATTATTAGTTACTCAAATAGCAGAATATAAGTACCTTGAGAACTTCATGCTTCTAAATCTCAAAATTTTTAAACATGATAAGGTAGCCTACGATGTTTCATTTATATGATTTTGTTCTCCTTTTCTCTACCCTCACCTATAATCCTTTATACAGTTGATCCTTAAACAATGCAGGGGTTAGGGGTGCTAACTTCCCTGCAGAGTTGGAAAACTCATGTTTAAGTTTTTACTTCCCTGAAACTTAACTACTAACAGCCTACTGTTGACCCAAATCCTTACCAGTAACATAAACAGTCAATTAAACACGTATTTTGTGTATTATATACTGTATTCTTACAATAAAGGTAGAGAAAAGAAAATATTAGTAAAATCGTAAGGAAAATATATTTACAGTCCCATACTGTACGTATCAGGAAAAAAATCCACATGTAAGTGGACCATGCAGTTCAAACCTGAGTTGTTCAAAGGACAATTGTATTTAAAACTTCAAACACAACATCTCAAAGAATTTACGATTATAAACAAATTATATGTACTAGTGAAAAAAACATCAATCACTTAACTCATTTGATGAGGAACGATTTCAGTAAAATCTGTAGTAGGAAAGCATAAAATCTAGCTATGGTTATGGCATGATTAATCTTTTTTAAAATCAAATCTGCCATAGAACCCAGGTTTGGCACGCAGAAATCAGAGTAAATTTTAGGATGCGTGAAAACTCTTTGATATACAATATACTTTCTTAAAAACAAGTCGCAAATGTTTATCTTGTAACTGGTACTATCTAACCATTCAAATAAAAAACCTAGAAAGACAGATCAACTAGCTACTTTAGTCTGAATAACACAAGCATTTTGTTCTCTGTAGATAGACCCTTTGAGATGAATAATAAGATATCTAAAATGGTAAGAGAAACACCTGCCTTGGTATTAAAAAGTGACTGATTAAAATAAGGTAAAATTAACATGCCAACCATCAGTAACACCAAATAGTAACAGAGCAAAGTAGTTAAAATACAGTGTTTCGAATCCAGTTTTAAAATCTGCACCACCGGGGTGCCTGAGTGGCTCAGTCAGTTAAAGCATCTGCCTTCGCTGCGGTCATAATCTCAGGGTCCTGGGATTGAGCCCCATATCTGGCTCCCTGCTCAGTGAGGAGTCTGTTTCTCCCTCTGCCCCTCCTCTCGCTGGTGCTCTCCCTCCCAAATAAATAAATAAATTCTCTAGAAAAAAAAAAAAAAAAAATCTGCACCACCATGAAATAGGTTCAGTAACATTACGTACTTCATTTCACTGAGTCAATAAAAAATACTCACAGTCTTCATCCAAGAATTTGTACTGTATGTGTTTCCTGAAAAAGTCTTGTATGCATCTGCAAATCTCATCCTTTTGTTTAGAAATATGATCATAGTACTGTGTATAGTCCCTTTGAGAAATACCTGAGAAGAAAATATTTTCTATCCATTATTATATAACATTCTTTACAAAAACACCAAAATGTAATTTAAACATCTTTTTGAGGGAACCATTAAAATAGATCAGACGACCGATCAGATGAATAGTGCATAATACATGATCCAGCATTTTATATAGATAAAAACTAATCAGTTGTAAAAAATTATCCATTCATATGGACAGATATATCCTAAGTTCCAGACTGTCATGTATTCTTACTTTAGAAATAGTTGTTATTTTTATTTAGTACAATAGAAAGAACTCAGTCACAAACATGTTTATAATTTAAAAAATGAAAGAAGCAATTTGAAACCTGCACACATTGTCAACTGCTGCTTCTTTGATTTTTTTCCAACAAACTTTCTACAAATTGGTATTCTTTTCCACTTTTTTGGGGGAAACTTAAAATATTCCATGTCTCCCAATTCATATTGTATTTCACAGAAATAGGCTATTTTTCCTGTTCACACGTGCTACCCTGCCTTTACAAGCCTGATGTTTCAAGCCATGGAAAAGTAAACATTCCTTTCTTCAGAGTGACTTGCTGATTTTATTCCAAATACACTGAAGGGATTATTGTAAAAACTCCCTCAATTTCCTCCAGGCCGAGGAAAGTTTTCCGTTCTGAAAGAAGGGCTTCCACCCAATTGCTTAATCAATGCCAATACGACTCCCTTCTTTAGCTCTACTTGTACTGCAGTTTCTCCAGGAATATCTTAAATATGATAAACACCCCAAGTTTCTTTTAGGTAAGTTAACAGATGTTAACGTCACATTCACTAAATAGTGCTGGTGTGGGGCACCTAGGTGGCTCAGTCGGTTAAGCGTCCGACTCTTGGTTTTAGCTCAGGTCATGATCTCAGGGTTGTGAGGCTGAGCTGTGCATCCGGCTCCACGCTGGGCATGGAGCCTGCTTAAGACTGTCTCTCTTTACCTCTCTAAAAAAAAAAATAGTAATAAAAAAATTTTTTTTAATTTTTTACATAACAAATTTTTTAAAAATGGTAAAAAATAGTGCTGATGTGATTCTATTCAAATCACACCTTTCTTTACTGAAGGTAAGTTTTACTGCATGGAAAACATGCAAAGACAAAAAAAGAGCAGATTATCTTCAATATTTAACTTGAGCACATCAAAGCGAACAAAATAATCTGAGAGGAAGAAAATGGGTGGCTTTTTAAGTAATGCACTTATTTGCCCACATATTTCCTCTTGCTAGAATAATAAACACTGCTCCAAAAATAGAAATAAAGATACCAAAACTTGGCTTTTTATGATGCTTAAAATAAGTGGTGTGTTGCTAGTAATACTTAGGAAAGTCCCAAAGAGAAAGCAGGTAACATGATACATAGCCTAAACTGGGAATGGCCAAGATCATCACTTTCCTCTCCAGAATCCAGACAGACATGATTAATGGACAAGATACTTTTCTGTGGAAATTGAGTATGGCCCCAGGAGCACTGTCAATAGAAAATTCCAGAGAGTCACTACCAATTGGCTAGAGGTAACATCTGAGATAAAAACTGATTATGATCCTCTCCTAATTACTAGAAATTCACTTCCATCAAAAGCTTGTCTCCTTGGGGCGCCTGGCTGGCTCAGTCGGAGCAGCATGTGACTCGTGATCTCAGGGTCGTGAGTTTGAGGCCCACGCTGGATGCAGAGATTACTAAAAATAAATAAACTTTAGGGATGCCTAGCTGGCTCAGTCAGAGGAGCACATGACTCTTGATCTCGGGGTTGTGAGTTCAAGCCCCATGTATGGTGTAGAGTTTACTTTAAAAAAAAAAAAAAGTAAAATAAATAAACTTAAAAAGAAAAAAAAAATCTTGTCTTCTTTTAATGGATGAAAAAACTCACCAATAAGCTTGCTTTCCTTGACAAAACATCGGAACTCGGCCCCAGGAATTAATTCACACCATTTTCGAAGAACAAGCTGTAGAGAGAGGAAAAATGTAACACAACCATGTAACAAGGGAATGTTTACTAGTCTACCAAACAATTTTATGCCAAGAGTATATTTTAATCATTGCCATTATCAAATAGTTTGGAAGAAAAGGCATCATAAACCATTCTTATCATGAGATGTAGGGGACAGATTTACTAGTCCAGTCAGTGGGGGAAATGCTGTTAAAATTCTTTATGACAAAATGCACTTTTGTCGCTTATTTATCACTCTGAGAGTTCTGACGTAATATACAAATCCAAGGATGATGAAGTTGAATCCTATCATCATTGGGTACAGTTGCCCTGTAATTATTTATGTTCTTCACCCTTTTAAGTATATCAAAAAATAAAAAGATATCCTAGTTATCTACCTTAGTACCATTGTGTAATACTCTGATAAAATTATTATTAATTTATCACTAAAAATCACTATAACCCTTCCATGATTTTGCCACTACTTTAAAGTAAAACAATTCTATCACTGGCCCAACTCATAAATGGGTTCTACTACTATACTTAACTATTATGTACAAATTCTCATATAGTACTAAATTGCAATAATTTTATAAATACTATAGTTGACAAATGTATGCTTCATTGTATGTTTTTACAATGTTCTTTGTAGAAAACTAGTCCTACTCTTCTGAAGTATTAATTGTAATACGTGGCCAGGGCCTCCAGCCTCCCTTATGCTGGCATACACTTCTTTGCCCTTTAAGACCTAAGAGATGGAACTTAAATTACACTAAGCCCCATTCCTGGAATAACCGCCAGTGGGCTCAGTGTCCTCCCTTCCCATACTCCCAGTTTCTTGCACCTAACATTCTAAGTATGCACATACATACCAAGTTATACTATGATAATTTGAACAAATCTCTCTTCCCTCCTAACTACTGGGTCTTATTCATCTTTATGTTCCAAGCACAAGCACGTAATACCTATCAGGTGCTTAAAAAATGTTACTAAGTAAAACTGTCAATATATAAGATACACGGCCACTAAAAATCCTGATATTAAAAAAAAAGGTAATGAACTGGAAAAATACACTGTAAGTGAAAAAAAAATGGCATGCAAAGTATTTTATGAAGAGAGTATATATAAACACACACACACACACACACACACACACACACTTATCTCAGGAAAGGGAAGTTAAACGCCAAAATGCTAATACTGAGGATATATCCAGGTGGTCAGTTCCTCATATTTTCTTACACTTTTTAACTTTTGATAGTAAATTGCTTTTCTTTAAAAAAAAAAAAACTTATATTGTTAAAATATGCCTAGGATTTTAAAATGCACTGATTTCAATTTTCACGGTTGTAAGCTCTTAGTCAAGTTTTACATGTGCTTTATTTTTTAAAAAGAACCTAATAATTAAATGAAGAACTAAAAACTAAAAATGTACACAGTTGTCATCTATTAAAAGCTAATACTGGCAAATATAGATTTTAGGGCTACAGTAATTTTTATTTAAGCAACAAAGAAATAAGCAATTGTTGTAAACTAACATTAATTTTTTGGAAAATCTGCATAATCTTTATTGAAACAATGTTTTGGACAGGTAACACATACATTGTGTCGTTGATTGAAAAAACACCTAAGGGTAAAAACTCCTCCCCAACCCATCCAGTCCCTCTGTCCTCCCCCTCAGAGGTAAATGGTGCTGTAAATTTCTCACATAGCTTTCTGGAAATAATCTACAAATAAATGAGCATAGAGTACATGTATATATCTTTTTAAATACACACAGAAGGAATACACTACATATAGAATTCTGCTTGCAACTTTTCATTTTAATTATTCTAAGAATATCACTTTCCTGAGCTTTTAAAACTGAGTTTTAAACCCTATGCACTAACATGATAATGGCATATTCCCAAAAAAGCAATACAAGAGCAAACTGATGGTGAAATCAATCTTGGGGATAGAAGATGACATCTCAAACAGAGATTATGCCTCGGGGCAAGACTTGAGAAATAATCTTTGTCATTTTGTGTTTTCCAGCACCAAATGATAAGACACAGCAGGTTTTTAATAGATGTTTGTTCAGTGAAATGATATGAATATAATATATACATATAAAGAATGTTATAAAAATGTTTAATGATTGGGGATATGCTCATACTATGCTATTAAGTCAAAAAAACCCTTCACAACTGGTATGTAAAAAGCCCAATTGTAAGTGCTAAAAGATCCAGTTTGGTGGCCTGGTAAATAGTAAATTAACTGTTCTACAAACATGGTATAATCACAGAAGATATACCAATATATATTCAACACATTAAAAATGTCTTGATATAGTGAGTCAGTGGGTAAGTTTTGAAAGTGTATACAAAGGTGACAAAGCAAACAATGAATTTTTTTTAAATGAATAATTTTTTTTTTAAAAGACCACTGGACTAATTCTAATTGGTATTACAAATCCAAAAATCCAAGTGGTTTGCAATTATGGAGCAGGATGACCACTCTCTTTAACAAATTACGAGCTGTCAAAGTTTTCAAAAGTACTACGTTTTGACAATCCAAGTCCAAGAAGAACCAGGAGTAATGATGAGGAAGAGCCTATCAGGGATATAGCTGAAACCTGGAATCAAGATTTAAAAGAAAAGTATGTTTCAGAGTCACTCATAACAACTGATGAGTAGTTACTCGAGTCCAAGAACACTGCCCATTTCAGGGAGGGGTATGTGGCGGGGGGGAGCATATAACTTCAAACCAGGAAACTACAGAATAAAATTTGGGTTTGCTATGTTCGAATTCTTATTGCTACTTCTAAAAATGTTTTCCAGTATCCTTTCAATCTAACTTCCATGTAATTTGTAAAATGAGTAAACAACGTAAAAAAATAAAAAGGTCCACTGAGCCTAAATGGTAAAATGGTGATGATTATTTTTCTTCATACACCAGGTTAAAAAGCCTACCCAGCTTAAGCCAGATGATGGGTATAAGGTATTTGTTTTATTACAAAATGCATACATTCTATAGTATGTATATACTGTGTATATGTGTGTATATATTTACTTATACATATATTTTTCATAAACTTAAAAATTCAATGGCTCTACGTTCCCAGAGAAACTGAACCAAAAAATTTTATTCATTTTGCTTAAGAATAGATAGCAATTTTCAACACATCTTCATCTAGGATTATCAATTACAAGATTTAAAAAATAAATCCTTACCTCATATTCTATACAAGGATCTGGAGAATCATCAGTACAATGAATAAATCTTTAAGAGAAAAAAAGGCAACTGAATTTTTTTCATGCCAGTTTATGTACACACATTATTTATATTCAATGTGATATGTGTAAGGTTTTACTAGAAGAATCCAGGAACAGGAGGCTATTTCAAATCTGATGAACATTTATTAAGCACTTTTAACATCAGATGTTAGCTGAGGCACCCGAAATGGTATTTCACTAGTCCTCAAAACCACCAAGTAAGCTACTATTATCTTCATTTTCTGTCAAAAAACAAAGAAATTTAGACCCAGAAACAACCAAATTTAGTGACCAAGCCAGGACTAAAACTCAGATTGTCTAAATATAGATTCCAAATGAAGACAGGATGGCGCGGCTGTTCTACAATTCTCATTGCCTTCCTTATGGCTAAACCAGAGGTCTACTTCTCTGCTGACATTACCTCTACCATCTAAAGCCACACAAAGTTAATCCAATCCTTACCCTGCATGCCATTTAAAAAAATATTTGATAAACTACTCATTCCTT
This sequence comes from Ursus arctos, assembly GCF_023065955.2. NCBI lineage: Eukaryota > Metazoa > Chordata > Mammalia > Carnivora > Ursidae > Ursus > Ursus arctos. The sequence continues at coordinate 25,804,751 of NW_026622986.1, forward strand.
ACATTTACTGCTTCCCCCTCTAAAAATCCTCCACTTCATTAACAATTTTTCATGTATTTTCTAAACCACCTTTGTTAAATGTCTCCCTATGCCTAGAACTGGCTAGGTACCAGAAATGTTAAAATGACCTGAGTCCCTTGTTCTTTAGGAGGTTAGTCTGGTGGGGAAAGCCTAAAAAGTAGACAAAGAAATTAAAAACACCGAGAGCAAAAATAAAAATACTTCGATAGCACAAAGGAAAAACTGATTAGCTCTCTGGGGGGTGGGGAGGGGAGGTGGTAGTCGAGAAGGCTTCATTCAACAGGAAGGGAAGGGTCCACATTTAAGGCAAAGGGAAGCATGCACTAAAGCAGGAAGAGAAATGAGAACTGTCAGGCTGTATGCAGAGAACTACCTCGGATTCGCGCGGATGGAGTGTAGAGTGCAAGGAGAACAGCCGAAAGATGAGGTTAGACCTTGCACACTGTTGGTAGGAACGTAAACTGGCGCAGCCGCAGTGGAAAAATGTATGGAGTTTCCTCAAAACAGTAAAAGTACAACTACCATATGATCCAGCAATTCCACTCCTGGGTATTTACCCCAAGAAAACAAAAATATTAATTCAAAAAGATTTATGCACCCCTATGTTTACTGTAGCATTAATAACAGCCGAGATATGGAAGCAGCCCAAGTGTCCATCGACAGATGAATGGATAAAGATATGGGTATGTTAAACAAAAAGCAGAAACAGACTCATGTTTATAAGAAATTGACTCATAAATACAGAGGACAAACTGGTGGCTGCCAGAGGGGAAGGGAGTGGGGGAATGGGCAAAAAGGGTGAAGCAGGGTGGGAGATACATGTTTCCAGTTAAAGAATGAGTAAGTCATGGGATAAAAGACACAGCATAGGCAATCTAGTCAGTGGCACTGGGAGAGTGTTGTATGGGGACAGATGGCAGCTACACCTGTGGTGAGCATACCATAAAACATGGACTTGTTAAATCACTATGTTTTACACCCAAAACTAATGAAACATTGTGTCAACTATACCCCAATTAAAAAAAAAAAAAAAACGACATTGGAGAAAAATTTTGGATAAGGAGGAGTATCCAGATTGTGAAGGGTCTTGTCTCTCTTGGGAGGCTGTACTTTATTATACAGACAATGGGGAGCTAAGTTCCTAAACATGTGAGGGCTTTAGGACTACCACTGTGGCAATGGTACTGGACAGCTGAGAGGGGAGGAGTGGCAAGTAGGGAGGCGGGGAGACCAGTTAGAAGGTTCGATCCAATAGCCCTGGGGAGAGATAAAGGTCTAGCTGCTGCAGTAGGAGTGGGGGAGGAGGAAGGCACTATACAAAGTTATTCAGGAGGCAAAGCCAATATTGCCTGGCACCCTGCTGAAAGTGAGGGGTGAAGGAGAAAGAGGCTGGGATGACTGAGGTCTGGTTTCAAAGACTGGCTGGACAGTGATGGGAATGCTATTCACTGAGACTGAGAGAAAAGCAGGTGACAGGGCTGAGGGAAAGATGGGAGAGAATTATGTTTGTATGTGGAGAGTGGGAGACATCCTGGGAGAACCACACAGAGATGTCTAGGAAGCAACCAGAAATAAGGAAACTCAAAGAGAGGGAGGAGTTGAAGACAATTATCTGGAGTTACATAATCACATAGGTATAAGAGCTAAAGTAGAGGAAGTAAACAGAAGCAATCACCTCAGGCAGATGACAGAACCTTGGAGAACACCAACAATTAAAGAGTGAGCAAAACTTGCAGTCGAGAGACCTTTTTAGTAAAAAGAAAAACCCCATGCAAAGAAAACAAAAAATACTTTTAAAGATCTCTTAAGCAATTTACAAGTAAAACTGAGTTTGAAAAGCTTTTCAATTCCCCTGAATATTTGATTAGGTTAGAATTCTCTGTAATCATTTGTAATTTATACTATAAACAATAACAATCCCAATTTATTTGGTTGGCTGAGATTCTCAGAAAAGAACCCTTATTCCTACTAACAACTGGGCATGGACAGATATAATCTGAATTAAAAAGAAAAGTACACCCAATGTGCTTTGTTGAAAAACAATGGGTTTTCTCTGTGTTAATGAACAGGCACCAATAATCCTATGAGAAAGTGCTATTAATATCAATTTATCACATGAGGATACCAAGGCTCTGAAAGGTGAGAGATCAAGAAAGTGGTAGGGAGGGCACTAAACTGGCAAGGATGGAGGTTCTAGAGCTGCTGTTAGGGGTGCCTGGGTGGCTCAGTCGGTTAAGTGTCCGACTCTTGATTTCAGCCTAGGTCATGATCTCAGGGTTTTAAGACTGAGCCCCACACTCACTGTGGAGTCTGCTTGTCTCTCTCGGCCTCTGCCCCTCCCCACCGTGCACACGCACACTCTCTCAAAAAAAAAAAAAAAAAAAAAAAAGAGCTGCTGTTAAAGCTCAGATTTCAGCTAGAAAAAAACCAAAATAAAACACCATAAATACCAGATACATCTAAAAAAAGTCCTTATCTTTAATAGTTCCACATAATAAATTTTTCTTCATTTCAAAAGATTCCTTGCCTTTTTTCCTATTTTAACAGTCTGAACATTTTAATTAGTAAAAATTGCTATTTTATGAACTCTATTATAAAAATTCCTTTTATCCTTAAAACACATATATACAAATTTTATTCTTTTAGTTTTGAGAAATTAAAAAATACATAAAAGTACAAAGTGCACATGTAATGCTTTTATAAGCCAATTCAAGCTTACTTTAAAAGTTAATATTTTATGTTTTACAATATATACAAATATGGAATCACTATGTTGTACACCTGAAACTAATATAACATTATGTCAATTATACCTCAGTAAGAAAGAAGAAAAAAGGAATATTTTGGCTTCCAACTAACCAATAGTTCATTATCAATGATAAAACTGAACTATCTTTTCTTAATTTAAATGTATCTAAAACATACAGGGAGATGGAAAGAGGGAAATGGCAAAGGAATTTGAATAAACAAAATAACGGCATTATCGTAATGGTTAGTGTAGTACTACCATTCTCATTTTTGAAATGTGATTTAATCCTGTGGGTGCCATAGTTTTTGTAAATCTGGTAACAGAGGATAGTTAATATTATTCTATAAAGAACAAGACAGATTGATGTTCTATATCTATCTATTTTTAAAATACTACAGGAAACCCAAAAGGCACAATTCCAAAACACAGATCCTTCATTGTCTAATGTTTTCACTGCTTTGATATTCCTACCAATACTGATTCAGCCCTTGGTTAATCCTCACATTGCTACTTTAAAACAGGTATACATTTTAATGCATATTTGCATTCTCCCATCCTATAACATTTATTTTTTAAGTGTTGATTGGTTTAACATTTAATGTTATTTTAAAAGCCTGGTTAGTTTCAGAAAGTAGAAGTGAGAATGTCTGTGGTGTGTGAGATTATTGTATAAGGATTTTTCTTATTAAGATGATTAACCAGATGGCCCAGTACGGTTCCCGCAAGAGAAGAGTGCAAAGCCAGCTAGTTAAGCCTGAATGTAAAGGTCAGTAATAGCATTTTCAAGAGCTTAGCTGAATTACTGCAAAGAATGCTGTGTGTGAATATTTACCCACTTACATTCTGGAGGAGGTAGGTTTAAGAAGCAAAAATGAGTAAGATAATGAGGGTACTAACAACACTGGAATTTTTACAATCCTTATATATAAATTCATGTACCTAAAACCTGTTCTAAGAGTCTCAATTCTTTTTATGAGTTTAATTAATTAAAACACTTCCTTTATATTATCTTTGAGACTTCTGTTATTTTAAATTGGTACAGCTCTACTTCCTCCTCTCATCTGCTGTCTCATCTTGAGGCATGATCGACTGTTTTCTCGCGGATCTTGGTATTTCTACATGAGCGCCTATTTGGTCCGGCTCATTTCTCTGGGGGTCCCATGAGGCCTGCGTTGCTGAGTCTTCCCAGGGCACTCGGTATTTGCATCTTCTAGGTGCCTCGAAAGTAAAAATGACTGGAGGACTGACTTTTTTACATTAATTTCTTAGTTAATGGGAGATCTCCAACAGGCAGGTGGTTCAAATTCTGTTTCCCAAAGTTCATAATGAAATATAGGCCTGACGTTTCATTAAAAATGAAAAACCCAAAGCCCAAGGGGATTCAGTCCTGCTTCCCTGTCACTGTGCCAATGGATGAATTTTTTTTCTTGTTCATCTTTACTGAAGGCGCAGAACGGTCTCTTTTCCAAATCCTCACTTTATTTTGGCTTAATGCTTGGCCCCAATCCCATAAAGGGATTAAAAGTTATGTCCCTTATAGGCTCTGATAACGACCCCTAGGAGGCTTATCTACCTAACCTTCTGATTTTCCATGCTCTTTAAATTTCTTGCATCTGGGATTTGCCTTTTGTTTCTCGTGAATTCAGCTATGCATTTTTCTGTTGTAGTTTATATTTTACCCAGCATCTCTAGATAATTTGTAACAAAAGATTTTTTCAAGTTATCTTAGCCTGCTACTGAGCTAAAACCAGAAATTAATGATCAGTTTCTTAAAGTTCTTTTATAATTACAAATAAGAACATTTTGAATCTCATTTGAACATCTCTGCCAACCTGAACAGGCTAGCTATAATTAGTACTTACTAACAATTTTCATGTACACTTATGAGCTTATTGTGCATGTCCAAGTGTGTTTTTAAATCCCACTTCTAAATTTTTTCCTGGGTAAATATTTTATTATAACTTGGAAGATTACTTTGACTGAAATTTTCAACAAGGTAACAAGAGAAAGTAGTATTAAATCAAAGTCACTGCTTTATGGTCTGGATAGAAAGGAGGCTCCCACATAGAATTATAATTATAGTTTCTCTAGCTAGCCATTAAAACTCCAAATAAACATAAATGTTATTAAATGATGAATGTTACGTTATCTACAATGGGAATTATAAACTAAAAAAAATTCTCAGGTACAAAAACAGTAAAGATTTTATTTTGGAAAAAAACCAACAAAACCCGAAAGTCTATTCTGATGAAAGCTACTATGAAATTATACCAATGTATTTTTAAAACATTCTGAAATTAGCCAATAAACAGGAATTTTTGAGAGTAATGTTCTAGATCCAAATTTTTGAAAGAAAAGAAAGAAAAAAAAAATTTTAGCCCAAAACTGCAAGGACTGTGCTCGGCCAGCACTGATCACTGGCAGGCAAGAAGGCTATCTTTTTTCTTTCATTTCTACTCAAGCTACTTCCCAATTCATTCCCTCAACTTCAACAAAATTGCATTTCCTGTCAGCCACAAGGTCTTAGCATAAATAGACCTATTCATTATGCCCTAAACATGTCTTAAGATTGACATACTTTTTTCTGTGAACTTCATAACTGTAATCAACAAGTTTTTATCATGCCATTCCAAACAGTTCACACAACGAAAAAGAACAAATGTAATACGTTCAATGATAAGGATGTGGGTGTGTGGAGCAGAGGGCAGCACAATCAGGAATATAGGGATGTACTCTAGTATACGGATGGGGCAGAATGTGTCCCATGCTTTGTTACCAGGAAAGAAGGAGACGCCCAGAAAAGGATGCATGTGCCTGCAGTGGGCTGAGCCGTGCTACAATTCAGAAATACACTGTACAAGAAAGAGCTAGACGGAGATGAAAACAGAGACAACGCTAGAGGAAAACATTTAAGTTGAAGATGAATCCTATGTGTCGGGGGTAAGGGGTGAGATTCTGGCACTGGACGTACAGATTTACAATATTACCTACTCAAACGGTATGAACTGGGCCTCTAATTTGGGCCAGTCACATGGCAGGAGCAGGGGAAGGAGAATCACACTATTGGTATATTTTGAGACTAATATCTATGTGAATTTACTCTAGGCAACTTAGGTATTACCTACGTCCATTAGCTGAGATCACAATTTCACCATTTTTATAAGTAGTGAGAAAACATCTTCATTAAAGCTTTCTGAAGTGGCAGTAAACACAATCATTAATGTTTTAAAGTGGCCTACCACCCTAGATATTTACTAGGGCACGAGTCTCATTGGCAAGCTTTTTTTAAAAGCTGGAAGGTTACTTTATACCTCACAGTAAACACTTGCTAAGTATAAGAAAAAGTGTAAATTATGGGCAGGAAAAAAATTGCAGAGCCATGGAACATTAAGCATTAAAGTTCTGGTGCTGGAGACTATTGCTCATGAGGAACCCACAGAACCAAGAGTTCTGGTGCACAGATGCCGTTCCAGATTTCACTGGTGGTGGAAAAACAAAGATAAAAGTAAACAATAATGAACTAAGGATCGTTGGGTACGTCATTTGATTTTTCATAGAATTCTTCTTCAAAAAGAGATAAAATATGCTATCTAAAATTAAAATAACTTACAGCAGAAAAAGTGTCATCTCATTAAATGGGCCCTAAAAATCACAAGGTAAAGGTTCAGTCAGGCCCAACTTACACACAAAATTTTACTCCTGAGACTACTTGCTGACTTTTAGGATTAATAACCAGTTTTGTGATAATCTTAAGAATGCATACAAATTACGTCAAGCATAGCTGAGTTAAATTACTAAGACAAGGGAAATTTCCTAACCTCTAATCAAATTTATCTTGTGGGTGACAAATCCCTCAGAGAAACACTTAATGGATTAATTTTTTCACCCGCTCAGCCCTTCCTTCCAAATGCCAATTGAATACCGGATATTATTTTCTTGCCTTGGCCTACTGAAGTGACACTTAATCAATAAAATAATTGCTGAAAGCAGCCTTGAGACTCAACAAGTCTAACCACATAAAATGTTTATATCTGGGCAAACAGTTCACTCAGTGAGTCTAGTGCGACAGATTGTGTTAAACGTGTCATACTTCAACTTCCACTTTTTAAAGCTTCCTGTGTACGATAACCAGTTTTGAGGAACAGGAAAAATAAGAGTACTTAATAATCTGTATCAGCTCACAACTGTGGCAGATAGTGCTGCTGTTCTCCCGCGAGCTCTTCCCGACCTGCATCCTTGCTAACACAATTGTGGCTGCTGCATCAGGAAGCACTTGTACTCTCAGTCCCCTCAGGAATCCAGGGGATGCACGTGCTGCTTAATCTAAGCAGTCCTCAAGGCGTGGGCCTCCCCAAGCCTCATGAGGGTAACCTGGGAACTTCTTAGAAATTCTATTCTCGGGCCCCACTCCCAGCCTACTGAGCCAGAACCTCAGGGAGGGGACCAGCCATCTGTGTTTCATCAAAGCCCTCAGATGATCCTGATGCGTGCTAACGTCTGACAGCCCCGGTCTAAACCAGTCATTACATTTCTGTTCCCTCTGCCAACGGCTGGATTAGGCTGGGTCACTATGCGGCCAATGAGCCTGACAGGAAGTCTCCTGGGTAGCTTCCAGAATGCTTTATTTGCTCACATACAGAGAGTAGTGAGAGGAAACACACCACTCTTCTATTTTAGGTTCAGATACTGTCACGTCTTCACGTGATGCCCAGAACTGTAACAGCAATCTTGAAACCAGTAGGTGATAATCCCAAATACCACACCAGTAAGCCAAGCATGAGCATAGGGGAAAAACTGGAAGAGCCTGGCTCCTTGGAGACCTTGAAAAGCAGCTCAATTAACCCCAGAAATACCCACGCTCCAGAGTCCTTATTAAATAATATATTTTTTAAAATTCTGAATGTGTAAACTACTTTTAGTTGGCCTACTGTTAGCTTGCAATCCTGACTGGCATATCTTTCTTTTTTTGAGGTAAGCCCCAAAATAATAAAAACAATATGATGTCACTTTTATAATATTATATAATCTTACACATATCACAGATAATTATATAATAACTCCATAAAGTCTTTTTATAATTTACATTTATATTTACTGTTTTTATTTATAACATTTTTATTATATAATAAATTCTTACAAAATTAAATTCTTTATGATATTCTCTATTTTAATTTGAGGCATTTTTAAAAGGAGGAATTTATGACTTTACTAAGAGAAAATACAGAAACCATTTAGAAAGGCATTATGGAAATTATATTCTGGTTTTGGTTCTACTAACTAGTTTGTGGGAACAAATGACCAAGCAGATTTAGGCCTCGATTTTCCAACCGATAGAAGGAAAGAGATTAAATCATTGACACAATCCTGTCTAAATTAAAGAATTACACTCCGAATTTAATCTTTCAAGGCTCCTGAAAGGCCTATGAGACAAAAGTTCATCTTTCACTAAAGATCCTATCAATACAGATTTTTATGGTGATAAGACTTACAGCTCTGCGGCCTCCTACTGACAAATACTTCCAGAAGAAGGTGACTCATTAGAGCCGGCCAGCTGAAAGGCTACAAGCTCGGTGCTTGGGTTTTGTTTCTGCCAACTCCCAATTATTTAGACTAGGAGAAGCATGGTATTCTGTGGGTAAACACTCTTAATCCAAGGCCTCAAATTCACTTGCTGCCTTAACCTCCCTCCCAGGCAAAAGTCAAAGAGCACAGAAGGCCAAACAACTGACTGGTATTTCTACCTTCTCCTGGACTACTGTTAGATTCATGCAGGACAAAGAGAAAGAGGTGGGCTAGGGAGCAGCAGCAGTTCACCAAGATGCAAAGATGACTTAAAAAACCATCAGCCACAGAAAATTAAAAGCGACTTACAGTAATTTTTGAAAAGGAAAAGATGTCTTCATACTCTCACTGCAACTAGTGTTAAAGGTACATGGAAACCCCTATCTGATAACTAGCAAGTACAGAGCATTTTTAATGTAATATAGTTTAAGGCCCCTTTACTTAAAGCATTAGATATTTAAAAGCTTTATAATGGACAAAGAAGACAGCGACGACTTCCTCAAATCAGAGGGACTCTCCTAGAACGGAAATGCCACAGCATTATTACTAAACAAGGGCCGCCAAACACCTACTAATGTCTGTGCCACTGTGACCACAAAAGGTGGACAATGAAATACGAAAACAATATAAAGCTTTTCTCTGTAAATGAGCCAGAAGTATCGATACAGGTAAACCCCTTTTATAATAAACTTAGAATTTAACCAGACTCATTTATTAACACCGAACTTCATTCGTTATTATAATACTAAAACCAACGCCCAAGCTGCAGAACTCAGAGGCCAAAGACCAGGTGCACAACTGACATGCAGTGAGTTTATTTTTTTGTGCCAGGCTTCTCCTCAAAAAAGGGTCTGAAGCTGAAATGGGGTGAATGGGCAGGGCAGACGACATAGACGGACGGGGAAGAAGTGGCATAGGTACACAGTATTTGCACCCCTATTCACCCGCTTAGTTGCTGGATTTTGTGATATGCCTTACTTTAGACATTGGTTTAAGTAGTAGTTTAAGTGCGATAACTGGTTTGTTTATGATGGGTAGGATGGGAAATCTAGAAGAATACCTATTTGATGACAGAATGAGAGAGCATAAAGAGTCACCGGCAGGTCAACGGTGGAGGTGGGTTACCTGCCTATGAGTTCTTTAGCTAAAGAGTAACTGGCAAAGAAAGGAAAACAGCAATTCCATTTCCTGAAATTTATTCTAGGAAAAAAATTAGGAACATGCATAAAAATTTAGCTCAGGGATATTCACTATAGAACTATTTACAAATACAAGACTGATCAAACAAATCATGCTGTAGCTATCCAGTGGAATGCATTAAAGTAATTTTAAACAATGATGCATATACGACACGTAAAGATGTTAGCTCTATACTGCAGGCTACTAAGCAAGATGAACTACGTGATCCCATTTCTGTGTTAAAATATCAGAATATGGTTAGACACAGGTATATCTATATTATACGTAAAAAAAAGAAAGAATTCTGGAAGGACATAAAACTAACTGTGGTGAGGTCATGGGTGCTTCTATATTTCCTGTTTTTGTTTAGTTCAAATTTCTAATTTTGTTTTTCTATAAGCATATATTGATTTTATAATGAGAAAAAAATTACCAAAATATTTAATGGGCAGATACAAAGAAAGCCCTTGATATTTACGAATATTCATTGCAGCGCATTTACCATCAAAGGAAAAGAAAGGTCTACTTTAATAGGACTTGTTATATGGAACTGCTATTGTGTTGTTATGGGTTTTTTTAAGAGATTTTATTTATTTATTTATTTGAGAGACAGACAGAGAGATATAGAGACAGAGCACAAGCGGGGTAGAGGGGCAGAGGAAGAGGGAGAAGCAGACTCCCCACTAAGCAGGGAGCCAGACGTGGGGCTCAACCCCAGAACGGGGAGATCATGACCTAAGCTGAAGGCAGACACTTAACTGACTAAGCCACCCCGGCGCCCCGGAACTGTTGTTTTTAACAGTACTAGAAGCAATGGGATTTCGCCTTCAGCCAAACTCTCGTAAGTACAGAAACTACTGACATGGGAGATGAAGAGACATACTTACGGCTGAGTGAAGTCACGAGTGATGAAATCAGAACTCTTGAACAACAGAAAGATGTCGCTGAGGGTTTTACATTTCAGAGAACTGTTCATTGCTATCCAGTATGCATCCTAAATAATGATAAAGCACATGCAACTTAGCATATATTCCAAGTCAGTTGCTATGTATGAGGCTCAGGCCTATACACAAAACTGATAACACACATTTCGTTTAAAGAAAAGTTCAGGTGAGACATTTTAGCTATACTATCCAATGTCAAATCACACTTCTGAAAGACTGAGAGTAGGGCCACTGCATGCTGCACGCTGGGTTACGAACACTGAGCTGTTAAGGTCCTCACCTTCCCGCTCAGGCCCAAGCACTTCCCTGTGTTTGCCCTTCTGATGATGAAAGAGGGGTGAAGAAGTATGAGAAGTGCGGACACTTGAGCTAAAAGATCAAGGTGTAAAGAAAGAGCCTGACCAGCTACTCTCTAAGAAAAAGAAGACACTTTTTCTCTTCTTGCTTCTGGGCAGTGACAGCTGGGACTCCTGAAATGTGAGGACTGGACAGTTCAGCCCCATGTCTACCAGATCAGAGAGGGAAGAGATGAAACATTCTGCACCACCGCAGTTTTCAATGCTGAACGTCTCATACATACAAACCAGAAAAAGGTAAGAACTGCAGGCACACTGGGCACAAAGCTTAGCAAAACATGCCTAACAATGACATTTATTACGTCATTTATTAAACATACTGCTCCCATAGATCAGACACAGGGCAGTAATCTAATTTTGAGAAAACAAATGATTGCAAAAAATGAATTATCCACACGTGAAAGAAAGCAGTGGCACATGGTAGGCACACAAAAATAAAATATAAATGAACAAATGAATAACTTCAAACCACAAATAATCCACCATCCTTAAGTGGAAAACCTCAGCCCAGTTCAGCAGTAAAAAATGATTCAAATTAGTGCTCATATACGAACTAAAAATGAGTTTTAATAACTTCTTTATAATAACTTCTTTACAATTCCTCCCAGTGAAAAAGACGATGAACTTCTGGTTGAGAATGGTACACTGACCAGAGATTTAATTCCAGTGAAATAACAGTAGACGCGTAGAAAACCATGAATTCCAGGGAAAACAAAGGGTGAACAAGAACACGAAGTCATCCTATACAGTAATTATCAGACGTGCACAGTCTGCATCACCAGAGTGTCAGAAACACTGCATCCTGACCTAAACGAAACACGACAGTACTCAAATGAGGAGAGCAGAGTATAAAGCAGCGGGAATGGGAGATGAGAGAGTGGAATCTTCTCGTTCCTGAGTGGGCAGCAATAATGAGTATCGGTAGTTAAAGGATAAAGTCGTAGAGGAAAATAACAAAAGAATGAACTGAAACAAGGACAGCAGTTCCCTCTGAGGAGTGAGAAATGGCAAAGCAAAGGAAGTGTCAGGACCTGCTGGTTTAGGGAACAAGAGTCCAGATCTTTTAAAAATTTAAATGATGTACATGTGTAACTAATTTTCATCAGTTAAAATAAAGGCTAGATGAGGTACAATTTGTCATTCGTTTTAGAATAAGAAAAGAAAGGCCCATGGGATGATTTTTGAAAATGCAAGTAAGTCTTTGATTCCTTAATGAACTCTGCTGCCATAATTGTTTTCCACTAGATTAGAAAAAAGAGCAAATTTTTCCATAGACCTTGACTTAAAAAATCTTGTCAATGCAATGTCATAATGATAAAACACGATTTAAGAAAATGTCAGCTGATGTCCCGAATGGCTCTATGTCTAGGTCCTGTGACATTTTAATTTTCATTATTTTTCAACAGAGAAAAATTTCTCTGTTACACTGGACAGCTGAAGTTTTGAAAGGGGCAGAGAACGGCCTTAATCAGATTCTAGCACAATCAGCAACACAAGAGGCTGCAACTGTCTTTTGGCAAAATATATAGTATTTTACAGACTTAGGAAATCAGGAAAAGTAGAAGGGGGAAATAAAAATAAATTCTGCAGTGTTTTCCCTAGAATTAGGAATAAAATTAAACCCTCTGTGGGGATATAAAAAGAAATGAATAGCAAAACAAAGAATATTCAAACAGTAAGAGAGAGATTTACTGATGTGTTCGTACCCTTGGGGCACTCCAGTTAAGCTTAGGAAATACACTGCCCCCCAGGGAATTGATAGCTTCTTGGACTTTCGTGGTGAACTCTGGAAATTCCGGTGCCTACAGAGAGAAAGGAGAAATCATTTGGGCAGGTTGATAACATCACAATAAACACAGAAAACAAGATCAAAATCTCAAGGTTAAACAATTAAGCATGTTAAAAATAAGTCAGAATACGAATCACTATCAGAATTTCTGAATGAGCTAAACAAAATGAATGATCAAGTATTTACCAGAAAGGGAAAAAAAATAACAAGTGCCCAAATGGTACTTTCCAAAACAATCAAAACCCATGAAGCTAAAAAGACAGATGTCAAGAGGCATCTGGGGACGTGAGGAAGGACTGAATGGTTCTCTTAACACGTACAAAACCAACATATTAAGTGAAAAGAGACAGACAGAATGTCACCTGTACCCATACTCCAAAGTTTCAAAGTAACACCACACATTTAAAGGGCCAGAAGCCTTTCCATCTAGAGGAAAAGATTCTTGGACATATCCCCAAAAGCCTTCATGAAAATGAGAAATAAATGATGTGCTTAACTGTATTTAAACACTGCTATTTCCAGACAAGTTTTAATATAAACAAAACTCAAAAATAGGACCATGGTGCAGTTAAAATGTTCTTTCCTTTTTGGTTAACTTTAAAATGCACATTTTATATAAGCAAGTAACCAAAACGTTCCTAAGTGTCATTTCAACCAGGAAGCAAAGAGAAATAGCGTGAAGAAACACTCTTCTGCGAGCCTTACGTCCCTAGCTAAGGAGCACACGAACATTAGCAGAGAAAAGGACTAAGAGAATCGGACGTGGAGCCTGCAGGGGACAGAATACAAAAATATTAACAGGTTTGCTACAGTCACATTATCCCTTTATATCTGCCGCCCTCTACTGGGCAACTGCAAATTTTGAAAAAGTCCAGTAATGACAAGTTCTTCCGTAGGGGAAAAAAGTTAGACCAGGTCTAGAATGAGCCAAACTACACGCTGCAAAAATAAATCAAATGGCTTCTGTTGACCCCCTTAATCTAATCCAGTTACGACGGAGAGAAAACTGTGTTAAGAGTCTGGAAAAAAGACTGGAAAAAGACCAAAAAATGTCAGTTTAAAACAAAAGGTGACCTATCCCCCAAACTAGAAACCAGCTTTAAGCAGTAAGCTAGTGAGTAAAGAAGGGAGAAATCACAGCTGACTGGACCTCCTTCCTTTCTGCTACAGATGTCTATGATCTCTAGACAGGCTGGCAGCATCTTTAGTATCTGCCACCGTGCCCATCTTCCGTGTGACATCTTCAGCTTAGACACAGGAAATCAAACAGCAGCCATTCACAGAGGCTTTCAAAATGAGTAACAGCCTGAGTCCTTTACCTACCATTTGGCTCTCCCCATGAGAAGGAATTATGATCTATGTTAAGCCAGTAATTTCCTTATGATCTGCTGAAGTTGCTGATGTGTCTCGGCTAGGATTCTATCCATAAAAACACTTATCTAAAATCTGCATTAGCAGTATTTTCATGAACGGTGTAGTTATACAAATTTTACAACATGAAGGGGTTCAATCTTCAAAGACAAAACAATTTAATTTTCCTAACCCATAAAATTTCACATTGCTTTATATTTATGTATTATATTTCGAGAGGTGACAGATTACCTCACATATTCAAATTATTCAACTTCAGGAAATCCTGCTACAAAGATCCCAAAACAAATTTAAATTATAAGAAGTTTAAGTATTGTGGAGAAAAATGTGTGCTTCAGTGGAAGACTCTACTATCTACCTACAGCACGCCCTCTGGATTATCTGATTCTAGCTAGGTCTTTTTTTTTTTTTTTTTTAAGATTTTATTTATTTATTTGAGAGAGAGAGAATGAGAGAGAGCACAAGATGGGGGAGGGTCAGAGGGAGCAGCAGACTCCCTGCTGAGCAAGGAGCCCATGTCGGGACTCAATCCTCAGACCCCAGGATCATGACCTGAGCCGAAGGCAGTCACTTAACCTACTGAGCCACCCAGGTTCCCTGACTCTAGCTAGGTCTATGAGCTGTTTTATAATTTGGAAAACCGTAGGTAAGTGATAACAATGAAAAGTATTTCTATGGACATAAAAATTCTATCCTGCCTGAGAGTGAACCAGTTGACTTCCCTCCCCCCACCCATGAGGGAGGCAAAACCAATTCTGCCTCATTTATGTATTCAATATTTCTAATCTATACATGTGTCTGTCCTTTGGATTCTCTTTGGAACCAGTTAACACATCTGCCTAGATCCCTCATGAGCTAAATAAAACCTTCAACATATGTTAAAGATTTTTATATCAATATGGGAATCACGACTCTACCTTTTTCTGAAAATTACCTTTCAACAGATTTAACTAATAGGATTCTTTTAAGTTCCTAGCTCAAGTTGATTTCAAATATGCAATACACCTCAGTTTTCCAGGAAAAGGTTCCTGTTGTGATTGATAAAAATCTACATTTTTTATCATATCTGGCGACTTTCTGTGATCCAAACTCCTGTCTTTCCAACTACACCTACCATACCCATCCAGAAAGGGTATTTCTTTTTTTGTTTTTTAAATCATGAAATGTTTAAAATATACAAAAAAAATGTATACCTGTATTCCTGTATCCATTCAATTTGGTATACTTAACCCAGACCTTTAAATTTCTTAAGGGAACAAGGTTACAATACAAATGAAGCTTCTTACCTCCTCACTCTCCTCCCTAATCCTAACCCTTCCCCTCCCCACAGGCAATCAGAATTACAGACTTGGGCATATTCTTCTAGAGTCATAATTTATACTTAATGATCATACGTGCCTGTCCATAAATTACAGCATTTTAAAAACTTAACATAACTGCTGTTATTGATATGTATACTTCTAACAAACTGCTCTCACTTTTGAGATTTAACCCCCTCAACAGTGTTTTCCCATTTGTAATTCCAGGTTTCTGTACTAGATTAACGGACTATTACCACTCGTCAAAGCTTATATATCCCTCCTTGGGTCTTGGCCCACATACCTCACTGAGAGTGGTCTGCCATGAATGTTCCCCTGCTCAACAACATCTAGTTCCACCCGGCGAAACCCAAACCACTTTAGTAACTTTTTATTTTGAAACAATTTCAGACTTCCAGAAGCATAAAAGAAGAGTAACAAGAAGTTCCATATACTCTTCTGCCAGGCATTTACCAAGTTTGTCCTATCCTTCCCCACCCCAAACCATGGACCTTACAAATCTATGCAGATGTGTGCATTTATTTATACGTATGCATATATAAAACAAATTTTTTCTTACATTCTTAAAAGTAGAAGTCACAATGCGCTTTTACCCCCAAATACTTCAGTATGTTTCCTAAAAGAGCGTGACATTCTTTTACAGAACCTAGCAAAATTATCAAAATCAGGGAACTAACACTGATAGAATACCAGATTTACAGATCTTACTCAAAATGTACCCATTTTCCCAATAATGTCTTTTTTAGCAAAAGAAAAACATTTCTTTCTGAGGATCCAGTCTAGAATCACACCACCGAATTTAGCTGTCATGTCTGCTCAATCTTTAATCTGTAACAGTCCTTCTTTCTGTTGTCCTTTACCTTTCATGACCTTGACATTTTTGAAGAGTACTGGCAGTTATTCTATATAATTTCCAAAAAGTTGCATTTGCTGGAGGTTTCCTCATCAGATTTAGGTTATGCATGTTTGGCAGGTGATGTGTCCTTCTTAGTGCATCGTATCAGGAGGCACACAATGTAGTAGGTCTGTCCCATCACTGACAAGGTTAATGCCGATCACTTGGCTACCAGGTCTTTCTACCGTAAAGTTACTATTTTCCTCTTTATAGTTAATAAGTAATTTTGGTGGAAATACCTTGAGAATATTCCAGGGTCCTCTTTCCCATCAAATACTCACCCACGAGTTCTAACATCTATTCCATCAATTATTACTGTGATGGTTACCAAATGGTGATTTCCAATTCTGTAATTCCTTCTACATTTGTGAGCTGGTGCCTTTCCTACTATAAAAGGCTTTCCCTTCTGCTCCCATTTATTTAATATAACCATTTATTTGTTGGTATGGGATCACAGACCACTGATCTTAGCAAATGGTTATATTCCACTAACATCCCTGTTTTGACACTCAGCTGTTTGGCCAGTGGGAATCCATTTGAGCTGGTCTCTGCATCCTTTCTGTCATGTCTGCCTCATTCTTACTTTCTGACACAAGCTATCACAAGTTCATCTTCACTTTCCTACCCCCAGTCTTGACTTTCTCAAAGGAGCCTCAATTACTTTTCGTGGAGAAGGTATCTAGAAACCAAGATCAGGGCACTAGGTATACTCACTGTTACCATGATGTCACTGTATCACTGCTTCCATCCTTAGTGAATGGAGTTTGGTAGATACATACACGTAAATTATTAATTTCCCTATCTAACCATGTATTAGAAAGCATGAGTTGGCACTGATAATCCTCACCACTTTAAGGGTCCAGGTCAAATATCATGTCTCCCTTTACCCATTTCTAGATGACCTCAGTTCTAACTGTTCTCTCTGTTCTGATAGCACTTTGTCATCTACTCCCACACTGAGAGGAGTGTGGAGTAGACACTCCTCTCAGTGTCTACTTTCCCTGCTGGTTTATAAACTCCCTAACGGCATATCAAACCAAATTCATCTTTGTTCAGAATCCACTATAGTGCCCTGAATATAGGAGATAACAAGCATGTTTAACTGAACAGGATTTTCAGAAATGGAGAGTGACTGATTTGCATGATATCCAGAGTAAAATAAACCACAGACACTTTCCCTTTCTGCACATGTTGGCATGCTTTTTATACCTAAGGAAATATATTGGTTTAGGCATCTCCACTTACTTTTCTTGTACTGTGGATACCAGGTCTCTTCCATTAAAATAAACAGAAGTATCTTCTTATTTAGAATTGTATTAGAATATAACCTTCCCTAAAACTAGTTTCCCTTGTGCCTTTACATATATTTGCAGGGAATTTTATAAAAAGCTTTCTCTTTTATATCAAGGTATAAAAAGCTTCATTTATCTACTATTTTTTAGAAATACATGTTTTACTTCACTCATTCTTTAAAAAAATATTTTTATTAAAAATATATTTCAAGTTGAATTAGACAACAGCATTTTTATCCTGAAAGACTATAATATACTTAATCGACTTCTACATTTTTATATAAGATATTGGTTAAAGACACACACTTCTCTACTCTCACTTGAAAGAAACTATAATTTTTATGCCATTTAAATATACTTGAATAAGTGACTATAGATTTCACTTTAGGTTCTGCAGATCTGGGAACCTCAAAGTTCAATGTTAGGCTTGATTACTTCTTTCAGAGCTCAAAAGAAACAAGTCAAAGCACCAACTATGGACTTAAAATATTTCCTTTGAAATCAAAGGGAAAGAAGGGCAAGGCCACGTTTGCCAACGAACAATGATTCAAGTTATTTTCCAAAATAATAAATCAAAGCCAACAAAGAAACATGCATTTAAAACAGTAAGAGAGAATTGAGAGGGATGTGTATTGAAACCCTGAAGCACCCTATGTGACAATGTGAGGCTGTCCCCACACTGGCATGGCTCTGCTCTTACCGTAAGCGTAGCCGTGTTCTCATCATCCGACCACTGCATGAAGAGGACAGAAACAAAATATTAAACGTCGATAGTGTACTGGGCTTCCAAAAAGCAATGCTCCATCTAAAAATGATACATAAATACAAGACATCTCTTTCTGAAGACAAACTACATGTCAAAGTGAGGTTTTCATGTAATTTCTCACCTTACCGAATGTATGCTAATACATAAACATCAGAACCATTTCAGGGCTCATTTAATTTACAACAGTCTATAGAATGGATTATTTTTTTGAACCAACCTGTATTTCTTCTGCCTCATCATCACTGTCTGGTTGAGAATGTGTTGGTGGATCGTCCCTAGAAGAACATAAAACAAAAATTAAGCAAGAAAAATACTTCAGTGTGTATGTAGTCATAATTTCAGGTGTACTGACTACATATGGGGGAAAAAAAGCCTCAGAATTAGAGGATGTAAGGAAAAATTCATTTTTTGAGGGGCACCTGGATGGCTCAGTCGGTTAAGTGTCTGCCCTCAGCTCAGGTCATGATCTCGGGGTCCTGGGATCAAGCCCTGCATTGGGCTCCCTGCTTAGTGGGGAATCTGCTTCTCCCTCTCCCTCTGCCCGCCCACCCCACTTGTGCTCTGTCTCTATCTGTCTCTCTCTCAAATAAATAAAATCCTTTTTTTAAAAAGTTCATTTTTTGAGACAGAAACTAATAAAAGCTGATATAAAATTAATGAGTTCACTTCCAATAAGAGACGGCAGAAGAAACACTTTCTGCCCTCTTCTCAGAAATCACTAGAACAAGGAAAAGAAAAACTCAAACTTCAGCTCTCAATCCCAATATATGAGAAAGTACTGCCATAGACAAGGAGAATCAAGTGAGATGAAGAAGCCAAAAGGAATCATCCAAAGAGCTGTTCTACCGAAGAGCTAGAATACCCTCAAGAGGCAAAATCAAGAATCTTTTGCTTATACAGTGAAAACAGAGCATGTGGGGTCAAGAATTACCCTGGATCTGGACTGGCACCACAGAAAGGTGTGGGAGAGAGAGGGAAAGAAAGACTCAGACATGCTATCTTTGAAGAAGCCTGTGAGTGAGGCTACATGTTGAAGAGGACCAGCCAGCAGTCCATCTTCATTGCCTAGGGAGGAAGCAAAGGCTGAAAACACTCAGAGTATTCCCTCTCATCAACACTAAACCACAAGTAATTGAAGAACTCACCACATCAATGAAAACAATAATAATCAGAACAAGAACCAGCATAGGATCTGTACCAAGAAACTATAAGAAGAAGGGAACAGGAGGCTTCTGGTTGACCATGGGCATTTATTTATCCCTATGCTCCCTCTTGAAACTCCACTAAAACAGCAGGAAAAATCCCAAAGAAATAAAGGACAAAAAAGGAGACAATTGCAGAAAAGAGAAAGCAATGAAAGTTTGGAAAACAAAAAGCCAGTGAGGAAGATAACCCAGTGAGCAAGAGGTAGAACCTAGACCTACCACAGATAATGGGACCGAAGCTCTGGGCTACCAACAGGTGATTGTGTGAAGTTCACAGAAGGGTCAGCAAGACACACACAGCCTTCCTCACCCCGCACACCCTAACAACTAATCCTCCTCCATGAACCAAAGAGGCTAAGGACTCAAGTCCATAATGCCCCAGAGGAAAATGAGGATGAAATGCTAGAGTATGACGAGAAGCCCTGTGAAAGTCACACTAACAGTGAGGCCGCCAGTCCCCTTCCTCCCACCCTGCTCCCAGAACACACACAGATGACAAGATTCTTCTCTTTAGAAACTGAACCACCCCAGAGGACAGGCCTATAGGTAAGTGTCATCTGGAAAACTTCCACCATTACCTGCTGATTGCTGGCACTCTTAGTCAGCGAGCCCCACCTGGGTACAGAGTGAGCGAGTGTTAGTGTACCTATGTCCTCTCTCTTACATATGAATGAAGACCTAGAATCGTTAGAAAACTAAAGAAAGATTCCAAGATGAAAAAAAAAAGTTTTTTAAAAGGAGAAAGAAAAGGTATATATAAGAAATAGACAATAAAGGGACCAGATGAAAAATATTTTTTAAAATCATTAATATAAAGATAAAAGATAAAGAAGATGAAAGATAAAAAGATAAAAGATACTACACCCATGAGAGAAAAACTGGAAGCTGTAACAAAGGAACAGAGGAGGGGCATCTGGGTGGATCAGTCCTTAAGCATTTGACTCTTGATCTCAGCTCAGGTCTCGATCTCAGGGTTATGAGTTCAAGCCCCACCTTTGGCTCCATGCTAGGCATGGAACATACTTTACAAAAAAACCTTTTTTTTTTTTTTTTTAAAGAAAGAAAGGAACAGAGGACAGGACTGAACCTGCAGAAATGAAAACATGGTAGCTGCTATTCAAAAATTCAAAAGAGGGGTGCCTGGGGGGCTCAGTCGGTTAAGAGTCTGACTTCAACTCAGGTCATGATCCTGGAGTCCTGGGACTGAGTCCCATGTTGGGCTCCCTGCTCCCTGGGGAGTCTGCTTCTCCCTCTCCCTCTGCCACTCCCCCTGCTTGTGCTCACTCATGTTCTGTCAAGTAAATAAAATCTTTAAAAACTAAATAAAAATTCAATAAATTGGGGGCGCCTGGGTGGCTCAGTCGGTTAAGTGTCTGCCTTCAGCTCAAGTCACAATCTCAGGGTCCTGGGATCGAGCCCCACATCGGGCTCCCTGCTGAGAGGGAAGTATCCTTCTCCCTCTCCCTCTGCCTCCTGCTCCCCCACTTGTGCTCTGTCAAATAAATAAATAAAATCTTTTAAAAAACATTCAACAGAATGAATGGCAAAACGAAGGAAATTTCCCAGAAAGAACTAACAAGAGATAAATAACAGAGGAATGATAAAATTCAGAGTATCCAACAAGATCCAGTAACTAAATAACAGGTGTTCAAGAAAGAGAAACCAGAAAATAAGAGAAAATTGTCAAAGATAGAGTATTTTTAAATGTTCCCAAACAGAAAAATACGTCTCTAGAATGGAAGGGCTCACCAAGTACATAGCACAGTGAATGCTGGGGGCGGGGGAAGACTCAGGCGATGTGCAAAGATGGCCACAATAATTCTTCCCATCTAGTCTGACATGTTCCTCTGCGGGGCGACTCTGCCACTCTGCCTATCAAAAAATGGCATTTATGTCCCCATTCCTTTAATTTAAACCGGCTTCAAGACTCATCGTGGCCAACAAAACAAAGCACAAGTGACACCACATAATTCTAGGTGTCAAAAGCCTTTATAGCCTCCGCTCTCTCGTTTGGAATGCTGCCACCACTATGTAAAGAAGCTAAGGGTAGTCTTCTGAGATGAGAGACCACATGGAAAGAGAGGCCCAGCATCAACAGCCAGACATGGGAGTGAGACCATCTTAAAAGCACCCACGTGTTCAGCAGAACCACCAAATGATGAGAGCAACATGATCTGAGGAAGACCAACAGAAGTCTCGCCCAGTGTCAAGAAGTGTAGAGGCTCTGAGATTTTACCCTACTTGCAAGCTAACAGGCTAGCTGGCCACAGTTTCGTGGACTCTGGCAGAAGACCTAAGACTCCTGGTCAGAAACAAAGGACTCTTTTTTTTTTTTTTTTTTTTTTTAAAGATTTTATTTATTTATTCGACAGAGATAGAGACAGCCAGCGAGAGAGGGAACACAAGCAGGGGGAGTGGGAGAGGAAGAAGCAGGCTCACAGCAGAAGAGCCCGATGTGGGGCTCAATCCCAGAACGCCAGGATCGCTCCCTGAGCCGAAGGCAGACGCTTAACCGCTGTGCCACCCAGGCGCCCCACAAAGGACTCTTTGACTGACGGCACAGCATGAAGCATGAGCTTCATCTGCCCATCAGTTTCCGCTGGCCCCTCTGACCCAGGTTTGCGTCACAACTGAGGAACCCTGAATTTAGGGAACTTCATATTTTATGATGGGCTGCAGGTGAACCTGTTCAGTCTCTGACCCAAGGGCAGAGACACTGTCTTTACCTATGCTAGACAGTAAATAAACCTGCTCTCTGCTACGGAGGGAGCCATTACCTCTACCTTCCAAGGCTGTTTGCTATATAAACGTCCTTGAAAAGATAATCAAGAACAAAAGTTGTCAGTGCATCTGTGTGCAAATAAGCAGGAACTGAGACCCAAGAACTGTCTCTCAACACCCACTTCAGCAATCACTGACAAACAAAATGTTTACTGTTCTAAGTCAGTATGTTTGGGCAATTCAGAGGACCATCATGAAATATAAAAACATGAAAGAATAATTCTAAAAACATTCATAAAGAAAACTGGCTCACGATAAAGGAACACAAATCAAAATGACAAGGGACTTCACAGCACTCTAGAAGACAGTAGACCATACCTTAAAATCACAAGGGAAATTTTCTGCCTAGAATACCATACTAAGCCAATTCACCCCCACCTCCACCCCCCCAAAAAATCTATAGAATAAAAAAGTTCTTCAGGTATGCAAAAACTCAGAAGTGTTTCCTCCTATGCATTGTAGAGCATGAGAGTCAATAAAACGAGTAACTCAAGAGACCCAAAAATATGATTGATATCCAAGGGACAGAAAATCCAACACAAAACAGTAAAATTCCAAGGTGACAGCTGTATACCAGTCCTGAAGAGCTACCAGGTTGGAACAGGAGGATGGGGGATTGCTAAAGTGAAATCTCCAGGAACGGAAAATGGAACTGTTCCATTTGGAAGTGTCCAGGACTATTTAGAGAAATATCGAACAGGCTATGACCTATCGGAACAGTTACTAGGTATTAGTGACAGACACACGGAAAACAAAGCAAATTTAAAGAATATGGTTATTACTAAAGAAAAAGCAATCATAGTATACAGTGTGGCTCAGCCACAATAATGTAGTAATACTGTAACCAATGACTAATTTAACCAAAAACTATAATGAAGATAGAGAAGGCGTAAGAAAACTACATCTTCAAATACCATAACACAAAGGTTATGGAATAATACCTAAGGTGGACATAACTAAGAAATAATTAGTTTAAGTATACTGTTAAGAAATACCAAGCTACAAACAGCGGTTCCCTTCAAATTTGTTAAGGATGTACTGTATGTTAAGTGTTACAGTAGCAATCACTGGAAAGGCATATCCTCCTTTATAAATCAAGAAATTGACACACTAGCTTGTCAATCATTCAATCGATCAATCTGTTGTAATTTTGGTTAACATGTATCAATCAGTTCCCTAAATTTTCTTTTCTTAAAGTAATCTCTACACCCAACGTGGGGCTTGAACTCACAACCCTGAGATCAAGAGTCGCATGCTCTACGGACTCAACCACCCAGGCACCCCAGTTCCTAAATTTTTATCAACCTTTGCAATCCTAAAGAACTGACTTGCCAGATCCATGAAGCTAAGAACCAGACACTGTAGCACAGTGATAATACTAACACTGTCACTTGTGAATCCCTGCCCAAGGAGCTAGCCTTTCTTTCTTTTGCATCCCTCTTTAAATACCACATATTTTTAAATACAACATGATTATCTTTACTATGGCTTATTTAACCTTTCAATACAAAAGGTATTCAATGAACGTGAAAATGTATTTTACCACTCTAAAACATCACTTTGTTAGTATAACGAAATACATTTTAAAAATCACGTTTATAACCAGTGTATCCAAATGGTTCTTCAGAAGAACTTACTGCAGTGAAGTAATCATGTTCATTTATTCATCACTCAACAAATACTTATTGAGCCCAGACTCTTTTTTAAGTTCTAAGTATAAACAAGACACCTTATAGAACTGAAAGTCTGGAGTGAAAAAAATGTCCTCTATGTGGAGGTAATGGGAGATTAGACATGAAGAATAGAGTGCTATGGCAGATCCCAATAGCCACTTTCCCATTTCTCTGTTCATAAAACCTCCAACATGTTCAGAAACTAAGTGCCCCTGTGCCTTATGGACTTCTCCCCAGCCACGACAGTACGTACAGACTAATCCACCACTCATGGCTATTCCATCCCCCTTGCCAGTGAGGGACCCGCCCCTGACCAACAAGGGCCAGAGAGCTCCTGAGAAAGTCTACCCTGCTCTTAAAGAGGGACATGAGACAGGATTTCTGGATATGATAGTGTGAGGACATGATCCTTGAATGGACTATGGTGAAACTAGACTCTGGAGAGGAAAATCAAGAAATTCACGGAGAAGCTGATTTTGAGTCCTAGCATCACTGAACTACTATACTTTCTAATAACTACCATGCCTTAGGGCTTCTAATGAAATAAATTATCTGCCTCCTTATTTAAGCCATGTTTAAAACTGGGTATTGTCTTAGTCTGTGCGGGCCACTATAACACAATAACATACACCAGGTATAAACAGGAATTTACGTCTCGCAGTTCCGGAGGCTAGAAGTCCAAGATCAGGGTGCTGCAGGGTCAGGTGCTGGTGCCAGCCCTCTTCCGGGCTACAGATGGCCACCTTCTTGCCGTGTCCTTACATGGCAGAAGGGGCAAGGGAGTTCTCTGGGGCACCTTTTATTAGGGCAGAGAGGCCATTCATGAAGCCTCCACCCTCATGACTTTATCACCTCCCAAAGGTCCCACCTTCTAATACCAAATATCTTTGGGGGTTAGGATTTCAACATATGACTTTGGGGGCCACACAAACACTTGGACCACAGCAGATATTCTATTACTTGAGACCAAAGTCACCCCAACTGACCCAGAAAGCAAACACAGGGAATGCTGGATGGCAGGTTAAGGAGATGAAGTAAGAGCTGGAAGAGCAAAAAGACCACATTCACTTCATGCGAGACGAAACTGTAGAAATTATATTGAGGCTTGGTCTGCCTTTTAATTTCTTTATTGTAACAACTACCTTGGAAACCAGAGGAAAGTATTTAAATAAGAATTTCACGTTCTGAGATAGGCACCCTAATACACTAGTATTAAGAGCATAAACTGGTACAATGGTTAGTGAAAGCTATTTGGTCAAGAGTTTTCTTTTTTTTTTTTTTTTTAAGATTTTTTTTAGTTATTTGAGAGAGAGGAAGAGCACACGAGCAGGGGAGGGGCAGAGGGAGAGAAAGAAGCAGACTCCTGCTGAGCAGGGAGCCTGACACAGGCTGGATCCCAGGACCCTGGGATCATGACCTGAGCCGAAGGCAGACACTTAACCAACTGAGCCACCCAGGTACCCCCTGGTCAAGAGTCTTAAAAATTTTTATAACCTTTGCTCTATGACTAGAGCCTGGGATTTTTATTGCACATAAATAATCCTAAATGCAAACAGTGTTCCATGCAAAAATATGTTCACTGAAGAATTATTTGTCAGTGAAGTTGTAAATGACCTAAATGTCCAACAATGACATCAGACCAGAAATAGCAAGTGCATACACACAGAGATTATGCAGTTCTTAAAAACAATTTTATTCCATTTTAAAAACATGGAAAAATTATCCTATGGTGTTCAATGATAAAAGAACATAAAATTATATATGTAGTATGCTCATAACTTAGGCTAAAAAATGTGTTTAAAAAGACTAGTGAAGATGTACCAATATTTGAGCAGCATTTGCTTTTAGGTGGTGGAATTATAAGTGATTTTTTTCTGCTTCTTTATATTTTCTGTAGTATTCAAGTTTACTATAATGAGCAAGTATTGCTTTGACAATGAGGCGGGGGCACCTTTTACACATGATAGAATGTCTAAGCATTCATATTGCTCCTACTCCCTCCCATTTCAGAATCGATCTTACCAAACAAAACCAAGTCATACATATTCCCATAGTCTATGCTAAGGAAAGATGCCTAACTGATCTATCTCAGTATCTACAAATAACAAGTAGTAGTTCACTACTGGCCTACTCACAATAAAAAGAATATTCAGCAACTCTGGTTCATTAACTCCACCCTATTTATCTGTAACTATAATACTGTATCCTTTGATGCAGGGAAACATTCCATACAAAGGAGCTAAAATGTTCACCTAGGGGCGCCTGGGTGGCACAGCGGTTAAGCGTCTGCCTTCGGCTCAGGGCGTGATCCCGGAGTTGTGGGATCGAGCCCCACATCAGGCTCCTCTGCTATGAGCCTGCTTCTTCCTCTCCCATTCCCCCTGCTTGTGTTCCCTCCTCACTGGCTGTCTCTATCTCTGTCAGATAAATAAATAAATAAAATCTTTAAAAAAAAAAATGTTCACCTAGTAATAGATGCAGTTATGGTACTCTATAAATAATATATTAAATACACACTCATTCACCTGTTATTATCTGGACTCGGGGAGAAATTACTGCTAGAAACCAACCTGGATTACTCTGGCCTGAACTCAGATCATGTAGGACTGTAATTGTTGAACAAATGAAAACCATTAGGATGTCCTGATCCGAGGCCATGAATCCAATTGCTGATATGAACTCTAGAATAGGAGTGTGCTGTTATCCACAGGGTAACTTGTTCTGTTGATCAATACCTTGGATCAATAAGTGATAACTGATATAGTCACTAGTGAGTCTAGATTTTAATCGCTCGGAGGTTGTTTTTGTTCTCCAAGGTCACCCCAACCAAAATTGTTAACCCACGTAAAATTTTACTATCCCTTTAGGTTAGGTTAAATTATGTTATTTTTGGATAAATTAAAGCTCCACAGGGTCCTCTCATCTTGTTTTTTTTATTCCCCCGCTCTTCACTGGAACATCAAACAGATTAGGAGAGCAAGTGTTGTATGAACTGAGAAGGTTAGCACTCCCCTTTACAAGGATGGAAGAGACTCTCAGGCCTAACAACACACATGTATGGTTATGGCACTGCCACCTACTCCAAGGCATCTAACCATCATTTTTCAAGAAACAGACTCTTAACAATAGAGAAAACAAACTGATAGTTATCGGAGGTGTGTGGGGGGGAATGGGTGAACTAGGTGATGGGGATTATGGAGTGCACTTGTCATGATGAGCACTGGGTAATGTATGGAAGTGTTGAATCACTATATTATACACCTAAAACTAATATTACACTGTATGTTAACTAACTGGAATTTGAATAAAAACTTTAAAAAATATATTCATAGATTAAAAAATAAAATAATAGGGGCGCCTGGGTGGCACAGTCGTTAAGCGTCTGCCTTCAGCTCAGAGCGTGATCCCAGTGTTCTGGGATCGAGCCCCACATCAGGCTCCTCCGCTATGAGCCTGCTTCTTCCTCTCCCACTCCCCCTGCTTGTGTTCCCTCTCTCGCTGGCTGTCTCTCTCTCTGTCGAATGAATAAATAAATAAAATCTTTAAAAAAAATAAAAAATAAAAAAAATAAAATCTTTAAAAGAAAAAAAGACACATTTGAAGAAAGCAACTTAGCAATGAAACACAGCAACACAGATGAATCCCAAAAGCATCATGTGGACTTAAAACAGCCAGACAGAAAAGAATGCATACTGTATGATTTCACTTACCTGAAGTCCCAGAACTAGCAGAACTAAGGTATGGAGATTTAAATCGGATCAGTGTTTGCCTGGGGTTGGGCTGGGGGAGGTAGGTAGGATCAACCGAAAAGGGGCAGCAGGGACTTTCCCTGGGAGTGGAAATGTTTGGTATTTTTTATGGAAGAGGTGATGAAACAGGTGTATGTATTTATCAAAACTCACCAAACATTACACTCAGAATCTGTGCACTTTACTGCAAATGTCCCTCATTTAAATTGTACCTATAATTTTCAAGTTTTTACCTAGAAAAGGAATCTAAAATTACCGCCCTTTTCGGGGCGCCTGGGTGGCACAGCGGTTAAGCTTCTGCCTTCGGCTCAGGGCGTGATCCTGGCGTTATGGGATCGAGCCCCATATCAGGCTCCTCCGCTATGAGCCTGCTTCTTCCTCTCCCACTCCCCCTGCTTGTGTTCCCTCTCTCGCTGGCTGTCTCTATCTCTGTTGAATGAATAAATAAAACCTTTTAAAAAAATAAAATAAAATAAAATAAAATAATAAAATAAAATAAATAAAATAAAATAAAATAAAATAATAAAATAAAATAAAATAAATAAAATAAAATAAAATAAAATAAAATAAAATAAAATAACCGCCCTTTTCAAATCAAAGGCTTTTCTCAGCCTGAGCAAATGACATCTTCATTCATCCAGCTGTTCAGCCAGAAATGAGAGGGTGATTCTTGCCAGCACCTTCTCTGTCACCAAGTTCTGAAGGTGCAGCTGCTCCAAGACATCTCAAATCCATTCACTTCTCCCCCTCCAGGGTCACCACCATAGTTCAAGCCACTGTCAGTTCACACTGATCCAATGCAGTATCCTCCTAATCGGTTTTCCATTTTCACATGGTAACCAGTCCTAGTTCAAAACCTGAAACCTGCTAGGGTCACTCTCTTGCTCAGAGCTCTTCAATGCATTCCCACTGATCTCGGAATAAATTCTAGGATCTTTAACAGGACTCCCACACAACCTCTTACCACCTCTCCAATGGCAACAACCAACTCTTGCACCATTCAGTCCTCCACATCCAGCCACATGACCCCCTTAGAGCGTCCTGCAGGTCAAGACCTTCCACGTCTCAGAGCCCTCATTAATGCTGTTCCCTCAGCCTCAAGATTCCTCCCTCCACCCATCAACTGACTACCTTCCACCCAAACTTCCTGTCTCAGAGGCTCCTAGGTTACTTCAGTATTCCCTGCAATCCTTAGCCAGGATTAAATCACCCACAGTGATTTAATGTCTCATCACAATTTTCACTGACACCTTTACTGGTGTGCTTGGTTTATGTTCGGACTGAGATCGATGATGATGGTGAGTGCAGTTAATGTTTCCTAATAGCATACAACATACCAGTACTGGGTGAAACATTTTACATATGATCTCTTCTCATTTGCATAACAACCCAGATAAGTTCTAGGATGTCAGTCATCCCATTTACGGGCAGACAGGGAAAATGAGGCACATTACAAAGATACGATTTGACAGCAGGCAGTGAGATGGAAGGACCAGCACTATCAGCTCCCACAAAATATGAAGCTGAACCGTCAATGCCAAAAGGGCAGGGTCCCTCTTTGATCTGTGCATTACCGTGCAGCAGAGTGCCGCACAGAGCCATTTAACAGTATTTAAAAGGGCCTGCCACAAGCTCCCACAAACATCTGGACAATGAAAAACAATACAGGGGCTCTTCAATATGCTAACAGTACAGAAATCTATCCAGTACTTTCTAATGTTAGAAATCATTTTCTTTATAGACCCATTTATCTGACCTCATTATAGTTCTAGATTTGAGAATAAAATTATGTCTTTAAGTATCCTAAAGCTGAGTCTTGGCTCACTATTCTATTTCCTTATCCTGCAATTATTCCAAGTTAATGAGGCTCTCCATTAATAATTTTCAAGTTATTATGAGGCTGAGAATACCAAAAACAGAAATATAATCCAGAAAGCTACACAGAAAATTCATGACAAGAAAAGGGGGGGGCTGTAAAATTAGTGTTACTGTGGGGCGCTTGGGTGGCTCAGTTGGTTGAGCGTCCGACTCTCTATTTCAGCTCAGGTTGTGATTTCGGGGTCGTGAGATCAAGCCCCACATCAGGCTCTGTGCTCAGCGTGAAGTCTGTTTAAGACTCTCTCACCCCTCCCTCTGTGCCCCCGGTTCCCTTGCACGCACACTCTCTCTCTAAAATAAATAAATATATCTTTTAAAAAATTAGTGTTATTGAAAACATATACAATTCTAATTAAGTTTCTAAGTCCCTTCATCCAACAAATGTCTATCGGGCACCTCTGATGTATCAGGCACTGTTCCAAGAGCTAGGAACAAAACTGTCCAAGACCTAATTCTCATGAAGCCAACATTCGAATACCAGGACAGTTATGGGAATTATGTCAGATGGACAGAAGTATTATGCAGAAAAATAAAGTGAGGCAAGGGGGTGAAGATTAAAGCACCAAAATGTGCCCACGTATACCAATGAGCAGGATTCAGCCTTAAAGGGAAAGAAACTGACACAAGCCATAACACGGACAAACCCCAAAGACATCATGCTGGTGAAATAAAGCTCGTCACAAAAGGACAAATACTGCACGATTCCACCCATGTGAGATAATGAAAGTACTCAAAAATCACAGGCACAGAAAGTACAACGGTGGTAGCCAGGGGCTAGTGGGAGGAGGAATGGGGAGTCAGTGTTTCCATGGGGACCGAGTTTTGGCTTTACAAGATGAACAGAGTTCTGGAGGTGGATGGTGATGATGGTTGCAAACATTATAAACGTACTTAGTACCACTGAGCTGTACACTTAAAAATAATTAAGATAGTAAATCTTGTGCTATGTGTATTTTACCATAATAAAAAATTTTTGTAATAATTCCAAGGGAAAATGATTTTCAACCTAGAATCCTACAAAAAAGGAGTACAGTACAGCAAGGGTTCCTGTTAGGCTATTTTAGAAAGGCAAGTGAGGGATGAGCACTTAGGTGACATGACCTCTGAGCAAAAATCCTGAATGAAAAAATAGGAACTTCATTAAATTCTATGATTCTTAAACTTTTTCAAGTTTGCACTAAAAAGACTGAAGCTTAGCAATGTTTTCCCTTTATGAAGAAAGGAACTACATGAACAGAGAAGGTAGAAGTGGGGTTAACCGTGGGCAAAGAAAAAGTTAAGGAATTACATGATACACCTAGTGAAGCTGTCTGTTTGTAACGGACAATTTTTATCTTAAGAGCTGAAGTATCTTGGGGCGCCTGGCTGGCTCAATCAGAGGAGCGTCCAACGCCTGATCTCAGTGTCATGATTCTGAGCCCCACAGTGGGTATAGAGATTACTTAAATAAATACACTTAAAAAAAAAAATAGGTGAAGGAACTCAAAGGGTCATACCATGCCCTCTTCCTCCCGCCACCCTTTCCCTAACTCCAGAAGGAAGACTTATCATCATACCTATTTTCTCAAGGAAAAGATGACAGAACTGCCCAATTTCATAACTGGTGACTACTAGAGGAGGAAGTATCCAATTATGAATCTTATTAATTGACTATGGTGTGAGAGAGTGGTCAATTTTCATTCTTTTGCATGTAGCTGTCCAATTTTCCCAGCACCATTTATTGAAGAGACTTTTTTCCACCGGATGTTTTTTCCTGCTTTATCAAAGATAAGTTGCCCAAAGAGCTGAGGGTCCATTTCTGGGTTCTCTATTCTGTTCCATTGGTCTATGTGTCTGTTTTTGTGCCAGTACCATGCTGTCTTTGTGATCACAGCTTTGTAGTACAGCTCGAAATCCGGCATTGTGATGCCCCCAGCTTTGTTTTTCCTTTTCAACAGTTCCTTGGAGATTCGGGGCCTTTTCTGGTTCCACACAAATTTAAGGACTATTTGTTCCAGTTCTTTGAAAAATGTCCTCGGTATTTTGATCGGGATAGCATTGAAAGTGTAGATTGCTCTGGGTAGCATGGACATTTAAACTGTTAATTCTTCCGATCCATGAGCATGGAGTATTTTTCCATCTTTTTGTGTCTTCCTCAATGTCTTTCAAGAGTGATTTATAGTTTCTAGAATATAGGTCCTTTACATCTCTGGTTAAGTTAATTCCAAGGTAACGTCTGGGTTTTGGTGCTATTGTATATGGGATGGATTCCCTAATTTCTCTTTCTTCAGTCTCATTATTCGTGTATAGAAATGCAACTGATTTCTGAGCATTGATTTTGTATCCCGCCACATTACTGAATTGCTCTATAACTTCTAATAGTTTGGGAGTGGATTCTTTTGGGTTTTCCATATAGAGTATCATGTCATCTGCGAAGAGAGACATTTTGACTTCTCCTTTGCCAATTTGGATACCTTTTATCCCTTTTTGTTGTCTGACTGCTGTTGCAAGGACTTCTAGTACTATGTTGAATAACAGTGGCGAGAGCGGGCATCCTTGTCGTGCTCCTGATCTTAAGGGAAAGGCTTCCAGCTTTTCCCCATTGAGAATAATATTTGCTGTAGGCTTTTCATAAATGGCTTTTATGAGATTGAGAAATGTATCCTCTACTCCTACATTCTGAAGGGTTTTAATCAGGAAAGGATGCTGTATTTTTGTCAAATGCTTTTTCTGCATCAATTGAGAGGATCATATGGTTCCCGAGTCTTTTCTTGTTGATATGATGTATCACGCTGATCGATTTGCGAATGTTGAACCACGCTAGCATCCCAGGGATGAATCCCACTTGGTCATGATGGATAATCCTTTTAATGTACTGTTGGATTCTATTAGCCAGGATCTTGTTGAGGATTTTGGCGTCCATATTCATTAGGGAAATCGGTCTATAATTCTCCTTTTTGATGGGGTCTTTGCCTGGTTTGGGGATCAAGGTAATATTGGCCTCATAGAATGAGTTTGGTAGCTTTATTTCTGTTTCTATTTTTTGAAATAGCTTTAGGAGAATAGGTATTATTTCTTCTTTGAATGTTTGGTAGAATTCCCCAGGAAAACCGTCCGGGCCTGGAGTTTTGTTATTTGGAAGGTTGTTTATCACTGACTCAATCTCTTCATAATTGATTGGCCTGTTTAAAAAATCAATTTCTTCCTGTTTCAGTCTTGGTAGTTTATAGGTTTCCAGGAAGGCCTCCATCTCTTCCAGATTGCTTAATTTATTGGCATATAGCTGTTGGTAAAAGTTTCTAATAATCCTTCCAATTCCATTGGTGTTGGTCGTGACCTCTCCTTTTTCATTAATAATTTTATTAATTTGGGTCCTTTCTCTATTCTTTTGGATAAGTCTTGCCAGCGGTTTGTCAATTTTATTGATTCTCTCCAAGAACCAGCTTCTAGTTCTGTTGATCTGCTCGACTGTACTTCTGGTTTCTAATTCATTGATTTCTGCTCTCATCTTGTTCAACTGCTTCCTCGTGCGTGGATTAGGCCTGTCCCTCTGTTGCTGTTCCAGCTTCTTGAGGTGAGAATATAAAAACTGCATTTTAGATTTTTCTATTCTTTTGAGTGAGGCTTGGATGGCTATGTATTTCCCCCTTAGGACTGCCTTTGCAGCATCCCATAGGTTTTGGACCATTGTGTTTTCATTCTCCTTGGTCTCCATAAATTGTTTAAATTGATTTTTGATTTCCTGGTTTCTCGAGTCATTCCTGAGCAGGATGGTTCTTAGTCTCCAAGTGTTTGAGTTTCTTCCAAATTTTTTCTTATGGTTGAGTTCCAATTTCAGAGCATTGTAGTCTGAGAATATGCAGGGAATAATTTCAGTCTTTTGATATCGGTCGAGACCTGTTTTGTGTCCCAGAACATGGTCTATTCTTGAGAATGTTCCATGGGCATTAGAATAGAATAAGTGTTCTTTGGTTCTGGGGTGTAGTGTTCTATGTATATCTATGAGGTCCAACTCGTCGAGTATGGCATTCAAAGGTCTTGTTTCTATGTTGGTTTTCTGTTCCGGTGCTCTGTCTATTGCTGATAGTGGAGTGTTGAGGTCCCCTACTATTAACGTATTTTTATCTATATGTCTCTTTATTCTGGTTAAGAGTTGGCTTGTGTATCTTGCTGCTCCCCTGTTGGGGGCATAGATATTTATAATTGTCATATCCACTTGTTGGATACATCCTTTAAGAATAATATAGTGCCCTTCTGTGTCTCTAACTATAGTCTTTAGTTTAAAATCCAATCTGACTCATATGAGAATTGCTACCCCAGCTTTCTTTTGAGGTCCATTGGCGTGAAAGATGGTATTCCATCCCTTTACTTTCAGTCTGGATATATCTTTAGGTTCAAAATGAGTCTCTTGTAGACAGCAAATGGATGGGTCATGTCTTTTCATCCAATCTGCAAACCTGTGGCATTTATGGCAGCATTTAGGCCATTTACATTGAGACTGATTATTGAGAGATATGATTTTAATGATGCTGCCCATGTTGCCAGTAAAGTCTTTCTTTCTATAGATTGTGACTTTCTGTTCTGTACCACTCTTGGGCCGTTTTACTTTTATAGAACCCCCCTTAATATCTCCTGTAGGGCTGGTTTCGTGGTTATGAAATTGGTTAATGACTGGCGATTCTGGAAGGTCTTTATTTCACCATCAATTCTGAATGACAGCCTTGCTGGCTAAAGGATCCTTGGCTGCATGTTTTTCTCTGAAAGAGCTTTAAAAATGCTCCCCCAACCCTTTCTCTTATTCCAGGTCTGTGTAGACAGGTCTGACGTAATTCTGATACCTTTGCCTTGGTACGTGAGAAATTTCTTTGCCCTGGGGCCGCTTTCAATACTGTATCCTTGGATCTAATATTTGCGAATGCACTATGACATGACGTGGCGTAGGTTTGTCGTGGTTGAGCTTGGGAGGGGTCCTCTCTGCCTCTTGGACACGAATGTTTGTTTCCCTTGCTAGATTAGGGAAATTTTCAGCTACAATTTGTTCAAATATCTCTTCTAGACCTCTGTTTTTCTCCACCCCCTTGGGGATGCCAATGATTCTGACATTGGAACGTTTGTGTCAGTAATCTCCCGTAACCTACACTCCTGAGCGTGGATTTTTTTTGAGTCCCGATTCTATTTTAGCTTTCTCTTCTACTAACCCATCCTCCAATTCGCTGATACGTTCTTCTGCCTCATTCACCCTGGCCGTCAGAGCCTCTAGTTTTGACTGCATTTGGCTCATAGAATTTTTTATTTCTGCCAAATCGCTCTCATTTCCGCCCTTAGAGATTCTATATTCTCATTAACATTTTCGTTAATACTTTTTTCAAGTCTACACATCATCTTGACCATTGTTACTCTGAACTCCATTTCTGATAATTTGGTTATATCCATATCCATTAGTTCTGTGGCAGAGGCCACAGACTCATTGTCTTTTCTTTGCTGGGGGGCACTTCTCCTTCTCGTCATTCTGATGAGGAGAGGTTGCGGGGTTGTCCAGAGCCCAAATTATTGATCGGGACCCAGGCAGTGAGCCCTTGTTTTATAGGGATCTTAGAAATGTGGGCTTCTTGATTTTTCAGCCTGCCTTCTGGGGGAGGGGGCCTGCCGCGCCGATACTCAGGCAACCCTGTTTGGGTAGAGTCTCCGTGTCCCCTGCGAGGGGGGATGGGGATGGGCACACTGTGAGCCGGTATTTCCAGGCTTTTGTTCTCTGGTGGCTTTCCCTGGCGGTTTGCTGTGCCTCTTCTGAGAGTCAGAGCAGCAGTGGCCAAATCTCAGCCTGTCTCAGAACAGAGGGATCGTGGACCGTTCTCCACTGATGTTCTGGCCACTTTAACTCTGTTTCTGCTGGTGCTGCTCAACCCTGCAGCGTCCCGGGATGTGCGCCCCACACCCGGAGTCCCAGCCCTCACTTCCAGGGCTGGCGCGTCTCTGTCCTTTGTGTTTCTAACACCGCCAGCCCCCCCACCCCCCCCCACCCCCCCCCCCCCCCCGCGCACTCCAAAGCTCCGGCCCTCAGTCTTGGTTGTGCGTGTTCCCGGCTCACGGCCTCAGTCTGGATCCAGTGAGCTCACTGGGATTCCGGAGTTCCGTGAGAAGCCTGGTGGCGCGCACTCCCAGCTCAGCTCACGGTCTCAGTCCGCTCTCTCGTGGGTGCCAGTCCGCGAGCCCGTCCGCTCCCCCGTGCAGGTGGCTGCCGCTTCCCGGCGCCCGAACACAGCGGCTCCCTCCCCCTTCCGTTTATCTTCCGATATCTGTGCGCGGTTTCACAGCTCCCTGCTTCGTACCTCAATACTCAGCGCTGGAGATGTTCATTTGTAGAGATCCAGATGCATCATCCTGCGTCTCAGGCTGATTCCGTGGATGTTCAGGCTGGTCTGGTACCTATCCAGCTCAACTCAGGGGGACCGGCTGAAAAAGGGGTCCCCTACTCCTCCACCATCTTAACTCTCCTATATCTGAATCTTATTAATTGAGCACTGACAAGAAATACAGGACAAAGATCAGGACATAATTTTAGCTAGGAAAAAAAAAGGGAGAGAATGGTGCCAAAGCTAATGTATTTATTTTACATGGTAATTATCGAGATTTAATCATCACTTTTCTTCATGATAAAGTTTCAAGAATTTTTTCTGGCATACTTTACCTTCCTGAAACCACCAGAGTTCCATCATCGAGTAAATAATCCTTCACATTCTGAGGAAGTGGAAGAATTACGCTTAAAAAAAAGAAAAAGAAAAAGCAATTACCAAAAAGGCATCATTTTAAAAGACCCATCATAAGCAGAGAGGAAAAAAAAAACAAACTCAATTTTTTAATTACTTGCTCCCTCTATTTTTAATATAAAGTGGGAAATGTTAATGATGTACATTGGTAGCAGCACACTAAAAATTCGAATAATATGAATAAATCCTGTGGCAAACTAACTTTGGCTCGTGTACTACCACAATCATGGTAAAGAAACAAAACCAGCCAAATCCAAAGGACCAGTATGAAATTACAGCAGGAAAGGCATAAGTGCAAGAGAATTTTGAGTGAGTACCTATGTCTTTAAGAAATCAGACACCAGCAGGTATTTGCAGCAACACAGGTAATGTAGCAAACAAGGCAGAAACAATACCTGACCATCTTCTAAGATAGAGGGCAGAGGCGGACTTAAGATCTGGAAACCATTCTTTGGTTAGCAACAAGCATAAAAGGTTAAGAATTCATGATGTGTCTGGGTGTGTTTTGGTCGCCTTCCATTCAAATGACTACCAGAGCTATAAGGCTGCTTTCGTTTAATTTGTTTCAGATAATTAAGGGATGGCAAAGCCATAACTGGAACTCACTTCAAAATCTCATGAGATCATTTGTTTTTTACTCTGTAATAATAAATCATCAAGCAATTCTGCCACAGGTACCTAACCTAAAAGTAACACTATTATTTTGAGGCATCTATTCTTTAAAAGGTGAAAAGAAATGATGGGCTGCTTTCTTGGAGTCAAGAGAACGTCATTGACTTATGCATCATCTAATTATTTTCTGGCAAATTAAAAATGGTTTTTGTACACAGAAAACATTATTCATGGGCTATTTCAGTTTTAAAGGCTAACAGCTAATCCACAGAATTTATAATTTTATATTCAAAAGCCCAGTCCTTCAGGCTTTTAGGGTCAACCACCTGATCTTACTATTCTATTTGTAAATCTGCTAAATTTTAACCAACTTCAAGTGAGCCTTTGAAACTTAAAAGTTGCTCTGAAATTTTTAACTCTATTATCAAAAGAATCTATTCAATTTTATTTTTAAATATGTCATTGTCTAATCACAAACAAGGTTTCCCAAATATTTACCTCATAATGAAGCCAGCAAACTAAACCATAAGTGCAGTCAATCTAAGGTTCTTGCACACATTCCAATACTACCTAAAAACTTGAAAAATTTTTCTTACGCATCTTCCAAGAGAATTTTTGAAGTTTATCTTCTCAGGGGCCTGAGCCCGAGAAATGCTGGCAGGGATGCCAGTTCCTAGACATCTAGGGTGGTGTTCCTGACCATAATGAAAGCACACAGAGCCCTTCTTCCTGCTAGTCATGTCTCTAAGCCCCCAAATCAATGATTTCAGAGTCCACGTCCCTTGTTTTTGAGTGACACTAATTCTCAAGTTTGATTTTGAAGCTGAACTTTCCCTCAAGGTTGCATCACCCCTTGACTGGATTCAAAACATCTGTTTACTGTTGGATTCTATTCTGAATTCTTTGCATATTCTTTCTACTGGAGGGTCTTCAACTCTTAAAGATATTAGCTGACGTCAAGTTAAGATTCTGCTTACTTCTCATAGGTCACTGAGTTCTACAGTCCCAGTTCTGAGGTCATCCTAATGAGGGTATCATGCATTACATTATGTAAGTCAAGGAGGAGACCAAAGTGATTATAATTAAGAACTCAAAGTGGGGGGGGGGGAATACAAAAGAAAAAAAAAAATCACAGTACAACATGTTAAGTGCTGTCCCAGGTGAGGATGTACCAAGTGCTACCAAAATTCAGAAGAAGAAGGAACCGTGCCTGAAAGACTGAGGCCATAAACAAGTCATCGCCGGGCAAGCTTTTCACAAAGCTAACGAGGCCATCAGAAAAGAGCTTAAATTGGCCACTGAAATCCAAGTGCAGGTGGAGAATCCAATGAGGCCTGACTGACAGATGTAAAAGAATTAAATGACAAAGTACTGATCCCATTCTACATCCTATTCAATATTTTATATATTCAACATCCTATTCTATATCCTATTCAAGTGAATATAATTATGCACATACAGACAAGTTATTCTAATACAATTTTAAAGGTAAAAAAAGGCTTTAAAAGATTATTTAATATGGCCTTTACATTTGAGGAAAGCAACAGATTTAGAAAGGTAAAGGGGCCCAAAGTCATCTAGCTTATGATTCTTAAGCCTGAGTCAAAAGTTCTAGAACTTGTCAAAAAATAAACCTGTATTCTTACCCAACTAATCATCTCTGAACCATGATTACTAAACACTGAAAAATAATGCTGAGTCAATAACAAGAATATCATCTCAGCATTAAAGCTGACAATGACCATGACAAAGCTAACAGAGCCCCACCAGACTGGCCCAGGTTGTGGAGGGATATCCTATCATACTGTTAGGTTCCAGGGATATCACCACAGAACTAAACAGACTGGAGAAAGAGTTTATTTATTTATTTTTTAAAATTTTTATTTATTTATTTATTTGACACAGAGACAGCCAGTGAGAGAGACAGCCAGTGAGAGAGAGACAAGCAGGGGGAGTGGGAGAGGAAGAAGCAGGCTCCCAGTGGGGCTCGATCCCAGAACTCCGGGATCATGCCCTGAGCCGAAGGCAGACACCCAATGACTGAGCCACCCAGGCGCCCCTGAAGAAAGAGTTTAAAGACAGAGTAAAGAACGGTTTCAGGCCACACAGTTTAGTTGTGGATAGTTCAGTTCCCACCTCCTGGTTTATTTTTCATTCTCAGCTTCCTATGAATGGTACACATTTTAAAATTATTTTGCTTCAATGGAGCTTTGATTAAATTCAAAATGTAATAACAAGCAGCATTTCTGTGTGTTTACTACATGCCAGAAACTGTGGCAAGCATTTTAAATGTTTTATCTCATTTAATTCCCATAACAATCCTATTATTTTCTTAAACTTCCAGATGGGGCTTGGACAGATTAAGCAATTTGCTCAAGATGCTGGTGGAACCAAAATTCAAAGCTAGGCAGATGGCCCTGATTCCAGAATCCAATTCTTAACCATTACACTCTACTGCTGAAAACAAAGGAAAACTCCACCAGAGGTTACAAAAGGCACCTGCAGAGACTGCAGGTCAGTTAAGTGAACTTAATGTGAAATGTCTGACAGGTTCACAAATATACCTTCTGTCACACCAACACAAATAACTCTAGCATCATCCCAAAGCCTATTTCAATTACACAAGGTAACGAAGGGCTGGAATATCCTAAGGGAAGATAACTTCTACGCGAGGATGTAATGTCCACTGCTGCTGTTGAAGCTCTTCCTTTCATTTTGGTGTGCCTTCAACCACCTTCAAATGCAAGGATGATCTACCTTCCTTTGAGCTGCTCTAACCTCCAACTAGAAGCACATCCAATGTATGAATAACAGGATGGAAAAGAACTATCCTCTGAATAATCTCCTTAGGCTCTTCCAATCCCTCAGGATTTCAAAAAATGTTTTCCTCTCTGTATTCACACTCTGCACCAAGAGGACAAAATCAGAAAAGGACAGGTGATACCTAAATACGTGATAATCTAGGCCTAAAGGGCGACTGGGCAAAATACAGAAAATCTTGCCCATGAATATGCAGCTCTGTGATCTAGTAAGTGAAAACCTACTACTTCATCATTCTCCAGATGTTACGATTGCTTATGAACATTTGGGGGTATTCGCCTAGCTGCCTTGTCTCTATTACCTTGAATGACCCCGTGAAGGATGAAACAGTTACTCCTCTGTTTGACCTGCAAACCAGGGACGGATTCCCTGTTGTATGGCAGAGAACTAGAAAACAAATACTGTTCTACTCCTTTTCCAGGAATGGCTTCCTCTCACAGTACATACCAACCCTAACAATATATAACTACACTAATGCTTTCCATGCACACTATCTTACTGGAGCTTCACAGAATTTCAGGTACGGTCTGTATCACTGTTCTCATTTTACAGAGACTGAAAGCAATTAAGTCCACCGGCGGGATGGTGCGTGGCAAAGTCCGGACTACCCAGTTCTCCCGATCACGTCCCCTCTCTGGCAATTCTAAAAGCAGTGATGGTGAACTTCCAAGCCTTGAACTACCTTAATCCACCAGTCACCACGCCTCTGACCTTCACTGAACCGCGACATGCCCTTCTGCCTCCCTTAGCACACCCCCTGAACGCAACACCAGACACAGAAAACAAGGTCTGACTTCATTAATCCCCCCACCCCCACCCCGCGAAATACCACTAGGAAGTCGAATTCTCGGCACTGGCGCTCCCATCCAATCGCTAGAAGGCCTGCATTTTTTTTTTTTTTGATGGAGCTAGGACTCGCCCAAAATGTCGCAGTTCCCTTTTGCCTATCGCCCCAACGTAACCCCTACTGCCTTACCTCTTGATGGTAAGGCTTCGGAACAGTGGATACCACGCGGAGAACTGACAGTGCAGCACATGCTCCTTCTTCATCCTCCAACTGCCGCCGCCGCCGCCGCCTCTCCCTCTCCTTCCAGCACCCTCCCGGAACGCAGGTCTCCCGTCCCGGAAGTACCCGCCGAGCTATTTTGGCTCAAGGACTCTTCCGGTCCATAAAGTAAGTAGGTGTTAGCAAAAAAGAGAGCGAGGAGAATCGCGGGACGTCCTCTTAGCATTCACTCGCACACGCACACACACACAAACACACACAAAGCCGTTCGCGTCCCGGAAAAGGAATTCCGGAAGTGGTAAGAAGAAGAATCGATGATCTGCAGCGCCCCGGAAGGTAATTTTCTTAGGCAAGGTTATGGGCGGGGATTCTACGGGTGCCGGGAGGGGCCGAGTGCACATCCTCTTATCACCGCGAGGTGCGGCTGTGCCTGAAGCAGTAACACCGGGTCTTCTGAGATTGCTGCCTCGGATTCGTGCTTTCTTCTTTCGTCCCCCTCCCCAAAGGAGTACCCTCCCCTTCACCCCACACCTTGGAGTAGGTAACTGGGCGCGGGCCAATCACGTACAGTCCCCTCTTTGGGGATGAGGGAGGGAGCACATCTGGTGCGTGCGGGCAGCCGCGCGCGTGTCCCAGTCTGCGGGCTGCGCTCGCGTCCCGGAAAGCGAGGGGACGGCCGCTGCGAAGGCGCGGAAAGGAGGGCCAGTTTAGAGAAAACCAGAGACTGGGGTAGAAGAGCTTGGGCTATTCGGAGTAGAGAAAGCAGGAAACACCGCCGTTACCTGTTCACGTGAGTGCAGTGGTTGAAGCATCTGCAAAGGGGGGAATGGCACCTCTTCGTTCGTGGAGGATTATGAGAGAGAGGGAGAGAATTCTGTCCGTACGTTCCTGGGGAGTTCGACTTTGAAGGTAGAAGAGGAGAGATAAATTTGGGGAAACCGACAAAAAGGGGAGAGGTGACTCGTTTGAGCGTGAACTTCATTTATCCCAGCCCTGCCAAAGTAGCAGCCTGGAAAAATACAGCCAGATTGTATCAGTAGCCGGGCCATGCTGGAATCATAAGACTGGAAGGATTCTAGTCGAATGAAATTTGCAGTATCATTCTTTTCCCCTCCTCTTTTCTCCATCACTCTGTTATTTTCCTTATTCCTTCCGTAATGATGTATCCAATGGCAACCAGACAATAGACTATTTTAAAAGTTCACTTTTGTTTGTTTCTTCAGAAGAATCAGATTCTAGCTGTTGAGTAACTTGCCTTGGGCTTGTCCCAGTCACGTCTGTCTAAGGGCACGCATTTTAGGTATTCGTTAAAACTGCACACACTCTAGTCCCTCTAAGCAGTTTTAGATTACAAAGAGGTGGGAACCCCCCGACTACAGGCCTCTTTAGAAAAGTATTCATTAGGATAATTACAGGATCCTCTGCCTATTTGGAGTTGGAAACTCCTCCCCCAAAGAGTTTCATGTTTTGTTTTTCTCAAAAATGTTACTGGCTAAGTGGTTTAGTTGGGAGCATCGTTTTTAAAGACACGTTTTCCAAACAGGTAAATTACAATGTTGCAGTGTACGCTGGGGGAGGGGCGTCAGTAGTTTTTCATAAGTACTTCTGAGATTCAGGATTATGTAGTCCTTTCTGTTTTGAGGGGGAAATGAAGCAATATTCCATATATGCTGGGAGAATCGTGCCAGACTGCCAGATCTAAGAGAGACCTAAAGCCGGATGGAGCAATCACTCCGCATGTTCGTTTTGATTTGACCTAGAAATAAACAGGTTGCTGCTGAAGGAAATGTTATCACTGATGATGTGAGTTAGGGTAAGGTATTTTCTGTTGAAGATAGGAATTAATAGATGTATAGAAGAAAGCAGAAACTGGAAATATAGTCCTTCTGGGAGGAGTAATATGTTAACAGCACAGGAAACTTGAGTGTAAAGGTTGAGGCAGCTGCAAAGCATTAATACAGTACTGGGTATTTGTAGAGAAGCAGCCAAGTTTGTAAACTTAAATATAAACACTACAGGGACGGAATTTGTTACAGATGTCTGTTATTCGGGCTATATACTTTAGAAGCGAGTTCGGTCACTTTTTAGTTTTACAGTTGATTTTAAGTTAACTAGTTACACATTTAACTAGCCTCAAATAAATCAACATTACAAACAGATGCTTGGGTATTTTGAATTGGTACAGCTAAATTCCCTTTGATTATTTTGTAGCCACCATGTTTGTCTTTTTTTCACTTAGCCATGAAGTGTTTATACTCAAGTGTCTTCAATAAAACCTTTACAACAATGGAAATAGTTGCTTTTTCTCATGCATGCCTAAATCAGTAGCTAAGTGATTGTGGGGGAGGGGGCTTATTGTGCAATTCTAAATTAAGTAATTTTTCTGCCCTGAATCCCACAACATGACTAATCCTTTTAAATTAATACTTC
This sequence comes from Ursus arctos, assembly GCF_023065955.2. NCBI lineage: Eukaryota > Metazoa > Chordata > Mammalia > Carnivora > Ursidae > Ursus > Ursus arctos. Next base: position 25,847,894 of record NW_026622986.1, read on the forward strand.
CATCTACCTGCTGGTTTTATCCACTTGGATATCTTGCCAACATCAAACTCGGTGTGTCCATATTTGAACACTGTACTACCCCTTTCTCCTGATGCCCCAACATCTTTTAAGAACATCTTATTGTAATAAGCTTTGAAACAAACCCTTTCCCTAGATGCTGGTTTAGGACAAGTAATAAAGTTTCGCATGCAAGGAATTAAGTCTGTTTCCTTGCCACTGCTACCACCCTAGGCCAAACCTATGGTATCTCTTGCTTGGGCTATTGCAAGAGGTTCTTTACTGGTTTCATTATTATACGGCTGTAACCAATTAACCTTTCCTAGGGTAATTAGTTCACAACCCAAACTGAATGTAATGATTATAAATCACCAAGTAGTGTAATTTCAGTAAAATGTTAGTTACCTCTCTGCCCACCCAACCCCCACATCTGCCAGAAAAGAAAAGAAACTCGGTGGCTTTCCATAATTAACAAATTACAAGAAGTTTTCATTATCGGAGGATAATTGTCAGCAAAGGAAAGTTCACTTAAAGTGGATCCATTTGATGTGGATACCAAAATTTTACCGTAAATGGTACAAAAGAAGGAATGATCAAAATATCTTTTAAAAAATTAAAATTTTAAAATGTTTATGATTATAACCAAGACCATTAAATGTAACTATACTAATTGATTACTTGTTTATTATAAATCAAGTGGCTTTTCTGTGTAATTATTCTGAAAGAATGTGGAATGGCATCTTGGACAGGCCTAAGCATTTGATGTTTGACTTTACACACTCAACGTTATTTTTGCAAAAATTAATCCTCTCCCTCTTAATTTCTTTCAAAATGCCTTATTGGAAATTTCTTAATCCAATTATTAAACTGTTCCAACTGCCTGACCTTGGTCAATCAGAAGCTTTGCTTATGGTTTGAGCTTCTACACCTTTTTATTTGGTCGAGTATAAATGATGTTTACAATACTCAACTTTTATCTGGGAGAGAATCGCCAACGTGTTATTTCTTGTGATTTTTGCTTCACTTTGCAACCTCAGCGAACTGTAGAGATTCCAATATGATAATAACTGAATAATGAGAAGCCTGAGTGCAAACTCTGCTCCCATTTAACCTGAATCCAGCTATTACTACTAGTACTGAAATACCCAAGATTGTGAAAAAATAATCATTTCTTTTCCTTCTGTGGAGAATTGTTAAGTGCTATCCCCAAAAGGAGTTTACATAGTAACAAGAGCTTGTGGCATGCCAGTTAGAGTTGGGTGCTTTACTTGCCGGCAAATTTGGGGGAGGGGGCAGGCATCCAGCCAAATCTGTGTAAGCCCTTAGAAATGTGTTTGCATGTGTTAACACCATCCATCATATGGGGCTTGTTTGCGGGGTGGGGGAGGGGGTGGTTGGGAGGGGTAGGGGGGAAAGATTGAGAACCACAGAGCTTGCCAAATTCCTCCATAGTAATTTCTCAACCCTTCCCCTAATTAGTGTCTCTGTTTTTCATGTGGTTCCTTGAAATGCTTTCCCTGTCTTCTTGGTATCTAAATCATATCTTAATATCAGATGGCCTCTTAGTAGTAGCCTCTTCAAAGTCTATTACTTTCCCTGCCTCCCAAGTGGATATGATTTGCTCACTTAAAACACCCTGGTATTGCATTATCTCTATAATAGCTATTTACCCTCTGGTTCTTTGCAAGTTGAACTATGAGGTCCCCAAGGGCAGGATTATGGGTCAGTTTGCACTTTGTGTATTTTTTTGTTTTTTTCAAACATTTGAACTGCCCCCTCTCATGAAGCCAGTTAACCTCCTGCCTACCACTGTATGGCAACTCTAAGAAACCTGTGATGTTTTCCCTCACAAGAGTTTTTGGTGCCCTGGAAAAATCATACAACACATCATAGACCTTCAGTGTTCAGACCAAACTAAAACCACATAAAACAGATTATGTGAGTTAAAACAGTAGAACACAACATTACGTACACTGGTATTATTTTAAGTATAACAGGTACCTTAAGTATAACAGCTTAGCCGCAAAATGTAGATGACCTGAAATTCTAGCTAATGAAGTGGATAAAATTTACACTTCACTTTTAAATCTAAAAATAGCATTGAGTCAGCTCAGGAAAGCTCTATCACAGTAACTGAGACAGGAGTGGACAGCATGCATGAGCCTCGTTTCTTTCTGCACTGCCTTACTTGTAAAGACTGGTCCCCAAATGGCACCATTTAGCTTCCAGTGCTAAAATAATGGTGCTAAAAATAATATTCTTTTTCTGTTTCAGTAGTATTTTTGAGATGCCATTATAATCCTGAACATTTTGGTAATCACAGAATAAAGAATATATTTTGAAATCACCCTTTAACCACATTTTTTGGTTATTTACACTGTCAGCACATTGCTACAAAGTACTATTGCCTCTTGGGGCTGGTTGCATTCCAAGTAATTACCCTGGAGAGGCCCAGCCCTGCTTGCCACTTTTTTTTTCTTTTTTGTAATTTGTCTGTAGTTTGTTGTCTTTCTAGCTCTCTGACGTTCTAGCTTAAATGTTTTTTTTAATACAATCTGTTTGAAACAACTGTTTATAGCTTAACACTTGCTGACCAAAAATCCATCTTTTGATTACTCAGGCTGTGTTGTAATGGAGTTTAACCTGGTTCAATGAAGAGCAGTAGATCCGAGGGACCAGCCTTCAGAACAGTACTTTTTCACCTTTTGGCCATCAACAATCCCTTTGACAGTCTGACAGAAGTTTTAGAATATAAAGATAAGGGGACCTAGCAGATAATTTAAATGTCTTAAAGTTGTATGTAAATCTGAAGGAGCTAGTGGCCCCTTTGCCCGTAAAGATATTCACGTGGGGATGGAGGACGACCTCCATTTTGTCTAGACTTTCTGGGAGTCCAGATTAAGAACCCTTTAACAGAAAAAGTTACAGATGACCTGGCTCTTTTACAAACTTCTGGTGGTGCTTATACTTTTGAGGCCTGCAGTTCTGTTTTTAAAAAGTTTGGGTAGCCATCAAAAGTTATTTGGGGTCAAAATACAACTTTTCAAAAGGAGGTAGAAATTTAACTTAATCCAAGCATCTTGCGCCTAAATTTTAAATCAATTACGTTGTGCACTACATGGGGTCCCTTGGTTGCCTAACAGTTTTCTCTTAAGTGACAGAATTAAAAGCAGAGGAAATATTCCTTCTGTGATGTGTATGTTACTAATAGAAGGGAATGGAAATCTGGAAGATAAAAATCTAGGTAGAGAAAGTTCTTTGATCTGGGTGTAGAGACCACACGGGCAGCGACCAGTAACCAACCTTTGATTTAACCTGAGGTTAGTTTTCATTGGTCAGCATACTACTTTAATTGCCTCTAACAATGTAAATTATTTGTCGTCTGTAAGCCAATGCTAGTTAAAAGTTTGCCAGGAGTAACTGCCTCTTTTCTTATGCTGTGGGCATATAGCCAAACGCTAAATGACTGTCTCCAAATGTCCACGTAGCTTACTGTTTTATTACTCTCAAGCCTCTGTTCAGATGTCACCAAATTAAAGGGGGCTTTCCTGATGACACCATAAAGATATCACCCCTCCCCTGCACCTCTCTACTCTTCTTACCCTTCTTCATCTTCCTCTGTAAGGCGTAGAGTCTCCAACATAAATATTGTATATTGGTCCCCAGTTTTCTCCCCTTCCTCCCACCAGACAGTAAGCTCCTGGAGAGCAGGGCCTTTGTGCAGTTTGCTGCTGCACTCCCAGTGCCAAGGACACAACCTCACTTCCAGCCCTACAATACAGTGGATGTTTGTTTTTTACGAACATTAATACAGTTTGTGCATACTTCATGGTTTAAATGAGTGTGAAAATGTACACACATTTCTTTCTCTCATCTTCATTAAGTGGTTTTTATTTCTTTAGCAGAAAGTCGTTTTTTTCTTCCCTAAGGCCTCAAGTTTTGCTTCTTTGCTAAAGTCCTTACTGGAAATTGAATTCCTAGGTTTGCCCACAGAATAATCTGCAAGCAACAGTGTTGATTACGTCTTCGTGATACAACAGAAATACATTTAATTTTATAATTGAAGTACGTGTTGAGGACATGCAAAATCTACACCCAGAGGACAGTAAAATGATGGCGTGGGTACAGTAATGCCACGTACTACTAGCCTGTTGAGTCCAGAGCAGAGCTCCTTGAACTGGTCTCCTCGGCTTGGTCACCCTTTAGATCTAATGTGACTTTCAGCAACCTAACTATTTGTCTCTTGGAGATTTTTAGACTGCAAAGGTGGTGGTTGTTAATTGAGATGCAATTCACATACCATAAAATTCACCTTCTTAAACTGTAAAATTCCATGGTTTTTAGTGTATTCACAAGATGGTGCCACCATCACCACTCTTCAGTTCTAGAACATTCTTCATCAAAAAGAAACCCCATACCCATAAGTAGTCACTCCCTATTCTCTCCTTCCCACGAGTCCCTTGGCAACCACTAATCTGCTTTCTGTATCTCTGGATTTGCTCTTCCGGATATTTCATATACATAGACTCTTACAATATTTGGTATCTTGTATCTGGCTTCTCTCACGTAGCATCATGTTTTCAAGGTTTATCCATCTTGTAGCATGCATCAGTACTTCATTCCTTTTTATGGGTGAACAGTATTCCATTGAATGGATATACCACATTTTATTTATCCACTCATCAATTGGTAGACATTTAGGTGGTATCCACTCTGGGTCTAGTACAATTATACTGCGATGAATATTTGTGTCCAAGTTTTTGTGAGAGAATATGTTTCATTTCTCGGGTATATGCTAGGAATGACATTGCTGGGTCATATGGGAACTTTGTGGTTAACCTTTTGAGGATTGTTTTCCCAAGTGGCTGCACCATCTTGCGTTCCTTCCAGCAGCATGTGTGGGTCTTAGTTTCTCTACATCCTCACTGACGCTTGTTGTTATCTGTCTTTTATTATAATCATCATAGTAGGGATAAAAGTGTGGTATCTCATTGTGTTTTTGATTTGCCTTCCTCTGATGGCTAAAAATGCTGAACATATTTTCATGGGCTTATTGGCCATTTGTGTATCTTCTTAAGAAAAATGTCTATTCAGGTCCTTTGCCTATTTTTAATTAGGTTGTTTGTCTTTTAATTATTGCATTTTAAGAGTTTTTTGCATATTTCAGATACAGTTCTCCTATCAGATTTGCAGACTTTTTTCCCATTCTGTGGTTTTTTTTTTTTCCATCTTCATGGTATCCTTTGAAGCACACACGTTTTTAATTTTGAGGAAGTCCAATTTATCTGTATTTTCTTTGGTTGCTTGTGCTTTATGAGTCACCTCTAAGAGATCATTGCCTAACCCAAGATCATGAAGATTTACACTTATGCTTTCTTATAAGAGTTTTATAGGTTTGGCTCTTACATTAGATCTTTAACCCATTTTGAGTTAATTTTTATATACTGTGTTAGGTAAAGGTTCATTTTTTTTTTTTCCCTGAAGATTCCATCTACTTAGAGCACTTGTGCAAGCAGGGGGGGAGGAAAAGAGGGAGAGAGAAAGAAAGAATCTCCAGCAAACTCTCTGTTGAGCGTGGAAGCTGATGCAGGGCCCAATCCCATGACCCCAAAATCACGACCTGAGCTGAAATCAAGAGTCAGACGCTCGACTGACTGAGCCACCCAGGCACTCATGAGGTTCTTTTTTATTCTTATGAACGTATATATCTAAGCCCAGAACAATCTCTTAAAAAGGCTATTCTTTACCCCCCCCTTGAATGATGGCATTCTCTCTCCCCCCTCTCCGCGCCTGCCCCACTCATGCAGATGTGAGCGCACGCTCTCTCTCTCTCATTAAATAAATCTTTAAAAAAACAAAGATACAAACTTCCAGTAATAAAATAAATGAGATATGGGAATGCAATGTGTACAGCATAGAGAAAAAGTTAATATTGCAATAAGTTTATATGGTGACAGATGATAGCAAGATTTTCGTGGGGATGACTTCATAATATATGTAAACATTGAGCCACTATGTTGTACACCTGAAACTAATACAATATTGTATGTCAGCTACACTTCAATAAAAAAAGGAAGGACCCATTTGAGTTCCCAATACAATAACATCAGCACAAAGACATGAATAACTACGGGTTTCCTGAGAAAGAAAATAGGCCACATAGAAAAAGGATCAGGAATCAGAATGGCTTCGATGTCACAGCAGCCCACACCAGAAGCCAGACGACAGAGCATGGCCTCCATATTTCCGTAGAAAGAGACTTTCAGCCCATACTTCTATATGCAGCCAGGTTATTCAGTCCACTTTGAGGGCAGAAAAAGATTTTCAGACACTCAGGGTACAAAAACAGGAGAATAAGCCAAGAACAGAGGCCAGGGTAGTGTACAACACATGGGACGGGGCCTGCCCCTTCCACAACAGAGCTGGTGCTACTGGTCAACTCACACACAACTGTGACTTTGATACATTTAAACTGATACTTTGATACTTTAAACTGAAACTTTAAAGTAAATGGGCCACAACAATGTGAATGTGTTTAATTCCACTGGGCTGCACCTTTTGACATTATTAAAATGGTATATCCATTTACCACAAGTTTAAAAAAAAAGATCTATGGGAGGTAGAAACAGGCGGCTCGTAGAAGTCTTACAGTTTAGCTGTCCCGGGTAGATAAGGGACAGTAGTGAAGGGGTGGGAATGGGGAGTGGTATACAATTTTTGTACTGTTTCCCCCTTGGAAACTTTTTAAATTTGGAGTCAGAAAAATCCAAGAATGTCTATGTAAGTGCCTAGTGCCTGCCCAGTAGGAACTTAGCTAATGTGGGCTGAATCTAACTGGGATGGCTGCATGTTCTTTCCTGGATGTTTCCTGGGGCCTTGGCATTTATGTTCCAGCTGGGGCAGTTCTCCCAGGTTCACAAGAGAAAAGCAGCTTTGACGACATCAGATAAGTTTTTCACCATTTAAGTACTTTGACCGGTGACCTCTGGACAAATGTTTAATTCAGAAAAATAAATGTAGCCTAAACAAATCTTATTATCTTGCAGCGTGAACTTCCTGCCTGAGGACTATAAAGACTAAGTAGTTTGAAAATGGAAAACCAAGAACCAGCGGATCCTTCTCAAAATACCAAACAGTCTATTATTTCAGAGGAGGTATAAATTGTTTTTCACTTCCCTTCCCCCTCCCCACACAGAGCTGAGTTTCAAAGAAATGTAGAAACTGTTGTTTCAAATGCTTGTATTTAATTCTTTTGTGTGTGTGTGTGTGTATTTAATTCTTAAAGACAGTTTCTTAAACATTGTTCCTACTCCCTTTTTAGGACTCAGGGACATTTTGCTCTTGTGTGGGAGCAATAGTGTATCTCTTAATTATATGTGCTAGTGAAATGGAGGCTGTTTTTAAGTGGATTTTGGCTGTTAATACAAAAACTCTCAAAATTTTATTAAGTTTCCTTCGGTAGAAGAATAAATCATATGTGAGTTTTAGGGTTTAGACATTTCATACTTAAATATCACGTCTTACTTAGCTGTTTATGGTCTCAATATATATGTTTAAGAACAATAAGAATCTTAAGTTGTTAGTTGTAGTCTGAATTCCAGAACTAATGTATGTGTTATATGTTATTTGGTTTAGCTTTTAATAAGTCTCTTTCTGCAGGAACCATTGCAATGAATAAATTTTAAATCCTTCATCTTGGAACTCTGATCTTGACATCTTCCTGCAGTTGTTTATAATTTAAAAATCTTTCCATGTTGTCTGTGAATAGATCTGCTGATAATTATTAGGTTGCTGCTGGCCAGAAGTGAAATATAGGATAGTAAGAAAAAGGCTACTGCTTTATGTCTGCAGTGAATCTCTCCTGTCAGTTCAGTTTAGTGCCATGGGTAAGTTAGTCCTGGTAACCGAAACTCAATGTCTAGGCAAAATGATCCTGGGCCACCTGTCTTGGATGGGGTGGGAAACCCACGTCGTCCCTGGAAATGCGGTTGTTGGACATGGTTTCCTCAGTCAGCCTTCCGGTGTGGTCACTGACTGTAAACCACCCCTGATGAGTCTCTACCCACTCAACGCACCTGTCTGATGAGCACCCAGCTCAGAGGATAGAACGCTCGGTCCCCGAAAACCCCTCACTCCTGGTCCTCCCTCTCCACTCCCCTGCACCCCCCAAGAGTTTTTCAACTATCATCTCTTTTCACCTCTCTGTATCACTTCCAAAACTCCAGAAAGAAGCCAAACCACCCTTCAGAAAAAAAAACTTTCCATACTTTGAGCAGAAAACCTTCACGCAACTCCTGGGAGGGGCATGTGATCACCGGGAGGGCCGGGCAGAGAAAATCTGAAAGAAAACAAACCTTCTAAATGAAATCCTCAGTTTGAAAGTCTCCCAACTTAATGTCTCCTTTTAGTTAATTTCAGAAGGAAAATGGGTCAAGCTTGAAAAAACAACATACATGGATCCTACTGGTAAAATAAGGTAAATGATTTTTTTCCCTTTTGTAAAATGTGCAGTATTCAGGTCTCCATTTAGCATTTGGCATAAACTCTGATAGCTTCCTCATTGTAAAGTTGGTCTTAAATGAAAAATATAATTCAGTGCTTTCCCATTGTCAGAATGTCTGGATCGCTTATAATCTCTCAATAAAATTACATTGTCAGTTTGTTGTAATAACTAATCAGGAATTGATTTTAACACCATTCTCCCTGAGGAGATTCGTAGGAATCTGAAATTTTGGGCCAAGCCTCACTTAAGCTAATAAAGCAGCAGAATAATTAACCATCCAGGCTGCCTCATTCTGGTCACACCAATTTTTAATTTGTGAATTAGAAGGATTAAGGAGAGAATAGTGCTGGGTTTGAGGTAAAACTTACATCCTTTACACCTTGCTCATGGAAATGTGAACTGGAGGCGAAAAAGGTTTTGCAAAGCATTCCACAGTATGTACCAGTTGCCATAAAGATATGACAGACACCCTTCGACCTAAGTAATCCCACTCCTGAGACTGTGTGGAGTCAGATTTGTGCATGAAAAATGTTCATCAAAATTTAAAAAGACAACAAATTGAAAGCACCCTAACCATTTTAAAGATTGGGAAATGACTGTTACAGTGTAACGTAATAGAAGCATGTGATGTCCAGTAGGAGGGACTACAGTCAGTGAGACTGTAACAACTTCAGTGACTACACTTACTGTGGTGGCCGTTTTGTGTATAATTATTGAGTCACTATCTTGCACACCTAAGATACAATATTGTGTGTCAGTTATTCCTCAATCTAAAAATGGGGACGTAATTTTCTAGTGTACGCATTTGGTAAAATCTCTGCAGTCATCTACAAAGCAGATTCTGAGGACAATCTAGCAATATGAGAAAAGTGATTAAGTGGATAACAACATAGGAAATGGTATATATGCTTTTTAAATTCTTCCCAAATAATATATGTAAGAAAAGCCTAGAAGGAAAACTGGCAAACTATTAAAGGCAGCTGTGCGGTAAACCTTTTCTGTTTTCCAAATTTTCTGTTTAGAAATTGCTTGATATTATAATTAACTGTGAGAAAAAAAATGTGTTAAAAATAGATTAAGCATTTCCCTAGTGAAATATAAAAGGAATGAAGATGCAAAAATATAACTGATTTGGGATCCAGATTACATGATATAAATTCATTAATATAAAAAGTCCATTTGCTAAGCGATCAGATAAGAACACAGGGTTTCTTCGTGAGGAAATACAGCTATCATCCATGTCAACGTACACGGACTTGCCAGTAATAACTGAAACCACTTTAATTACATTTACCAAACTAGCAAAAGTATTAATAAGGGCCAGTGCTGGAGAGCTGCAGGAAATATTAAGCTATCCATAGCACTATTAAATTAAAACCTCAAAGTAAGAAAGCTAAGTACACTGCAGTCCATCAACACAGGGGAAGCGTACAGAACACTTACTTGACTTGAGTTTGATACGCAGAAGTAAGTAGGAAGTTACTAGTGGGTACAGGAGTACAGTACAGAAATGTGGCCAGGCCGAAGCCTTCAGGAGCACAGTATGCTCAAATGTACTTGCATTTGTGAAAATGTAGACAGATTAGAACCCAACTTATAGGGATATGGTTTGGCTCTCTTTTCCCTATGAAGTTGTGTAACTTTATAACAGATACAACCCTTAACACTAATTGGTCTGAAGAGTACCTGTTGGTTTGCACCAGCTCATCTCTTCACCTGACTCCTCTTCCTCTGTCAGCATTTCTTAATCAGGGATGTGCATCAGAATCATTTGGAGGCTTTTTATCAAAATACTCGCATCCAGGTCTCACCTCCAGGGCATCTGTCTCAGTAGTTGAGGCGTGTACTCAAAAGCCTACCAGGTACCATGCTTACATGGCCCTTTATAGCATGTTCACCTCCATTCTTGCACATGGACATCTTCCCCATGACTTCCAAGGAGCTCTTACAAAACACAGTGACATTTCGTACCAGAATGTCAAGCTTCGAAGAGTGAATCTGTGGACTTTCCCATAGGTCATGATGTATAAACTTATGAAATGTTTTATCTGTTACCCAATACGCAAGCATGTCGGTAGGGGTGAAATAGCAGCTCAAAAACATTTTTTCCACCATGTTATTTGTGGATAAAGATACACAATTGATTTTAGTTGGGTAAAAACTGCTGGCAGTACGCCCCTTTATGGACACTTGGGACAGAGCCAAAGTCATCCTTTGTTGCCATTCCTACCTCTTGTGTTTGTTGACTAGGCTAACAACAGTATGTTCTGGGGAAACACGCTTTCCTATAACAAAGGCTCAAAAAATGGAGTAGCTTCATTAGAATCAGAATTCTAAAGCTACAAGAGGCTTTTGAGATAACTTACTCTTACGTCCCTAGTTTTACAACTAAGAACAGTCTTGAGTTTGGGGCTATGAGGTTAGCTGGTAGACAGGCAGAGACTAAGATTTTCTGACTCAATCAGTGTCCATCTCTCAGAGTCCCTTGAAGATGATTGAGCTCACATGGGGCATTCCTGGTCTAGGATTCCTTAAATTTCCTTGCTCACGATTTATGGCTCGTTACTGGTTATTTTACTTTATCTTAACCACTGTAATGATGCTACTCTTTTTGTTTCCCTTATTCCTAGTGTTTTGGGGGTGGCACCTTCAGTGCTTCTCAGCACTGTCTTCTTCGGTCTTTACAAGTAACCATAAGAGGCAGCAGAGAGAGCTATGCCAGAAGGTGTCCATCTCTTGCATTCTGTATTATTTACTGATCACAGTTGCTTGTTGGTTGGCTTCTTGTTACTAACAGGAATGTTGGGCAGTTGTCATAATAGTGTTTGGTTTTCTTAGGTTCATTTTGACATGTTTGCCATTAGAATTTGGGTATAATACCGAAAGATCTACAGTTTATGCAATGGTTCTTCTTTTTTTTTAAGATTTTATTTATTTATGTGAGATTAACAGAGAGAGAGAGTACAAGCATGGGGGAGGGCAGAGGGAGAAGCAGACTCCCCGCTGAGCAGGGAGCCCGTTGTTGGTGGGGCTCGATCCCAGGACCCTGAATCACAACCTGAGCCAAAGGCAGAGGCTTAACCCACTGAGCCACCCAGGTGCCCCCAGAAAGGGTTTTATGTTTTTGTTTTTAACTAGATTAAATATCTAGATTTTTTCCATAGAAATATGGCACAGTCCAGTCCTTAAGGACAAGCAGGTCAAAAGTGCGAGGGCCCCTCTGGGCAGACATTATGCCTTTCTTACCCTAGTTTCCAGCGCCACTCTGATATCTTCTCTTAGATCCAAAGTTGATCTGCTTCTCCACTCCCATCTCTTAGCACTGCTCCTTTCTGTTTAAGGGATAAGAGAGTGAAGGGGAATTTCCCTCACATGCCCTTCCCCTTCAAACACAATTGTAGCAATAACTGGATTTTCAGGACAGCGTTCCCCAGAAAGAAACAGCTTAATCAGGGAAAGGGAGCAGGAACCTGCCATTACTTATCTCGCTTTTTCCTCTGTGGACCATTTTTCCCTTAGGTAAGATAGATCTCATCCATGCAAAAGAGAGCACTTACCTAAATTTAATAATTCCCCAATGCATAAATGGAATGGCCCTGCTTTCTTAAATTGTTATTTTAGGTCACATGTAAATAACGTCTGAGGAGTTCATATTATGCAGAGTGTCTTTTCTTCTTAGCAAAAAGGCTGGACTTTTCATAGGGGTGTCATCTGCACAGACTGCTTAGTAGCTTTGTAGCTTCACTGACTGCTCCCCTGTAGATTTATGATCCAGCCTGAAATATTTCCAGTGAACAGTCTGAAAGGCAGCTCAAGCGAACAACAGGCCTTCTCTTTAGAGAGCATCAGAAGGCTAAATGTAGGGTGGCACGTTTTCTTTGGAAAAATTTTCAGAAGCTACAGGAAAGCACTGGTGGCTTTTCCTCTACAGATGTGTATGGCTGTGGTTCTTTGCCATTATCGTTAGTACACTTGCATGCTTTGCATTTGAAAGGTCTGGTTGTGGACCGAAAACCCAAGGACATTCCCTTCTGTAATACCAGTGATTTTGTTTTTTTCTTCTCTGCCTGAACAGAACTTGGGAAACTGTGAAACGTACAACCAGGAAAGGACAGTCGGCAGATGGTACGAGTGCAAACCCGTTACAACTCTTCATGAAGGAAGTCACCGTACATCATTGCAGGAGGCGGGGTTCTTTTTACTTAACCAAGACCTCAGAGCAGTTCTCTTCAGTTATGATCTTTTATCTTTAAACCTGCCATTACTTTTTGTAGTGCTGTGTGACCAAATCAGGCTTTTTTTTTTAATTTAAAGATTTATTTATTTGAGAGAGAGCGAGCATGGTGGTGGGGGGGAGGGCAGAGGGAGAGAGAGTTTAAGCAGACTCCATGCTGACATGGGGCTTGATCTCATGACCCTGAGATCACAACCTGGGCCGAAACCAAGAGTGAGACGCTTAACCAACTGAGCCACCCAGACATCCCAATCAGGCTTTCTTTATAAATGACTTCAGGCTCCTGTCATCTCTGCTGAGTACAGTGTCTTGAGGGGAAGGTATCCTAATATTTATAGCCAAATATAAGTTAGTATAATTTGAAGCCACATACTGTGTCTAAATAGGACTTTTAGAAATCCTTTGTGTTCGTTCAGAGGACCTAGGTGAAAGCCTTTAATATGGAAAAATATTTGGCCCTACTTTATGATGGACCAGTTGCCTTATAAGTTGATAAGGAAATGGATTTAGGAGAACACTATTCTATTCATTCATTTCACTGTCCTTTCTAGCCATAAATGCTTTGATTGCAAAGATCCTGAAAATCACCGCTGGTCTAGAGGAAGTTGGGCAACAGGTCTTTGTTTCTCCCTTTCGTGCTTCCCTTTCATTTTGTTGTCTGTTTTTACTGGAAGTAAACAGAGTAGCTGCCACAATTGCCTGTCGGGATATTTGGGGGCAAGGAGGTAGCCAAGAGCTCCCCTTAAGCAATTTGTGTTTTCCAGAACACGGTGGGGTTTTGTCTACGTTTTGTTCTAAGGCCACGTAAAAGGTTTCTCTCTTGGCAGAAAAGGTCCTTGATCCTAAAACAGTCAAATCCAGTGTAGCTAGCATTTACCACAAACAGCAGGACTGACTTGATTCATTGCTTAAAGGAAATACACACACATGTAGGTGACTGTCCCTTCACCCACGGTCTGGCTCGCTTTGGGGTGAGAAACGCCTCCGCAGAGGTCAGCATAAGGTGGGAATGTGCCCTTGACCCTGTGCTAAATGTTCACGGACGTTTCATTAGGGATTTCCTTGGTTTGTCTCCTGGCCACAGGTGTGGCGGTCATCCCCGTGCTGCAGCGGACTCTTCACTACGAGTGCATCGTTCTGGTGAAGCAGTTCCGACCGCCGATGGGAGGCTACTGCCTAGAATTCCCCGCAGGTAAGTCCCTGAACCCGAGAACTGCAGCACTTGGACACCGAACACCTTTTCATCTGTCCCTGTGGTTTTAAGTAAAACAGAAGCATCCCCACAGCAGCTGCCCCTGGTCTCGCTCTAGTGACGCGCTGCCCGAGAGCGAGGCAAGGGCAGTGGCCCAGCCGACCTTTCCAAGCCACCTCTCGGCAACGTTCTCTCTAGCTTCTCTTTGAGGAACTGCTTTTCCCTAATTTGTCAACTGAGTTCCATTTTCTATCACTAGCAATTGCCTCTGACCAGAAATTCACAGTAATAACTAGATCAGACTCTTAACTCCAAGAACTATGAATGGAAAAGACATCTTGATCTTCCGGTATGCACACAGGCCAGGGAAATGGTCTTCAGTTCCACTAGAATACCCTCTTGAGTTGCACAGCAAGGTAGAGCTATCCAGAATTTGAAGCTCTGTGTCATCATAGGACTTAATTGGGTTGTTCCCCTCTGAAGAGATTAGATCTCATTTACTTATCACTAGCGGTATAGGTCTTGTACTTTCAAATTCCAGCCAATGAGAACACGTACCAACTTTCCTTCTCATTTACCGGCCATTTCACTGAAGAAATTCATAACTTTAAAAGTAACAGAATAGCCTACATTTTACTTCCTCATTGCATTATTTCCTCTCGAGTAAAATAATCCGACTTCCGCGGTCCTCCCTAGTTGCTGCTCACTCTGAGCATAGCAGCTGCCTCGAGTCCGCCAGCCTCCCCCCTCGCAGGGGATGCTCATGCCAGCATTTCTCTCCAGGCCCCAGGATTGCTCTGCCAGGGAGGAAAGCAAGTAGGTGACACTGTGACGTGAGGAAACTGAGAAGAGTGCCAGGCTTCCTGGGCCGGAGCACACAGCTGAGTCCATCACCGAGGCCAGTGGGCAACACCACCGAGCCACTCATCCTCACAGGAACCCTCGCTGTCCGGCTGCAGAGCAGCTCGTGGAAACCACTGAGGTCCAAGATAGACGAACAGACGGCAGCTAGCGGAACCTACTCCAGCTGCCTAGGGTTATCTTTCACCCTTTTTTTTTAGAAAAGTTCCAAACCTCAGTCAGTTTTACCTGTACAACCACGTTCCCAGTCATCTGATCCTTCTCGTGTAGCTCAGCCGGAATTATATTAGAAGAAGGAGAGGTTCCAAAAAACCGGGTTTCCCTAGTCCACCTCACAAATGACTTAACTTCCAGGTCTCATCGATGATAATGAGAGCCCAGAAGCAGCCGCTCTTCGGGAGCTTGAGGAAGAAACTGGCTATAAAGGTGACGTTGCAGAGTGTTCTCCAGGTGTGTATTGCTACCCAGGTGTGCACTCGGGGACAAACTCTTGAAAATTAGTCAAGCCGTAGATTGTTCTGTGTGTGAAGGGTAACGTGGGTGTTCTTTATGCTCAGGATTCAGATGGCTTTTGTCTTGGCTAAGAGAAACCCCAGTTAGATTTGGTCACCCTCTATGCGTGAGCCTCCCCTCCGCAGAAGAGCCAGTTGGAACAAGGAGGCCCTGAAGCTGGAACAGAAATGGGAAATTTGTGACCTTCCCGAGCGTCCGATGTCCTAAGCTTTATGCTTTATTTTTTACCTCATCTGTGTGCCAGGTGCCTCACTAGGACTTTTTTCTCGCTGTGGTGAAAGGAGTTGACAACATGGCAGTACCGTCTAACCTTCCTCAGACTTACCAAACTTAGGAACGCTGGGGAAAATACGAGTGCTGGCCACGCGTATGCTCAGCAGTCCTGCAGCTGTGCTTTTCCTGCACGAGTTCTGTGTTCACTACGACTTGTGAGCCCAGCTTTCTTCCGACATTTAAGTAATGAAACAAATGGCATGTGACTGGTGTCTGTCCAAGTAATCTGTCGCTTCTCTCCGTAGCTGTATGTATGGATCCAGGTTTGACAAACTGTACCACACACATCGTGACGGTAACTATTAACGGAGATGATGCTGAGAACGTGAGACCTAAGCCAAAGCCAGGTGAGTGCTGTGGACTCGTTGAAAAGGTGGTTCTGTTGCGTTAAATATCGTTTAACTTACTACTGATTCGGTTTCTGACTTGTCAGAAGAATAGTAGGCTTGTAGATACTTCATCAGTACTCCAGGCTCTTTTCCTAATCTTGGGTCCTTTAGCATTGTTCTTTGAACGCTTGCTGATCTTTATGCTTTCTTTATAAAATGTTAAAATATGATATTTCCGTATTTTCTATATGGAATTTATTCCCACGTAGTAATATGAGCCACAGGTCTGAATCGTAAACAGTGAAAATCTTCAAAATCACCCCTCTCTCTGTGTGTATTGCAAGAAAGGCATAAATAATTGTGAGCGGCCAGCAGCTGACTAGTCTTCACGGAGTTCCGTACCTAGAGAAACGTTTAGGAAATTCCCGGCTCTATTATATTTCTCAGCAAGTTTGGACTCAAGCTTTGACGCCTCTGCCCGTCCATGTCATCTCCCACCCCATTAAAGGCGGTGCTCACACACATGCCACCATCACGTGTCACAGCCGTCCTCTTCCATTTCCCACCACCTGGGTGCTCCTGAATGTTCCAGTGCCCATCACAGCTGATTTTAAATGCTCGGTGCTCAAACTTGCTAATACGCATAGGATATGTAGTACAAGTTGGCCGTCCTCAGAGGTGCACAGAATCACCATGGGCTGGGCACTTCCACTCCTAGGTCGACACCCCAGAGCACTGAAAGCAGGGGCTCGCACAGATACTTGCACCCCAGGGTTCATGTAGCATCACTCACGGTCCCCAGAAAGTGTCCACTAGCAGATGAACGGGCATACACAGCGTGGTGTGTCTGCACAGCAGGCTAGCACCCAGCCCTTACCTGAGACCTGCTGGCGCGCACTGTAACTGGACAAATTCTGAAACGGCGGTGCCGAGTGCTTAGTGCAGCCAGACAGAGTAAACAGGTACACCGGGCTGACTCAGTCAGCTGACCATGTGACTCCTGATCTCTGGGTCATGAGTTCAGGCCCCACATTGGGCCTAGAGCTCACTTTAAAAAAGGAAAAAGAAAGTTTTTTTAAGCATAAATCTTGTGATTCCACTCATATGAGGTTACCTAAAATCCACGTATTCACAGACAGAAAGTAGAATAGAGGTCAGCATGTACGGGGACATACTGTTGAGTGCTACCAAGCTTCTCTTTGTGGTGAGAACGTTCTGGAGAAGGTGCCGATAACTGCACAGCAGTGTAAATGTATTTAATGCCACTGAACTATACCTTTTAAAATGGTTTAAATGGTGAATTTTGTATATTTTAACAACTTAAAAATACGTACGTGTGTGTCCTAGAGCATGCTGTAAATGCTATTATACATTTGATTTGGAGAATAATAATTTTGTACTGTTGGAATGCTTTTTACTGTGAACATAGATTAAACTAGTAGAGACCCAGGTTTCTGTTGCATTCTTATGGCCTTTTCGGTGTGTCTTGCACAAAAGCCTTCTTCCAGTGTTTGACCCCAGCGAGCCTTGCTACAACGTCGCCCTTCTGTTTGTTTTCAGGAGACGGAGGTATGTTACCCAGCTAGCAGAGGCTGGCCGTGTGTGTGGCTTAGCGCAGT
Organism: Ursus arctos; assembly: GCF_023065955.2. Classification (NCBI taxonomy): domain Eukaryota; kingdom Metazoa; phylum Chordata; class Mammalia; order Carnivora; family Ursidae; genus Ursus; species Ursus arctos. The sequence goes on from NW_026622986.1 coordinate 25,865,415, forward strand.
GGAAATGGCTGCAGGCATTTTGTGGTGTTCTGGTAGGCCCTCTTATTCTTCAGCTTCGTTTTCACTTGCACTTTGTTTGTTTAGAATTTGTCGAAGTAATTTCCTTACCAAAGAATGACCTGCTGAAGAGACTTGATGGTAAGCATTCTTAAGACTATTCCCCAGCTTCCTCAGTTTTCCCCAGCCCAGCCCCATCCAGTGGGGCACTAAAGCGAATTCCATTTCTCTAATTATTTTCTTCCTCATTAAAGTCAAATACCTGAAACTGTTGTACAACCGCAGTTCACCAACAATAGTTTTCCTTTCTGGGTGGCACAGAGTCTAAAAATGTGAGCAAAACATTCTATGTCAAGTGAAAGCTTTCAGTAGGGTTCTTTTTTTTCTATAGAAGAGTCAGGATCATATTCCTGCAGACTTGCCAAAACTTCTATACCTCAAATCTCTAATCCATGGCAATTCAGAGGCCTAAGTAGGTATTTCTTAGTTGATCCTCAAAGATCCAGGGGTTAGCCTGCTGGATGGTTCTCTGCAGGGCAGAAGTTAAAGGAGAATTTAACCATATTTCTTCTACAAAGTCTGAGGTTATAGGAAGAGCAGTGTGTGATATAATGAAGCAGACTAGCAGTGTGAGCCCTAGTAAATCACTGGTCACGTAATTACATCATGTAATTCCTGGCCAGCCCATCTCACAGGGACTTGGTAAAAAATTAAATAAGGTTCCATGGACAAATGTCCTCTGACAAAGCAACAGTCGGAAGTACTGTATTGGAGACAGGCCCGGCTGGGAGGGCCCCATTCACTCATTTGCAAAGAAACAGATAATCTTCCTAATTTGAATGTTTTAAAAATTTTACTTCAAAAAGTAACTTGAAGCACTGTTTGACCTGCTTATATATCCTTTCATCTTCTATCTTACTAGCATTAAGATCCTTGAAGGCAGAAAATGTCTTGTTCACTGCTTTATCTCCGGCCTCTAGCACAGGAACTGGCACATAGTAGTCGCTCAGTAAAGATGGGTTGATTGATAAGGGGCATAGTCCTTGATTAACTTCGTTATGTAACTTGTATCCTTTGCCTTCTCTAGCTCTGGTAGCTGAAGAACATCTGACCGTGGACGCCAGGGTCTATTCCTATGCTCTGGCACTGAAACATGCAAACACGAAGCCGTTTGAAGTGCCTTTCCTGAAGTTTTAAGGCCAAAGGACAGTAGCCATGTTTTTATAAATAAGACCACCAGGCCTCCTTCACTAAGACTTTGTATTCAGCTTAGCTTACTGTAGATTTGAAATTAGCTTTTCCATTAAATAAAAGCAACACAGAATACATGTGGTGATATGGAATTGTAATTACAGGTAGGCTCTAGTCTTCATTTAAATGCTAAACTCCAGCCAATAGTAATGAAAAATGCAGATACCCAGTTTTTAATCCAGTTTAATTTTAAAGTTCAGCTGTTACTTATCTAATCTAGTCCAACAGATAGGAGTATTTCTAGAGGAAATATGACCTGAATTCCAAATTAGATCTGTTATTCCCACCCTCAGCCCCCATATAAACTTCTGTAACTAGGTATGCAAATAACTATTTACTACATTAGTGTTTAAACAGAGACTTTTTTCTTTTTTTTAAAGACAAACCTATACAGGGGCTTTCTTGGTCATCCTAATTATCTGCTATATGGGATTAATATACATTCCTGCAAGCAGAGAGTGTCAAATCAACAGAGAATAACATTCATGAGAAGCAAATGTTTACATTTGGCTAGTGTCCTCCTACCAACCTAACTACTGAAGGTAAACAAGCTGTTAGGTAATAAAAGATTGTTGATCCCATTCACTATTACAAGGTTAAGAAGCTAATGAAAAAAAATGACCCTTCCCTCAAGAAGGTGTATATACTTAAGAATTTCATTTCCTATCCTTACCTTAGAAAGTACTTGCAGTTTCTAAAACCAAATCCATTTACATGGCTGGGACAGCACTGTCCTGCTGTTAAACCCTGAGTATAGCCAACAAGGTCAGCAAGTACCAGAAACCCAATGCAACTACCTTAAAGGGGAGAACGGGGGCACTGTTTCCAGCTCAGGACATGCCTAGCGCCCCTGTCATCCAAAAGGTCTGCCAGTGTTCCTGGGCCATCTTCTCATCTTTTGGCTGAGCTTGGCCCTTGTGTTGACTTTTGTGGCCTCTAGCAGCTCCAGAACTATCACCGTTCAGATGAGCCCCCAGCAGAAGTCTCCGGGTGATGCTCCCTGGCTAGCCTTAAATCTTGTTTCCGGTCCTGGGCTCAGGCCCCTCATATCAGATAAAACCAGGATACTCATGCCAAAAATGCTGTAATATAGTTCATCTGTCTACAGGGTCCCTGTGTATTCAGTGTATCACTGTGTTCATCTCTGTATCCAGAGATGTTTTTGTGAGCAAAAATACAAGATTAGACTTTCTAAACAAAGGGGGAAAGTATGGAAGTAGAGAACTGTCTAGATTGTCTATTCTCTGTAAATATTGCAAAAATTAGGCCCCCAATTACTTGCTCTAATAGTAGCCTTCCCGTCCCCCTAACCCTTTTTTTAAAACAAAAAATTTTTTTAGATTTTATTTATTTATTTGACAGAGAGACCACCAGCAAGAGAGGGAACACAAGCAGGGGGAGTGGGAGAGGAAGAAGCAGGCCCCCAGCAGAGCAGAGAGCCCTATGCGGGGCTCGATCCCAGGACCCTGGGATCACGCCCTATGCCAAAGGCAGACACTTAACGACTGAGCCACCCAGGCACCCCAAAAAACCCTTATTTTTAATCATAGGCATTATGATTCTCCAGAGATCTTACTCCTCCTCCCTGAGCTCTCAAAGACCAATCGTATAATCTCCCTTGTTACTGCCCTTCTTCAAAAATCAAGAAACAGAAGGCATATGGAAAATATACAGCCTCGGGCATAGACCAGTCTCCAAACAGACCAGCTCGTCCAGAGCCGCTCCCCATAGGAATTGAGAAACCTATTAAATGTTGGTGGAAGGGAGATCTTTACAACCCCTACCTGTCCTTTCTACCTTTGTCCCTTCCTAAGAGTGCAAATTAGAAGTGACAGCTGAATCCTAGAACATACCCTACTGCCTTTTATGTTAACCTTTAAACATCAAAGACTGTACTTGGGAAGTTAGGTCAGTTTGAGAGCCGGCACTGCTCATTTATCAGCATTTGAAAGTTAAAGCTTTCCTATAAAAAGCCCTATTTCCACCTTCTCTTGGAAAAAAAAAAAAATCACGTATGACAACATTGGATCCCCATTTCTACGGTCACAACGGTCTGAGGCCCTTAGGCGATGTCCTCCAGAGGGCCACTGTTCCTGTCCTGCAGCCTTTGTTTTCTCTGCTTCCCTGTAACTGGTTTTGTGATCCTGGCCTGAATAAGATGTACTTCCTGCACTTACTAAGAAAGTAAACAATGGAAACCCTTACTTCTGAAAAGGATCTTTCAAAAACTGTGATCTGTGGCCAAAAGAGCACACAGATTAAAAAATTATTTATAAAGAAGTATGCTATTTCAGATGGAGGCTGGGATGTTATCGGAGACCGCTACTGTCCTGTTCTTTCCAGTGCTAGTCGCATAACTGAGCACCTTTACGTCGGTCCCTGTTCCTCAGCAGTTTTAGGATTAAACACTACACTGTAACTACGCTTGCCCTCTTGCCACAGACCTCTCCGGGTGGGTTTTGTATGATTTCGATGAACCTATACAAATAATCTTAGAAATCATTTAATATCCGATTTTATTTTTCCAACACAACTGAAACAGTTTTATTAAATAAAGGTTTATTTTCTACTGTTTACACTCATGTTGCTGCTGTAAAGTACAACAACATACACAGATTCCGAGCGTGAATCACTCATTGTTCACCCCCACTGAACTACGGACATTGCTTGAGAATTAGATCTTTGCTTTAGGGATTAAAAAAAAAAAAAGAATTGGGGCATCGTTATCTTGAAAGAGTATTCTCAAGTGATGTGTTGGAATTCGAAGGCATAGCCAATACAGTAAAACAGCACTGACTGCTGTCACTGGGAAGAAAGGAATGAGAACCAGGAGGAGTAATCACACGCGCTGTTTCTAGAACCAGCTGGAACTGAAGCTCCATGTTGCCCGTCAGGGCTGAGCGGCAGCTCTGAGAGGGGACAAATCGGGGGAGGGGGACGGAGAGGGAGGGTGGGAACGTGGATACTAGGAGTTAAAAAAGTATAAAAAGTTAATTATATCTAAAATACAGATTAGATATAAATGTTCCAGAACTCATTAAATAAGCTCAAAAATACTGGAAAGTGGCAATTTGAACTACATTTATTTTTAAACAAGTGGGGGGAAGAGTGAGTGTTCTGAATGTTGTGTGCAAAACTGATCCACGTCACCATCTCACCGTCACGAGTGAACAGGGCAAGGCGGGTACATTGGTTTCCAGCATCACAGGCAACACTACAAGTACATTTTTGAACAAATAATGTAAACTTCAGTTTTAAGGCAGCTGGTACTAATGCTGCACACAGGCTTAGCTCGGCGCCCATTTCACAAACGGGACACTGAGCACTTGAAAACAAACTGTGAGGGAAGAAAAGGGGAACCAGCATTATTTGACAAAAACAATGTGTCAAAATTATTCCCTTTCACACACACAAGAAGAAATAGGAGAACATTTAGAAAAACAAAGCACCCATCCCACCGACTTCAGCCTGTTCCTTGACAAAAATTTCAAAATACTGATAAATAATAGTGACCGCAAGCAGGATGCCAGTGCCAGAGCCGATGGCCCCGAGGAAGTCGGCTAACACCGACAGCGCGCCAATGCACAGGCCGCCAAACGCGGCCGCCGTGGGGATGTACCTGCAAGACAGAAGCCTCAGTCAGCCAGCGCGGGGACGCGGGAGGGGACACGGGACGCTGGTGCGGCATCGGCACACACCACCGGCAGGGGGGCCGTCTGCAGGGATGACGTGTGTGTCCCACCCGGTGCCGACGGACTGATGGAGACTTTGTGACTCAGGCAAGGACGTGACCCTGATTTCCAGAAACTGGTCAATAGCCAAGAAAAGCAATATGTGATTTTTATGGCAGAAGGCTGGAATCCTCAACAGACTTAAGTATTAAAATATGTACTACTGTAAATAGGTCGTCTTGAGCTTACTCTCGAAGAGTGAATTCCAAAATGCTAAGTATTGAATTTACGTGACAAGACGTGGATGACCCTCTTTACAGTAATTCAACCTTGGCTGCACGTTAGAACCACCTGAAGAACTCCCAAAAATAATTGAGTCATGTTTAAAATACTCCAGAAAGAAGGGGGAAAAAAGACTGAGGGAGACAGTGGATGAACAGGAATGGCCAGAGGAGGCTAAATACTGAAGCTGGACACAAGCTGGGTACCCGGAGGTTCCTTCTGCCACTCTCTGCAACCCATGCTCTAAATCAATAAACAGGGGCGCCTGGGTGGCTCAGTCGTTAAGTGTCTGCCTTCGGCCCAGGGCATGATCCCAGAGTCCTGGGATCGAGCCCCACATCAGGCTCCTCCGCTGGGAGCCTGCTTCTTCCTCTCCCACTCCCCCTGCTTGTGTTCCTTCTCTCGCTGGCTGCCTCTCTCTGTCAAATAAATAAATAAAATCTTTAAAAATAAATAAATAAATAAATAAATAAATAAACAGTTCACATAAAAATACAAGTGCCTTTTCAACTAATGGTTCTGGAACAACTGGATATCCACATGCACAAAAAGAAATCTGGACCCCTATCTCACACTAAACAGAAAAAAATTAGCTCAAAGTGGATCGAAGACCTGAATATCAGAGCTGAGACTCCTAATGGCAAGCAAGAATAAATCTTCGTGACCTTGGGTTAGGCAATGGTTTCTTACTAACACTGAGAGCAGCACAAAGCAACCAAGAGAAACTGAACTTCATCAAAATTAATACCTTGTGCATCAAAGGACACCAAGAGAGTGAAAAGAGAACCCAGAGAATGGCAACAAAATACTTATAAATCGTAAACCTGAGAAGAAGCATATCCAAAATACTTTAAGAATCTTACAACTTGGTAACAAAAAGACAACACAACTAAAAATGAGCGAAAGATCTGAAAAGACATTTCTCAAAGAAGATACACACATGAAAAGATGTTCAACGTCATTACTCATCAGGGAAAAGCAAATCAAAACCACAATGAGTTACCACTTCATACCCAACTAAGTGGCTATAATCAAAAAGCAAGAAGCAGTGCACGCGAGGATGTAAACAACTGGAAGCTTCATCCATTGCTGGCGGGAATGCAGACCCGTATGGCCACACTGGAAAACAGTCTGCCAGTTCCTCAATATGTTAAACACAGAGTTACTAGATGACCCAACGGTTCCACTCCTACAGGAATGAAAACATGTCCACACAAAACACGTACAAATACATTCTTAACAGCATTATTCATGACAGTCAAAACCTGGAAACAACCCCAATCTCTATCAACTGATGAATGGATAAACAAATGTGGTATAGTACATCCGTATGATGGAATATTGTTCACAAATACTGCATGAACCCTGAAAACTTTATGCTAAGTGAAAAAAACTCTTCACCAAAGATCACAGGTCATTTATATGAAATGTCCAGAGTAGGCAAGCCTGTAGAGATCAAAAGTAAAAAGTTGACTCGGGCGTGGGAGGTGAGATAGGATTGGGGAATAACCAATAGCTGCAAGGTTTCTTTCTGGGTGATGAAAATGATTTTGGTTTGTTTTTTAAGTTTGTGGGGTTTTTTTAAAGTAATCCCTACACTCTATGTTGGGCTCAACTCACGACCCTGAGGTCAACAGTCGCACACTCTTCTGGCTCAGTCAGAATGTTTCTTAAATTACACTGTAATGATTACACACTCCGAATATATTAAAAACACAAAACCATATACTTCAAATGAGTGAGTTACATGGTATGTGAATTATAGCTCAATAAAGCTGTTATCAAAAAATAAACTAATGCATGGGATCCACCCCAGACCAAATAAGTCACAATGCCTAGAGGTGAATATCGGTACTTTTTTAAAAGCTCCCAGGTGATTTTATGTGCAGCCAGACGACGAGGACCTCCAATCAAGAGCATTTTAGCACTGGGCTGCTGAGCAGTGAAGGGAACACAATTTTAAAAAATAATTCAGATGTCAATTTTGACAGGGAACAATTTTAGAGAACAATTCAGTATTGTGTTAAATTTTGGTTCTTCTGTGTGAAGTAGAAGAAAAATGCTTCATATTCAACCAGGATAACATCTGACAATAAATTAAAGACTGAAAAACCAAATACATGTGTATGTAGACACACACACACACACACACACACACATATCAAGAATTAAATCTCATGACCTTACTTACCTATTAAGCTCATGAACCATAGAGGTATCTCTGTGGCCCCTCATTACCATTTGCTGTTCTTTAAGCTGCTTAGCTACCTGCCAAGAGAGAAACCACTTTTAAAATCAAACTATAAATATTTCACTGTTTAGTACCTACCAGGTTCTGTGTGAAGTGTTTTCCACACACTAGTAAATCAAATATGAGATCCTTAAGTAGGCACTGTCGTATCATTCCCATCACACCTGAGGCTCAGTGTTGCACACCACCTATTACCCACACATTAAACCAGTGTTTCTCAATCTTTTTTATTTTTCACCTCCCTAAACAGAAATTAAATAGGAAGGAATAAGAATCTGTTGGGTAGGGTTCAGCTTTGGAGGGTCACAAACCATTGTAAAAATCTAAGAATTTTCCCACCTTCCAGAAACCAGTTTTTAACTCTCTAGGGGTGATATTACCTCATTATTAAGAATGTATGACTTAAAAGTTTCAATTATGAAAGTAATTAAGAGTGTTCCAATTAAACACTCTTGAAATTAAAAACGTTTATTTTCTTTTCTTTTCTTAAGATTTTATTTATTTATTTGACAGAGAGAGAGACAGCCAGCGAGAGAGGGAACACAGGCAGGGGGAGTGGGAGAGAAAAAAGCAGGCTCCCAGCGGAGGAGTCTGATGTGGGGCTTGATCCCAGGACTCCGGGATCACACCCTGAGCCGAAGGCAGACGCTTAACGACTGAGCCACCCAGGCGCCCCTAAAAACGTTTATTTTCAAATACAACAAATACTTACATCTTTGGCTGAGGAGCCAGACACCTCTATCCATGTCTTAGAAAAGAATGCACATGATCCCAACATGAAGATGATATAAACAACCACATGGACAGGATCTTCAAATATGGCGCCCATGGACTCAGGAGGGGAAAGATAGTAACAAAGGCCTCCCACCGGGTAAGAACGAGCAGGTCCTCCCCCACTGACATCCTACCGAACAAGAATAAAAAGGACAGATGGTGAACCCAACTGGTCAAGATACATTTTTATGACTTTTCAAAGTCCTCAGAGATTACGACAATGCTTTAAGCTCAAAGCACCTACAGCTAACGATTCTATGTAACTTGAAGATTTACTTTTAATCTAATATCTTCACTCCTTCAAAATTATAGAATGAGCACCTATTATATAAAAGACATTGTGAATATTTTATTAACAGAAAAGTGATGTTCTAAAAACCAACATTATAATACATTTACCAAAAAAATCTTCTTTTCCTAAAGACAGGAATATGATCACATTTAGTCAATCTCTGATTACATTTAGAATCTGAACCTTTCTGCACTATTCAAGAGTATGCAACATATTTTTTCACTTCAAAGTATTCTATGAAGAATACAATCAGTTGAAATATTAACAGATGAATAACAACGCACTGCCTAAACTTTATATGTTTTGTATAAGAAATAGTCCTTTAATAAATATTTATCATAGGATTTTTAGCCAAACATTTAAGAATTTTTATAGTAACAGAACGGAACAGTGTAAATTCTGGGGTATAGGGGGTGGGAAAGCAATTTCTGGCTGCAATGTTTAAAATGTCTGGTTCCTGAATATACACTTCAAAATGATTTCTTTACTGTGCCCCTAAAATCACTAATCCCCAATCAAAAGCACTGTTTATAGACATAATTCAATTTCCCAGTAATTCTCTCATAAAAAGGAACTTAGTTAAGATCACAACACAATCTATATACAACCACTCAATGCGTTTATTGCTATTAAATTATTACAGTAATAATTATGAATGGGTTATTAGCTCGCAAGGGGAGGGACCGCATCCTCCCTCATCACAGGTAATCACGTTTCCGTTACATGAGTGGAGAAAAGAGTACTGTGGATAAAAGGAATCCTATTTCCTTCAACTAACACTCAAGAGTTACTGTCTTATCCTGTTAAACTTAAAAAAACAAAAATAACCTTTACTAGAGGCAGAAAGATGTCACTATAACTTACAACGTAGTAGGTAGCGTATTAAGATAAATGCATAGAATAAGCACCATATTTCAGAAACTGACTATAAAAAAATAACGGTGAAATACAAATTGTACAATTAGGTATTCTGTAAAAGAACAAAAGATCATGGTCTCTTTCAATTCTATACTTTTAAGGGGAAAAAAATACTCCTTGGTCATATGACAGAATTTAAACCAATTAAAATTCGATCCGACAATAACTCACACTTCAGTAACAACGGGCGGGACTGTTTTGGAAGAAGTGTCATCATCCCATGATGACAGGATCTATAAAAGGAAGTCAGAAAGTGCTGGATTCTATTTCTAGTAACTGTTCTCTCTCCAGTCTAGTAATCACATGCCTATCTCTAGCCCAATTAATCACTAGTTTATTGCCACTCAGGCCGTGAAAAATGGGGGTAAAACATCTTTCCAAAAAAATGATAAACTCTGAGACAGGTAAGTGACTCTGAAAATGTTATAGCAACTGCTTCAATTATGGCTCATCTCTTTCAGTTAAAAATATAACCATGAAATGCAAATGACAACAAATATGAACGCTTAGAATAAATAACAAAATACTCACAGCCCACTGTCCTAGTAAATTTACTAAAAAGTTGCCACTAAATCGAACAGACAGCATCTGGGAAATAACATACAGGTTTGACACTAAGGCCGACTGGAGAATAATGGGAATGTTCGAGGTGTAGAAGAGCTTGATGGGATAGCTACTGTACTGTCCTCGATACCGGGCCGACTTGATGGGCAAGTCAACACGAAATCCCTAAAAAATGAAAATGAAGAGGAAGTAAGAGTAACTGCACATCTCAAGCACAGAACACAGACGACAGGCACAACAGTACAGTGGGGAGTGCGACAAGCAACACCAACATTGTTCCTGCCACAGACACACACACAAGCAGAACTCCTGCTTCTGACATTTCGCACCACTAATATTTTCCACCTCAGAGTCGAAAGAATGATTTGCTTGACTAGATTCTGCAACACGGACTTGTTAGATGCTGACATCTCAAATGGCATTCTTTTCTTTAAAAGCAAAATAAAAATTCACATCCCACTGACTTCGGTGAAGAAAGTATACATACCTGAAAATATATAACAACGGCAAACACAAAGACCGTAGCAATGAGGTTCATGAGATTGGGTAGGTTCTGACGATAGAAAGCCTCCCTTAAAGCGCGGACCTTGTCTGTCCTGGTGGCCAGTAAATGAAAGAGCGCTATGACCGCACCCTCAAACTCGGTACCTGATAAGTCAAGAGAGAAATTCACTGCAGACTCTTTCTCCAACACGGTCCCAAAGATCAAACAAATAACCTTGAAACTCCAGTACATGGCAGAAAATGGGGGTCCAAATCATTCATCCATGTTTACTTTATAATACAGCCATGTGTGGAGCTTCTAAAAATATTTACATCATTGAGGCAAATGTGTCTTTTTTAGCACAAATCTCAAGTTTTCTCAAGAGACTATTCTTGATGAAAACAGCTAAAGTAGAATAAACCTAAGCAAATATTTAAGTCATAATGATTTGCCTCTCCTTTACTTTAGGGAAGGGAAAGGAGTATTTTTAGGGAGGGGGGACAGCAGCAGCCAAGCAGAATAAAGATGTCAGAATCAAAGGACCTACATCACTCTACGGAGCTGGCTTTTAAGTTTCTTTTACCAAGAATACTAATAAACCACCACTGCTCTTTTCTTAAGGCTGGGATCAGTTTAGACGGTAACTGTTAGGACTCTTGGATGGCACTTAAATGAGATCAGTGGAGATGGGTAAGGGGAAAGACAGAATGAAGGATTTCAAAATTTAGTTGCTATTACAAAGCCAAGGAGAATAGCAGCAAAAGTATTAGCGCTCCCTGATGATACGATAAATAGTAGTGTTTTCATTTGAAAAATCTTAACCCACTACCTTTTTTCCCCCTGGGAATGCAGAAATCGGTCACACTTCTACAGCAATGGCTTAAGCAAGTAACATTTTAAAAAGCTGTTTGCAACCACTGAAATTTTCAACGAGCAGAGGCTAAAATTTAGGTATTATTCTCTTTGAAGTAATATTTCATAATCCACAAATCTCTGCTGCTTAACTCCTGAGCAATTAGCATCAGTTGTCCCCTGGGACAGCAAACCAGGGTGTTTACAGGCATGTCCTGCTCCGTGACGGGTTACTTTCCAGCACACATCCAGCAAAACTCGTGCAGTTGCAGTCGCTGTGCACTGTACCTCTGCCAGTGTTAATAGTAGTGGGACTAAAGGCCTTCCAGACAATGGTTTCACAGATGTTGGTGGCAATAAAGAGGGAAATACCAGACCCCAAGCCGTAACCCTTCTGTAGCAGCTCATCTAACAGCAGCACAATCAAACCAGCAACAAACAACTGTGGGGAAAGAAATGCAAGTAAGCTGAAGCAAGAATAAACTCAAGAAAGGGGAAGATGAACACCACTGACTCCGTTCAAAGTATGGGCATTTTTAATATTAAAACCTAATTGTTGCAATATCACTGTTATGACTCTCCATCTTTTTAACCCCACTTTAGTCAGAAGTCAGGTCTGCAAATCAGAGGGGTGGAAACATTGTTACATTATAAAGCAGACATTTCAACCTCTAAAGCCTATTTATAAACCATCTGAATAGTCTCCCTTACAATCTTTAAGTAAGGTCTATTGAAAAGCACACTAAAACAAAAATGCTCAAACTTGTTCAATTTAGGACAGCAAGAAACTGAAAACATTCCAAGTAGTTCCAAGGAAGTGAAAAACCAAATGAAATATGGTATAATAACAAGACACAGTTGTATACTGCCACTAAAGGAAAAGTATGCGGATACATTTTTAAGGTGTTATATGTAATACTTTATATATTATATATACAGTTTCCATTGAACAACATAGGCTTGAACTACGCAGGTCCACATATACAGATTTTTTTATACATACACTGTAGTACTATAAATGTGTTTTCTCTTCCTTCTGAGTTTCTTACCAACATGCTCTTTTCTCTAGCTTACTGTATCATATAAATGATGATATATAACATACAAAACATGTGTTAATCAACCATCTATGCTATTGGCAAGGGATCAGGTAAACAGTAAGCTGTTAGTAGTTAAGTTTTGAGGGAGTCGAAAGTTGTATGTGGTTTTCAGCTGCATGGGGGGGAGGTTTAGCACCCCAACTCCTGTGTTGTTCAAGGGTCAACTGTAATATACAGAGAGAATAAGTCAAAAGGAGCAGAAATTAATATGTAAAAGAGACTGTAACAATGTCAAAAATGCACTCCAGGGGCACCTGGGTGGCTCAGTTGTTAGGCGGCTGCCTTCGGCTCAGGGCGTGATCCCAGAGTCCTGGGATCGAGCCCCACATCAGGCTCCTCCGCTGGGAGCCTGCTTCTTCCTCTCCCACTCCCCCCGCCTGTGTTCCCTCTCTCTCTGGCTGTCTCCCTCTCTATCAAATAAATAAATAAAATCTTAAAAAAAAAAATGCACTCCATACCCACAATGACAAAAAGTGAATGTAAATTTGAAGAGAAGGATTTGCCAGGTTCTTAAGCTCATCCTTTTTTAAAAAATAAAAGCGTTCTAACTTTAATTTATGTGAAATTGAAAATTCTTAATTTTCCTCTTGGAGACATTTCTGTAAAAGCATGTGCCAATTAAAAATAATCCGTAGCCTTGCAAGTGATCTCCATAGTCATGTATTCCCCGCACTGCAGTATCCTAATCAAGAGGGAAAGAAAAGATGCTTCCATGCCTCCAACCTCACGCCTTCCCCGTTTTAAAAACTCCATCCTACGTAAGTGAGGAAACGCCACTTCCACTCCTCCCAGCTCTGAGGCCTCCCACCCTATTACTTACTCAGTTGACCTGACAACCCCCGTTACAAAAGACAGCAAACGAACTACAGTACACCATTTTAAGCATGCTTACCTTCTGCGGTGTGTTTTTTTTCTTAACTGTCATTTCAGTGGTTGTACAGAGCCTAAATTGTCTATTTACAGTCTTTTAGTTTGACTTTCAAAGGACTGGAAAAAGGGTACAATTCTTCAAACTTCTAAGAGTGCTCATGAATCCTTTACTGTTTGAAAACCAAGTTTAACACTTTGACAAGATAAAAGAGAAGTTAGGACTTACTACGGAGATTTTATTTTGACCACAATTATGTAATAAGCAAATAAATGCTCCCAATCAGAAAAACAACCCTGTGCAGGGAAAGACAGCTGTCCATAAACTATCAGCCCACCAGAAAGCAGGATCATGAGCTTCTGATTAAATGACTTGTCCAGAGTCATAAAGTCACTCTGAAATACCTGTTAATTCTCCAAACCTCCTGTTCAGACCAATAACCATCAGGCTACAGAGTGATTCATGTATGTCCTGTGAAAATCAAACTCATATTTTTCTAAGTGGAGAAAGGAATCATAGAGAAGTATAAATGAGTAATGGTTTCTATAATAAAAGATAGTAAAAAGCATGCGAACTATGTTTCTGAGGTGGGGGATGCTGAAAAACCACGAAGTTAGAGCATCTCCTTGACTACAACAGGGACAGAGACCAAATGCCCCCTGCAGGCGCTTGTGGAATGTGCTATACATACACATCTCTAAACTAGGCATAAAATTAACTCTTTACATTTCACCTCCGCTTGTGCACGCACACACACACGCAACTGAACAAAACAATACCTTTCCTACATGCCATGCACACTGATATTTTCTATTCTGTTATTTTAATCAAGACCCACTATTTAGATTTCAAATCTCACTAGTTGAAACACATGATCATGTGAGTGAAACAAGAATAATTAAGGTGAGAAATACCTTACCTAACAGCATGCAGTTTTCAAAATCTATGTTCTAGGTGAAACACACTGATCCAATCATCTCTCTTCAGTGTATCCACACATTTTCAATGTTAGGAATGCCTTAAAAGACACACTACCCACCTACGATCAAACACATTTCTCTATACAGCAACACTGAAAGAATTAACCGCAAGTACTTGTACGCCAGAATTTATGTAAACAGAAGTATATATCCACTTATTTCATTTCTGGAATGTAACTATTCCTTGACTTCTGATACTGGGGGAAAAAAATTAAAATAGCTTAACTCTGTTTTATCTCAAATTCAAATTTGTAACGACTCCACAGAAGTCAATGCTTTAACCCAAAACTGGTCAGATGAGGTTCTTCAAGAATCCAAAAATATCCCTACTAAAATACTAGAAAAATTGTAGGAGCATAATGTTCTAAGAGCTAGGTGTCAATTCTGAATGTCTTTTAACAATCGGGGTTATTCTGGGGGCGCCTGGGTCGCTCAGTTGGTTGAGTGTCTGCCTTTGGCTCGGGTCATGATCCCGGGGTCCTGGGATCCAGCCCCTGTCAGGCTCCCTGCTTGGTGGGGGTGTGTTTCTCCCTCTCACTCAGCCCCTCCCCCTGCTCGTGCACTCTCTCTCTGTCTCTCCTTCCCTCCTCTCTCTCAAATAAATAAAATCCTTTAAAAAAATAAAAATCGGAGCTATTCTGAACTACAGGTTGTATAAAGCAAAGGCTATAAAGAAACAAAATAAGACAACAATTGATGCATCGCTATCTTCAACAATGCCAAAAGCACACGGCGAGATCATAAGCACTGAAAGACATCCAAGTCAGTTTTCAGAGGGTCCTCTCTCCCAAGCCACTGCAACTCTTCCTCTAATTCTCAAAGGTTATGAATTTGCCAATCAGGTTTTTTTTTAAATGGAGGAATAAGGACAACGTTTATGGGAACTCACTAGGGCTCAGAAACCTACCAAAGACTGATAATGCATTAAAAATTCCTCAGCCGGTCAAAAGACAAAATATTTCCATCTAGTTAGAAGAGCCCCTCCTGTTGTTAATGACATCAATAAATATTTGAACAACCTAATTCTCCTTGTTCTAATCTAATCTCTTTGTTCTAATCATTCACTACATGATCTTATTTTGATTTGCTCCGTATATATGGTTTCTCATTAAAAAACAATGGTCAACCATGCCAATCTGAAATGGTCATATTTCTCAATGTATATATTAATAAGTTATTTTAGTTTTATTTAAAAATATTTTTCCAAAATTAATGCTTTGACCATTAAAAAAAATGTTCCTAAATGAATCTTATTTCCATAGAGTGAGCAAGAAGAGGCATTTCCAAAATAACCAGGGCTCTAGATGCTGTGCTTAACTTATCAAACTTCTTTTCAAAATGCCACAAATAACTATTACATAACTTAAGTACAATCCATTCTTGGGTAGCTTCTCTACATGATTTTTAAGGACTGTACATTAGAGAAATATCTTCTAGACTTGACACACTTTGAGATACTTAGTACAGGGATAATTATGTTGGCCTTTAAAAGTTCAATTCCAAAGGGTCTATTTTAAAAATCCATGAAATATATGTATACAGCTTCATGTATTTTACTAGCTGTAAGATACTATTTGTAATGCCATTATTTTGTATACCACTAAGAAAAAAATACTGTCAATTAAACTATGACACAATAACTTATCACAAAGAATTTTTATTTCTACTTGTAAGAAAAGCTATTTTAGACCTATTTTAGATTTTATCATCTAGCCTGTTGTGTGCCGTTGCATACACACAGTGAACCAGAACCTTCTGCAGACATTTTAAACAGCAACTAATCTCAAAAACATGTCACACCAACAATGCACATAACCAATCGATGCGATGAACATGTGACTAGCTCTAACCCACTGACACACATATGCAGACAGTGACTACTATCACGACTGCTGCCTGGCTGATAGCAAACGTGGGGCACTACCAGCTCTAAGAGAAAACATCCTGGGGCAACTGGGAGGCTCAGTCACTAAAGTCTCTGACTTCAGCTCAGGTCATGATACCAGGGTCCTGGAATCAAGCCCTGCATCGAGCTCTCTGCTCAGCAGGGAATCTGCTTCTCCCTCTCCCTTGCCCTTCCCGGTGTTCCTGCTTTCTCTCACCCTCAAATAAATAAAAATCTTAAAAAAAAAAAAAAAAAAAAGTCCTGATTTCAGAGACATCAAAAAGTAAAAAATGTGCATCTAAGAATCAGTGAAATACAGTCGATCCATAATGCCTTGTACTATGCAGCTATGAGGCTATTAAAATAAATTTTAACATTTTATATCAACACAATTTATACATGTCACTTCAATAATCAAAATCTTATAATTAAATAATTCAAAAGTAAGAAAATTAATGCATCAACCATTTAAAGAACTGTTAGAAAAGAAAAAAGGGATCAAATTGTTTTGTTATCTGCAGATGAAAAATTGGATTTCTTACCTGAATAATGATAAGGAGACAGATGCCAGCACCCATTTCAGCGGGATCCCCATACATGCCCGTCATGACATACACAATGGCTTGCCCAATGGTAATGATCATACCAAATACTGACAAAAATTGGGGGAAAAGGAGTACATGCTTACAACCAAAGACAAAAAAGACTAGAAAAATATCTTTACCACAAAATTCTCAAATTTGGAAAAGACTCTTTAACTGTATTAATAGCTCACATTTCTGGGCTCCATTGAATAGAGCTCTGTCTTTGGGTGTGTCTCCAACTTCAATGATTTTGGCTCCAGCTAACAACTGCATAATCAAACCAGATGTTACAATTGGGGAGATACCCAATTCCATTAAAGTTCCTGTAAAGGAGAAGGAAAAAAGTAAAGAATCTTTACTATACCCAATGCAGATTAGTTTACAAGTGTGGCAATCCTTATTCATGTCTATTAAAACACATGCTCAAATGTTAACAGGCAGATTTTCATTCTTTAAACACTGATTTATTAACACATGTATTTACTTCATTTATTAACACAATCTTGCAACAATTCACTGAAACAAAATTACTATCCCCCAAAAAAGGTAAATTTCTGTAAATTCTGAACTTAAAATGTTAAAGAAATCCTTTGAAAGAAATCTTCCAAAATTTCTGTCCAAATCATTATTCTTAAAACTTAAACTGAACATTTTGTTTTAATGCAAAATAAGAAATACATACCAAGCCTGAGAATTAAATACCAAGTTAATAAAAAATGACATTTAAGATTATTAGTGCCTCTTCTAGTTCAAATTCTAAAATTACATAGGGAGTCATCTAAATCAATGTTGTAGAACATTTAGTGGCATGAAAAACGTTCATGACATAGTGGATAGCAAAATGAAAAATTTGGAAAATAGTATTACAGTTCGATTTCAGTTAATACTTAGGTGGAAAATAGTTTCCTGATATTTTAGCCTGGTTGTCAAGATATGGTTATTTTTACCCAGTGAGATTATTTTCTTCTTTTCTCTTCTTATTTTTTAAGTTTTCTTTACAGAAAACACATATTGTACTTAGAGTGAAAAATAAGAAATCCAAATATGCCAAGTGTACAAGTTAACATGTAAAACGAATAATTCTACATCATCAAGAAGATGTTTTCACTGGTCATTCTGTCTTAAATCCTGGCTTTTATAAATGTTGAGAAGGTGCCTTTAATATGAGAAAAGATTCCAGGGCGCCTGGGTGGCACAGTGGTTAAGCGTCTGCCTTCGGCTCAGGGCGTCATCCCGGCGTTATGGGATCGAGCCCCACATCAGGCTCCTCCGCTATGAGCCTGCTTCTTCCTCTCCCACTCCCCCTGCTTGTGTTCCCTCTCTCGCTGGCTGTCTCTATCTCTGTCGAAGAAATAAATAAAATCTTTAAAAATAAATAAATAAATAAATAAATAAATAAAATATGAGAAAAGATTCCATCCTAGGAGGATTCTTGATGTCTCCTCAAATACTTCAACAGTAAAAGTTAACATTTCTTATTGTTAAAACCAGTAGGTAGAGAAGTAGGTAGGAAGATAAACATTTTTTTAAAAGTAAAATCCCAAAAATTTGTAACTGTCACATGAATCTAGTCTGAGAATAAATACAGTCAAGTTTTGATGACAATTTCATATAGGAAATATGGCACCTCAAATCAGTAGGAAAAGGACAAATGGACCTTACGAAATGACTGGCCATTTATAAAAAATCACGCCTGCATTTCTTACCTCATGACTTACAACAAAATAAATGCCTGATGTATAGAAAATTTAACCATAAGAGAAAAACGACAAAAATACTTTCTTGGAAAAGAAAAGGCCTTTCTAAGCATGACCAAAAAACCTAGAACCCACAATGAAAAAGATAGATGCTATGGTTAGATACAACTATGAAAATTCCATGTGGTAAAACACTGCATAAAATTTTTTTTAAAAAGGCAGCATTAAAGTTAAAAGAAAAATACGTGAACACAAATGACAGAGCTCATATCTCCAATATGCGAAGAGTTCTTACAAATCGATTAAAAATGAACAAACCAATAGGAAAAAAATTTAAAAAGGAAAAAGAGATAACATAGTATGGCTGCTCCCAATGATACTCTTTCTCAGGAAATACTGACAGTACAGGAGGGGACGCCCACACCCGAATCTGAACTATGTAACCCTGAAACTCTAACCAAAGCTGACTGAGCCCAGTGTAAATTCTGTAGTTTGGAATTCTAAGCTAAGAACCAAAGAACCCAGGAATTTGGGGAGCTAAAGCCCAAAGAAAAGGTTCCCAATCCCTGCTGCCGATCTAAAGCTACCCTAGTTTTCTCTTCCAGCCCAGGCTTAGTTGTTCCACCTCCCCTATGGAGTCCAAAAAATAACCAGTATCTTTCTAGCAAGTTCCATTTTTGTGTTTAAACTGGTCAGTAATTTTCTATTACTTAAAACAAGTCCACTCAGAAAAAATTCAAATATTCAATAAAAATATAAGACAATGTTCAAGCTCGCCTATATATAAAGAAATACAAATTAAATAACAGATATCAATTTTTACCCGTCCAACTTCCAAAGACTAAAGGACTAATAATATAATATCCACTTTTGGAAGAAAGATGTCATTCTCATATAGAACTGCTAAGTGTATAAAATAATACAAATCTTTTGGAAGATAATTTAGCATTATCTATCAAAAATTTAGGTGTATATATCTTGCACAGTTAAACTTCTAGAAATTAATTCTATTAAAAAATGACAAGAGATAGCATACAGTATAGCATTCACGGTAGCACTGGTTATAATGATATAAAATTGGGGGAAAAAACCAAATGTGTGGAAGAAGAGGACCCTAATGGCCTGGAACCACACTTGCAGTACCCTCCTCACTTTGTCTCTAAGCCCTTTATGATCTGGCTCTTGGACTCATCTGTAACAGCGTGTCCCACCTCATTATTTCTTTTCTTATCTTCTTCTAGCCATACTGACTCCTCATCCTTTCCTGAACACATTAAGCACATTCCCATCTCAGGGCCTGGGCACGTGCTCTTCCCTACAACGTTCCTCCCCCAGATCATCACATGGCCTTCTCTCTCGTGTCCTGCAGGTCTCTGCTCAAATGTCCCTCCCCTCGCCCAAAACGTACTCACGAGAGGATACCTCCCCAAATAGAATAATAGAAACTCCACAACAACAGGGACGCTGTCTTGATCGCTGCTTTCATCTCGGCGCCTAGCACAAAGCTTGCCACACAGTAAGAACGCAAAAAATATCTGAATGACTAAATAATTCGTGGCATATCCATATAACGGAACAGCATACAGCCATTAAATGAAACAACTCATCCAAGAAACTGAGTAAACACACTAAGTAGCAGAACAGGTACATAGTTTATCTTATTTTTTAGTTTAAAAAAACAAGCACAGTTGACCCTTGAACAATGGAGGGGTTAGAGACACTGACCCCCTATGCAGTCAAAAATCCACGTATAACTTTTGACTCTCCCAAACCAAAAACTTAACTACTAATAGCCTACTGGTGACTGGAAGCCTTACCAATAACGTCAACAGTCAATTAACACATATTTTGTATGCTCTGTAAGTATCATACACTATATTCTCGTAATTAAGTAAGCTAGAAAAGAAAATGTTATGAAAAATGTCCTAGGAAGAGAAAATACATTTACAGCACTGCACTGTATTTATTAAAAAAAAAAAAAAAAAAATCCACATATAAGTGGACCCCACACAGTTCAAACCCATGTGGTTCAAGAGTCAACTAAATATAAATTTATCTATGTGAATGCATATGCAGAGAAAAGGTCTGCATAGATATTCAACAACCTATTATCTTCCTGGGACTTACCCTTGAGATGCAAGACTTTCATTTGCAGCTTTATATAAAACTACATACAAATTTTGGTGCATTTTTTAATGATTAACCAATATTTCTATTTTAATCTAAAAAAATTACCAACAAAACCCCTCCTGATCCAGTCCCTAGCTATCTCTTTAGCCACTGCCTTACGCACATGGGCTTTTGGCTCAGCCTTCCCTCTCCCACCGGCCCAGATACAGAAATCCAATTCCAGTGCTATTCCAGTATCGTCTCCTCCGACACTACAGATCAGGGTCCTTCAGGGCCAGGCAAAACCCAAGGACACACTTTAGAGGGTCCAGGAAGCTCCAAAGCTTTTATGCAAAATCTGTGCATGTGAATATGTATGAATTTTTCCAAAATCTGTGCGTGTGAGTGTGTATGAATTTTTCTTGGGAGAGTATACATAAATTTAATTAGAGTTATATTCAACTAATGAATCACTGAACATTATATCAAAAACTAATGATGTACTATACCTTGGCTAATTGAATTTCAATAAAATAAATAAATAAACAAATAAATAAATAAATAAAGTAATACTGTACACAAAAAATTTTAATTAGAGTCTCAAAAAAAATATGACCCATAAAAGGATGAAGGATGAAAGCTCCAGACAGTGCTATCACTCCGCTCTCTGTTGGACATCTACACTCTGTACATATTTCTATTATTACAAGACATACAGAGTTTTGTAAGTATTTACGTGTTGGTCTCTTCTCCTAGGCAACGGGTTTCTTTTACCATATGCTCCCCACCCCTGTAGACATCAAAATAGTTGTTTCCACATTTTCTCATCTATTTGATGTCAGTATTAATGCCTAGTATGGAGGCAAAAAAAGAAAAGAAAAGAGAAAAGAAAGGAAAAGAAAAGAAGAAGTACATACCTCTGTTGGATGCAAGAATAACTCTCATCCAGTAGAAAGGATCTGCAGAATCTGATGACATGATTCCAAATAGTGGTATCTATAATATTACATAAAACAATTTCTGAAAATGCATTATATAAATTAAGTTGGAACTTAATTCATACTTCAATTACTTATTATTTGTAATACTTAAAAGAAAAAAAACCCACTACTTCTCATGTTCTCTAATAAAACAAGTGTACCCTAAAGGGAAAGTTTTTTAACAAAAATAAAAACAATAGGAATCACTACTTATGCAAATCCACTGTGAACATACCTATCAGGATGAAGATCGGTTGCACAGCAATGTGACTATACTTAACACTACTGAACTGTGTGCTTAAAAACGGCTAAGATGGTAAATTCTATGTTATTTTTTTTACAATTAAAAAAATACCCCATCAGTAAATTATAGGATATATCCACCCAGTCATAGAATAATTTTGCTAAGCTATGGGTACTAATGACAGCCACAGTCACATTCTAAATGTGAGACTGAAGACTATATATATATATACACACACACATATATATTTATATAAATATTATGCAGCCACTGAACAGAAGCTTAAAGAAGCTTGTAATAGCATAAAGAAGTGCTTATGCTGTAATACCAAGTATGACACTGTGGTTCTCAACCTGGGGCAATTCTGCCCCCCACAGGGGACATCTGGCAATACCCAAAGACATTTTTGGTTGTCACAACTCAAAGGGAAATGCTACTGGCATCTAGTGGGTAGAGGTCAGGGATGCTGTCGAACATCCTACAATGACCCCACAACAAAGAATAATCGGCCTGAAATTCAGTGCCATTGTTGAGAAACCCTGGTATAAAAAGAAAGATACCAAATTGCATAAATGAAAGTTTATAAATTAAATACTGTAAAAATATGTATAAAAAAATAAAACTAAGTGTAAATATTTCAAATCCTGAAGAGTAATTATCTGTAGGTGGTAGGATTATGGCTGACTTTTACTTTATTCTTCTCAGCATTTATCAAATTTTCTATAATGAGCGCATATTACTTTTTCATTAGAAAAAAAAAAAAAACTCTTCACTTCAGAATGTTTCCTATTATATGTCCGACGTTCAGGACACAGCACCTGGTCATACCCCTCCCCTCACCATGTGGGGATCAGACACAAAAAAAAATACATTTCCAATTTCAAAAACCTTCTTTATAAAAAGCTGTTTTTTTTTTTTTTTAAAGTCTCAAAAGATGCTGCCAACGATTCTGAACAAACCATCTGGTCAACCTCACCCTTTCAGGACATCTGGATTTATTAGCTGGGTAGCAAAACTGATGAAGCAAGAAGCATGGATATTTTATGTACCCTAACGCTGCAGACACTCTTCAGCTAATGTGAGAGACAGGGAGGAAGGAAGTTATTGTATAAAAACCAATTAACACTACAGGACAGTCCACATCACAATATTCCCTAAGTGGGAGAGAGGTCAATCGGTCAAATTACTTTGCTTAATTGCACCTGATAGAGATGGCCATTACCTCCACAATTAGATGATTTGTGGGACAATGAACAAGAAAAAGTCAGCCAACTTCCCCTAAGTAATGGCATTCCCTCCTTTCCTGTAGTCAACAGGATTATTAAACTCGGTGTCTGATTTTATTCCTCTCAGTAAAATCCATACCATGGGTTTACGTACAACAATAGCTGAGCAGCAACTCCCCAATGTGTAAGAAAACACACTTTTTTAAACATGTAAAATAGTAGAAGCTAACAAGAGTGAAAAAAGCTAAGGAAAAAAGGGGTGCCTGGATAACTCAGTCGGTTGAGCATCCGACTCTGATCTCAGCTCAGGTCTTGAGATCAACTCAGGGTCATGAAATCAAGCCCACATTGGGTTCCATGCTGGATATGGAGCCTACTTGGGGGGGGCGGGAGGGAACCTAAGGAAAAAGAAAAAAAAAAATCCATTAAGCAGCCAAAGAAGAAAAGGGATCATGAACTTGAAGCACTGGTGAACATAGGGGCGAGAAAACTGCAGACAAGTGAGAAGTAGAGAGCCCAGCACGAAGCTGTTCCAACCGCCACAATGGAAGGCAACGCAATCCTCAAATTCACAACATTCCAAACCTGGAGAAGAGCCTTATCTTTTTACCTCCTTTGGTTAGAAGGGACTAGACACAGCAGCTGGGAAGAAACAGATGAGAGAAGAGAGCAATGGGGCTCTCTTCTGGTGACAGTTACAGGGGCCACCGTGAGTTGGGAATGAGGGAATGATCAGAGGTCAAGAATGGAACAGCCCTCCTCAGTCACCTGGTGAGAACCACCTCGGGAGAAGAGCCCAGGTAGCAATTACTGCACTTACCACAGCTTATCTCACCTCCCACCATTCCCTCAAACTAAAGAAAAGTGGGTGAAACAGGAGACCCCAAACCCTTTAACTGTGGCTGGGAGGGGAAAATGAACCTGTCTGAGATTCAGTGGAAAGAGAATCAAGAAACCACCAGCACTGGGCAGAACTGCCTAAACATGAGAAAGACATAAAACACAGCTTAGCAACTACGCTACTATACTGAAGGAAAAAAATAATAAAGTAACATAAAATATGTAAATTAATTTATTGCATGAAACAGTCATGAGAAATACCACACTTTCTGAGCATCACAATTTCTATGGTTCTTGGGTTCTAGCAGCCAAGCTTAAAATATTTACTACCTAGCCCTTCACAGAACAATGTTTGCTGACACTTGGATTCGAAGATTCAATATTGTCAAGAAGGTAATTTTCTCTGAATTTATCTATAAATTCAAAGCAATACAAATCATAATCTAGCAAGCTTTCTTATAGAAACTGACAAGCTGATTCTAAAATCTATACAGAAATATGAAGAACTTAGAATAACCAAAAAACATTTTGAAAAAGAAAAACAAAAAAGACTTTTACAACCTGATTACAGGACTTAATATAAAGCTATGGTAATCAAACAGTGTGACCATAACGATGGAATAAAAATGAATGGAACAGAACAGAGGACAAAAATATATTCACGCTTATACAGTTAATTGATTTTCAACAAAGATGCTGAGGTAATTCAATGGAGAAAGGATAGCCTTTTCAACAACCGGCAATCCAAACAGAAAAAAATGAACCTCAACCTTACTTAGGCCATACACAAAAATTAACTTGGAATAGACCACAGACCAAAACATACAAGCTAAGACTATAAAATATTTAGAAGAACACAGGAGAAAATCTTCACAACCTTAGAAGACAGGAAATCAAAACCATGAACTATCAAAGAAAAAAGACACATTGAACTTCAAAATGAAGGATTTTTGCTCTTTGCAAGATATTAAGAAAATGAAAAGGCAAGCCATAGACTAGGAAAACATATTCACAGTACATATATCTGACAAAGGACCTGTATCCAGAAAATATTTTAAAATGCATATAATTCAGGGCGCCTGGGTGGCTCAGTTGGTTAAGCATCTGCCTTTGGCTCAGGTCGTGATCCCAGGGTTCTGGGATCAAGCCCCACATCGGGCTCCAGGCTCGGCAGGGTGTCTGCTTCTCCCTCTCCCTCTGTTCCTCCTTCCTGTGCATGCGTGCACTCTCTCTCAAATAAATAAATTTTTAAAAATCTTTTTAAAAATGCATATAACTCGAGACGATAATATAATTTTTTAATGGGCAAAAGCTGTGAAAAAGACACTTCACGGATGATAAACAAATGTCCCATAAGTACATGAAAAAATTGCTCAATATCATTTACCAGGGAAATGCAAATTAAAACCACACCCATTAGAATGACTAATCCTAAAATGCTCAACAATACTAAGAGCAGGCAAAGATGGGGAGTAACTGGAATTCCTATACATGACTGGTGAAAATATAGAACAGCACAACCACTTAGAAAAAAGTTGGACAATTTCTTATAAAGCTGAACCTATAACTTCCATACAACCCAGCAATTCTACTCCTAGGTATTCACCCAAGAGAAATGAAAACAAATATTCAGAGAAAGTCTCGCCCAGGAATATTCTCAGCAACTTTATTAGAACCAAAATCTGGAAACAACCCAAATGTCCAACAAAAAGTGAAGAGATGAACAAATGGTGTATAGTCATCCATCCTCGGAAATAAGAAGGGATGAATTACTGCTCTACCGAACACATGGATGAATCTCAGAGTGTGAGACAAAGCCAGACGCTAAGGAATGACACTGGATGATTCCACCTAGATGAAATTCTAAAAAAACAAACCAAATTATAGGAACAGAAAGCAGATCAGTGCTTGCCTGACACGGGGGGTGAGGTGGAGACTAAGAGATTCCACAGAACTTTCTGGAGTGACAGAATGTTCTGTATCCACTGAGGTAGTAGGTATGTGGGTGTATACATTTGTCAAAACTCTTCAAAATGTACACTTAAAAAATAAGTGTATTTTACCATACATAAATTATAACTTCATAAATCTGATTTTTTTTATGGAGGGGATGGAAATTTCTAAGATGTTAAAAGTTGGTGGTAAAAATATGGATGATGATTCTTTTTTTCCCTCTACTTTTCCGTATTTAAAAAAAGTTCTCTTTCCCTGACCACCCAAAACAATTTTGAACTAAGTACAGTAATAAAATATCTTAGTGGCCAAATTATTTCACTCTTCAAAAAAATACGTTTCACTTTTCCCCAGACTATGGACTTAATCTGCTCTACTGCCTCCTAATATAATTTTTTTATACTTCCTTATATGTATTTCAATAGCTCTTCAAAATCCTCAAAAAACTTGCACCTAAATCATCTAGTTTAATTCTCACAACAATCCTGTGACAGGGACAGGTACATTTTCTTCTCATTTTGTGAACTTAATCTCTGCAAAATATTAATAAAAAGCATCACGGAATTTTATCAATTTATAAATACAGTATATCACTGGGGTTCTAGAATTTGACTTTTTGGGATTCTTAAATTAATACATGCTATTTACAACATGACTAAACGCCAACAAAACAGAAAAAAAAATATTTGCAATGTATATGTCGAAGGTTTAACACTTTTATATATAAAAATCTGTCTTAATACAAAAAAACTCAAGAAAAAAATGGGTAAAGATCATTAACTACAAACTAAGAGAAAAAAAGAAAAAAATGTTTCAAACCCACTAATAAAAAAAACCACACACACAATAGGACAAGATAACCATTTTCGCCATCAACTCAGATTAAAAATAACAATGCTCAAAATAATTTAGGATAATTATTATTTTAACTAAAATAAATTTCTCGAATTGTAACCAATCAAAACCCTCCAACGGCATTGACATTTAATTAATATTTTGGTTACATACCTGACAACATACTAAGAAAATGAAGAGAGTTATGGCAGTCCATAGTACCTTCTCTCTGAACTGGATCTACAACAAAATAAGGATGATCAATCAAAACCAAGAAATAGCAAATACGAAACAAAATTCCACATTAAAGCATACCATTCTGTATCATGACAGCTCCTATTATTTACTATTAAGACACTCTCACCTAGTTAGTATCATCTAAAGCAAACAGCTCAGTTTTTCAAACATAACCTTCTTTACTTTTCCAAGAATTAAGTAAATTAAATACAGGCAGGCCTCATCACACTGTACTATGTTAACTGAAACCAAAAAGGATGAAAAGCAAGACACAGATCCAATATGCATGCATTTCAGTTAACCCAGCATTGTGCAAAGTGGGGACTGCCCATGATAACATTATATGAATATTTCATGGAATATCAAAAGCTAGAGCTTCTTGGGATGTCTAACATGTAACTGAAACAACTATTTTTAAAACCTCAAAGAAATTTAAAAAAAAATACACTTCTAAATAAAACAGTAAGTTTAACAACAGTTTTACTTATCTCTTTTCTACACACCTATTCCTGTTAGTTTTGTGAGATATCAAAAGCACACTGGAAGAGGACTGTCAGGGAATTGGCCGGTTTGGAATTAACGATATTTCTGAATTTAAATACCTGAGCTCTGAAAGTGCACAATGATTGAAGAATAATTTGATGCAGTCATATTATTTTCTGAATGCATTTCTGTGATTTTTCTGTGTATTGAATGATCAAGAAATGGGAGGTATATACGTGTTCAATTGTAATTCCTTTATGGAAAACAGCTGTATGCATCAACAGTGACCCAGCAGACTGTGTCATTCATAGTGCAGTGGGTCACTAGAGACAGAGGAGAATATCCTATCTCAAACATAGGCCAAAGAAACACTTGGTTTGGAAATGTCCCAACTTAAAGAACAGTCATTTTTAAAATCAGAAGATAAACTTTCCAAACTGGTTTAAACTAGTTTCACTTACTTTGTGCCTCTTGCAAGGAGCAGCAGGTACTATTTCTCCAAATACGACAGAGAAGGGTTGGGGACAGTAAATCAATCTTGCTAGTTCGGTAGAATAAGTTATTTAGCTACCCTCTGTATTACCAAAATGTTATACTTACTTTCCTTTCAGGTTTCTGAATTTCTGGTAGAACTGCACAGAAAGGCTTGATAACTTCTAAAAATTTGACTGTCAAAAAAAGAAGAAGAACGTCTCTGTTACAAAGTTTTTAAAAAGAGACGTACATTTTTACAGAAACAAATACAAACATTCTCTAACTTTTAATGACAATTCATCCCATTCCTACCTCCAAAAATAGTAACGGTGGTCCTCATTTCAAATATATTGGGGAAGAAAAATAATCAAGGGACAAAAGAATCCAAAAGGTTTAAGGGTTTAGTTGGTAGAAGCAAATACAAATATTCTTCCACCATGATTTTGCTTCCTCATGCTTGCATCCAGCCCTTTTATAGATACAGAAAAGGAATAATTCCATGAACATCACTACATAAAAAAAAAAGCAAATGCAGTCTACTACTACGTTACCTACACGACAATGCACTATAGAAGAAAGTAAGCCGTATCAGATAAGAAATACAAGAGGGCCTATGATCCAGCCATTGCACTACTGGGTATTTACCCCAAAGATACAGACGTAGTGAAGAGAAGGGCCATATGCACCCCAATGTTCATAGCAGCAATGTCCACAATAGCTAAATTGTGGAAGGAGCCGAGATGCCCTTCAACAGATGACTGGATTAAGAAGTTGTGGTCCATATATACAATGGAATATTACTCAGCTATCAGAAAGAACGAGTTCTCAACATTTGCTACAACATGGACGGCACTGGAGGAGATAATGCTAAGTGAAATAAGTCAAGCAGAGAAAGACAACTATCATATGATTTCTCTCATCTATGGAACATAAGAACTAGGATGATCAGTAGGGGAAGAAAGGGATAAAGAAAGGGGGGGTAATCAGAAGGGGGAATGAAACATGAGAGACTATGGACTATGAGAAACAAACTGAGGACTTCAGAGGGGAGGGGGGTGGGGGAATGGGATAGACCGGTGATGGGTAGTAAGGAGGGCACGTATTGCATGGTGCACTGGGTGTTATACACAACTAATGAATCATCGAGCCTTACATCGGAAACCGGGGATATACTGTATTGTGACTAACATAATAAAAAATCATTAAAAAAAAAAAAAAAGAAATACAAGAGGGAAGTACAACAGCCAATGGGCTGAAACTGCGAACTGACTTTAGACTGAACGATGATGAAATGCATAAGTGAGAAAGATCATGGAATCACCTTTACTATATAGAGAGCTTTTTTTTTTTTTTTTTAAGTATACAATCTCTGCTTCATTTCTCTTAAGTCAACATTCATTGCTTGGTTGCTCTCCCACATAATGATCTCAAAGTACTTGCGTATGTACAATAATCAGCCCAGAAAATGACCATGACATTTCATGAGAAAGTACTGCTTTCCCAAATAACTCACTATATATCAAAGTAAGACAACCAAGGTTCTTTAAGGATAGACACTATATTCTGGCATAGCTTAAGTCAATTCCTGCCAAAGAACTGGAGAATGAAGATGATATTCTCTCAGTCTTTGCCAGCGCCTGTAATGTGCAGAAACACAAGAAAGCACAAGCAGCTATTAGTTATGATCACCTTCCCCTGCGGATGCTGGATTCTGTATACTAACATCACGGAATTGTTTTAAAACTGACCTGAGTAATTATGCTTTCATAGTTAGCCAAAAGCTGACTATACAATCTTCTCGTGAAACCTCTCAAAATGATGGCAGTCACTGATGTTTGACAGAAGAATTCAGAAATTCCCATAGGCAGATATTCATTGCCCAAGTACCATTTTGGACTATTTGGAAAGTAAACCTGAATTAGCGCAGCATTCTTCTCTAATGCAACACAAATATCAACCACATCAGGAAACTCCCTAAACTCCTTTATCCGTTTTCCATCCCACCTCAATCCAAATCACCCTCCCAGATTTCTTGGCATTTTACGACCATCGGTGTTGGAGAGTTCATGTTCAAGCAATGCTTCTGTCAGCCACTTGTCTATTCTTGTGTTGCAGAATGTCACCGATTATACTGTAAATTCAAGGTCAGGGGTCTCCTCTACTTCCTTTCTAAATGTCCACTAGTTGGCCAATGGGTGCACCGCTCAGGTTTGCACTTAACCATTCATCCGACAAACATCTGAACAGCTATGTTTTAAGTATATACGTGAATGCATGTAGCGTTGAGTGTTCAGGAGATGGCCCTTAAAGATCCCCATATTTCAAGGCCTTGTCCCTAAGGCTTTATACAACCTTACAGTGAGTTTCCAGTCAACGCTACAAAATAACTGAAATGAAAAATTTTAGGGAAATGAAAAATTTTAGGGAAAACGCTATGCTGCCAATCGCACTTCTTTCCTCCCCTAAAATACATGCCATGCATCACTTTTTATCGAACAAGTCAGAGAGCTTTATTCATCACAACTAACATGCCAAGGAAGGGTGACTTGGGAATAAAAATATGAGGTTCCTAAGCTCCTGAAAAATTAGAAGTGGTCCAGGTTTCGCTCGGTTCCCTAACTCCCCGCCCCCAAAACCAATGGCTTCCCCTCGCCGTCCTTCGCTCCTCGTCACCTAGCGAGCGCAAACCCCGGGCCTCGGAGCCCGGGTCCCCGCAGCCGGCCCGGGCAAGGCCGCACCGCTGGAGGAGCCCCGGCGGAGGCCCCCGGCCCGCGTCCTCCGCAGCAGCCCGACGCGGCCCGCGCCTCTCCGACCCCGGGTTGGGCGACCCCGGGCGGGCGCCTGCCCCACCGCCCGCAGCCCGTCGGGGCCCGCAGCCCAGCGAGAGCCGCGCCGCCAATACTCACTGCCCATGGCGGCGGCTGGGGCGGCCCGGCGGGGCACGACGGCCTCGGCGCTGCCTTCGCTCGGGTCCCGCTGCTCGGGTCTCGCCGCCCGCTCCAGACGCGCTCCTGGCCGGCCCCGCGCAGGCTCCGCCCCGAGCCACGTGACCCGCGTGCCCGCCCAGCCCGGCCCCGCCTCCCGACGAGGCCCCGGCCGTTGGCAGCCGGCGCGGCGGACGTCCGCGCGTTGCCATGGTCACCGCCGGCGCTCCTGTGGGCGTGCTCCAGCTCCGCTGCGGAGTTCGGGAGCCTCGGCGAGACCGCGGCGGCCGGGCCTTTTCGTGCTTGAGCTCCTCTCCGACCTCCCTGTCGAGCAATGCCGGTTTCCTCGACCTCCTGACCCGGCCCAGGCCTCCCGAGTCAGGACCCAGCCAAAGAGGCAGCCCGAGGGTCGCGGGCCAGGGTTGCGTCCCTGAGTGTGACCCTAACAGGCCTTTTATTTTGCTTCCGCCTTATCGGAACTTCGTGGAAGTTGTTACTCCGTCTATAGTTAATAGCTTATCAACTCCCCACTATTACGTGTGCTCCTTCTTCAGCTTCTCCGATAGACGGAGATCAGCATTTTGTCCCCCTTTATCCCTCTTGGATAGCGTGGCGGAAGGGAAGGCAGTCTTCGAAATCAGCCTACATTTTAATCCCTCCTCTCCTTAATGGCTTTGGGCAATTAACCTTTCTGAGCTGCATCAGTAAAATAAGGATAATAGCCACGTCCTACAGGTGTGAAAATTAAAGGACGAGACTGACACACAGAAGGCCCTCCAATGTATTCTCCTAACTCAAATTTTAAACCCCTGCAATGAAACTTCTGCTCTAACTTCTAATGAAACAAGCTATTTCAAAGGTCACTATTGACCCATAATCACCAAATCCAATGATCTGTTCTAATGCTTCCATCTGTGTCCAAGAAGGAAACCAGTGATTTATGTGTGCAGGCCCCCACGGAGAAAGAGAAAGGTTGATTTTCTCCTTGACCAAACTCCAGCAGGGCTCCTGTGAGCCCTTTCTCCACTAAGCCTTACCTGGCCTATAAAGACTTAAACGTAGATTCTAACAGCTCCATCCCTAAGATGACCCTAGCCCACCCTTAAAGAATCTGCTTGTGAAACCTCAAAACTGTCAAAAGAATTTACCATTTGTCCCAATGCCCGAAGACAGGGTTTCTGTCTTCCAGCCTCTGTGGAGGATAGGAGCCTAACTTCCATAAGCGCCAATCAACAAACCTAGATGGATGTCACATGGACCAACCCCTCCTCCTTCCAGCTTTTTGTCATTTTTTTACTTCTCCTTACTCTGAGCCCCACCCACTGGCTCCCTGTTCTGTCATTCCCTCTTTTAAACTCCACTCACCTCTGTACAAATCAAAGTTGAGTTCAGTTCACGCTGGACTCTTTTCTACTGCAGTGGTATGTACTGCTGATTAAAATCTGTCCCGACCACTATTAACTGGTGTGGGGCATTATCTCTGAACACACACACACACACACACACACACACACGGTAAGTTAGGCTGGGCGTGCACAGATCTCTGCTCCACTTGGGGTCCTCTGGGACAACTCCAAGACTGGGGACTTGAATGAGGAGAAGCCTCTCTCACTCACAAGCCCAGCCTTTGTGGCTGGCTGTCAGCTTCATCTCCACAAGGCTTCTTCACGTTGCCTGGGCTTCCTCAAAGCATGGCCGCTGGGTGCCGAGGGATGTCCTTGTTAGTGACCCAGCATCACTTTCAGTGCATTATATTTATAGAGGCAGCCACAGAATCCTGCTCCACCTCAGGAGGAAAACAGACTTTACCTCTAGATGAAGTTGTGGCAAGGCTCTGGAAGGGCAGGTGGAGCAAAATACTGCTCAAGCCACTTCTGGAAAACACAATTTGCCAGAGTTATAACCTCCCATCCTATGACTTCATTCTTACCTCACTCTACCCTGTATTAGTCATTTTTATACTTGTCTAAGCTCCCCTACTATCTATAAACTTCTGGATGGCAGAAACTTCATTTCTGTATCATCTATGGTGACTTGCAAACGGTGGGCTTACACACAGTTTTGGCCCTAGATGGTGAGCTAGTTTCATGAATATAATATCTTTTCAATAAAGATGCACTAAACTGAAAGCCTAATTAACAGAAGAAGAGTTGCCTCCATTTCTCTTTACTTCTTATTTCTGGGTCAGCTCCATGTTTCGAGTAAGAGCCTGGGAATAAGCTCCAACACTTTAGGTAACTGCTGTGAATTATCCTTCCAACATTCTTCAGTCTTTCTACTACTACATGCTACCCAGGACTTGTCCTTGTGTGACTACAAGATGCCAATTAATCTACATCTATCAGGAACATCCCTCTACCTTAACCTCCCACATTGGTTTAGCACATCCAACAAGAACATTTCTGTCTACATGTAAAATGCTTTGTCATCTCAAATAGATTGTTAGTCCATTGAGGACAGAGGGCAAACCATTTTCTGTTTTACTCCCATGTATTTCTAACATCCAGAACAATGCCATATATGCAGTAAGTGTCCAATAAACTCTTGGGGAAATACCATTCTACTCATGTAGGGTCATTTGTTATTTGTGTTCAATTATACCTGATCCTCCATATGAGTCTGACAAGACACAGAGAAACAACACTGAAGTAACACACTTTTATTACAAGTTTTCTAAGATTAACTGATTTTGCAAATGGCAATAGGGAAGTAACAGTCTGCTTTAGACTGCTTTGTCAGATTTAAATACAAACGTGACAATGACTTACTATTCCCACTGCGTAATTTAGGAGTTGTTTATTTGCATAATAGTAGGTTATAAATACTGAGAATTTAAAAACATTTTGTCCAGATTCTCCCCAAATGTGATGGTTTTAGGCTGAAACTTAGGAGAAGCTGAAGATGAAAAGCAAATATCCAAGTACATCCAAGGGAAATGGAGGTGAAGCTTTTAGAACCTCAAGATCCAAAAGTCTTGATTTTTACCTGTGACTTCCTTCCTGTGGAACCCCTAATTTCTTTAAACTGCATTTTCTCAATTTCATAAAACAGATACTATGTCTATTGTCAGTCAATGAATTTTTTTCAAAAAATAAAACTTCAGAAGTAATACAGTCAGGCTAAAAGAAGTTATGCTTTAGAGTATTTTCTAAGTAGTATGCATATAGAAAGCTGAGCAAAATGGTTCTTAAGGAAGAAATTTTTATTTTACTAAGAATATGTCACTTTAGACAAAATCAACATTTTTTTCATGGCTGTTAATATTTCTCTTAACTGAATACCCAATTTGAGCTCTATTCTTCATTGAATATGAAATTAGCATAGATAGACATAAACAGGATACAAATATCACATTATCAAATTTCTCAGAGGAATACAGTAAAATATTTTTATTTTACTCTGCTATGATATTTTTATCCCATACTTTATTATGGGAGTATTTGATTTGGTCCCTTCCTACAAGGTAATTCAAAATGCTGACCCATGTTGCAATAGTGATTGAGAGTAAGAAGGTTAAGATACAGAAGACACATTTTTTTTTTTAGAAGACACATTTCATGACTCATGGTGGAGAAGATATAATAAGATACCAGGGAAATTCGGAGAAATCTAAACTTTAAAAAAACAACAACAACCCTAGTTTTCAATTTCATTTTGTGCTTAGAGACTTTGAAATTTTTAACTCAAGAAACCAAGAGATCTGAAAAAAAATGACAGGGCTTTCATGTTTTTCTAGTTCAGTATACAACACTGATAACCGTTTTCATTAAGTAGACCTTTGTAATTGTACCGATTTACATGCATGGCACCAAGTTACATGATTTATAAGGCTTGACACAGGAAGGAAGCATTAAGGTGCATAGGAATAAAAAGGCTGTGAATATTACAGAAATATTAAATCAATACGCTAATGCATACATTTCAGATGTGAATCATGTATCTACTCCTGTGACCAGAACAACCTGCACATTGATTCTGAAAGACATTACCAGTCGCCAGTAAAAGTGGAGAGGCCGTTCCAGTGCTCCAGCACTTCCTCCCTTATTTCTTTTTTTTTTTTTTTTTTTTAAGATTTTCATTTATTTATTTGACAGAGATAGAGACAGCCAGCAAGAGAGGGAACACAGCAGGGGGAGTGGGAGAGGAAGAAGCAGGCTCATAGCAGAGGAGCCTGATGTGGGGCTCGATCCCATAACGCTGGGATCACGCCCTGAGCCGAAGGCAGACGCTTAACCGCTGTGCCACCCAGGCGCCCCGACCTCCCTTATTTCTGAGAAAAAATGTCATGGCACTAGAATGGTAGATGGCCGAGCCTCTGCAGCACCAAGTCACGTAATTACGCTACACAGTTCGCTGCTGTTTAGTTATGCTTCCACAAAGCTTCAGAAGTAATGCAATGGGTTGGTGATCTCCATAAACCCCCAAGAATCTGGTGCTGGGAAGTTTCCAGTGTCGAAGTTAAAATGCTCCTTAAACACCACGAATGCACATCACTTCATCACACCTTTTAGCTGCAAGACTGACTAACCAGGAGCTGAAATCCCCATATCAGATACCGAAAGTCAATTAAAAATATTAAGATATCATTGCAACAACAATTTAGCGGGGGGAAGATACTATGACAAAGTAGACCACAGATCAAGTTCATTGTAGCTAAAACTCCTTAATAATACTGTGCAAAAAGATGATACATCCAGAATCATATGTAATGGGATGGATATTTAAGAACAATCGGTGAAAATAACTATCTTGAAGAACACGCATCAGGACTAGTATAGCTTTGCTCCAGCATTTGGGGAAACATTTTTCACAGTGGCTGGAAAGCAGCACCCGAGATCACATAAAATGAAAATACTGGTAGTCACAGGACTTTGAATAAAGAATGGCAAAATTAATGAAAGTGACATGCACCAAGCAAACTGAGAAGTAACGTCGAGGTAATCTGTCTGTAAATCCTGTAAATCAACCTAAAAAACTTTTCCTGGGCATCTACAGTTAATGAGAAAAAGTGGTCTGAAAAAGTCTGGAAAATGCATTAGCTCTACAACTCACCCAGATCTAACCGAAACCTAACACTGTTGTACCCTTAAGGATAAAGGTGACTGATCAGATTCATGGATTGATGGATAATTCCCTTGGCTATTCTGCGTATTCCTATTAAACTGTCCTCATCAATCCCAACATCTTAGAGGAACACAGACTTTTCATGTTACCTAACGAGAGAAGGGAGTAGAGGCACTGGCTTTTCTTTTCATGGTTATTTTCTTAAAAGGAAGTAATATTGGTTCAAAGGACACCATCAAGCAAAGGTCTTGGTGAGGACATCTTCATGCTGCTGCAGATGAAGGGTGCCAATTCCTACAGCAGGGGCTGGCAAAGGGGGCCGGCTCACAAGACGGAGCTATGATAGAGCAGAAAAGAAATAAAATGACCTTTTGACCTGATCAGAGCCTGGCTTTGACCTGATCAGAGCCCGGCTTCGTTCTCCCGAGGCAGTGCATGCCTTTCTCTTAGCTTGTTTAACCACAAATCACCTTTTTTGGAAAAATAATGGGTTACCTAGAATAGACTGGAAGGAGCTATTTGTCACAACTAAAAACTAAATTCCAGACACCATAAGTGGAAATCAGTTCTTGAATTTGTCCTATTCTTCAGTAACTATTAGTTGGTTTTAGCAGTAGAGTTTCCTAAATGAGAACAAATGAAAATGATTTGACCCAGCAAACTAGGAACAAATGTGTGAACTGAGTTCTAATCGAAGCAGAATAGGAAGATAAAGAGAAGCACATTTGCTCTTCTCATTCTTCTTCCCTCCTGACAGCCTAATGAGGAAAAATGTGGCCTTTGATGGATGCCAGCTATGTGGATGAGCCTAGAACAGTCATCGGTGGGCATGCCTTCTCCCCTATTGTAAAACAAGCCTGCTATCATCCCACTTCCCAGGGCGTGGATTGTGACCTTTAGGACGAGACTAGTGGGAAAGGTAGCTGACAGGGAAGGGCTTTTACTTTAAGTATAATCACTTTTTCCTACATGATACTAGCACATACATGTATATATCTTGATAAACATTCAGCATTTTATTCTGAAAAAATAGCCTAAATGAGATTTTATAGTTTAGTTTATCATTAAAAGAATTGGACAGCTAATAGGGGATAAATCCGTTTATTGGCATGCCAGGAGAAATCACACACATACACAAAACACCGTAAGAGAGAAAGCTATTACCTTGCAGGCCAGTTGCTTTTCAAACCTTGGAGAAACAAAGCACCATGGACCCATGTTCTGGGGCTCCTCCTGACTCCAAATAAAATCTATAGCAGAAGAAAGTTCATTTCAGTATTCCAGGTAACCCTACAACACAGACACACTATATATGTACAGTATATATGTACACGCATAGACACATTATAGCCATATGTATACACATGTACATGTACAGTGTGTATGTATAGCTCTCTTCAAGTAAATATATGCCTTTCCAATACGGCATGGTGATGCTTATCCTTTTTTTTTTTTTTTTTGACAAATGATAGTCACATATCCAGCACCTCACTCATGATACAGACCAATTCTATCAACCCCCAGAATTCCCTCATCCTGGCCTTTTCAAGGCAACTCCTCCTCCAGCCCCAACCTCTGGCAACCACTGATCTTTTCTCTCTCCCTGTAGTTTTGCCTTTTCCAGAATGTCAGATAAATGGAATTATACGATATGTAGCCTTTGGTTCTGGCTCCCTCGAACTAGCCAAATCCCAAAGCCATAGATCTTTCTCTCTTATCGTTGAGTAGTACGATACTGGAAGGATGTACCTTACATCCTTGTTATCCGTCCACGGGTTGAAGGACATCCTGGTGGCTTCCAGTTTGGGGCAATTATGAATGAAGCTGCTGCAGACATTTTTCTACAAACACGTTGCTGTTTCTCTTGGGTAAATATCTCGGAGCGGACTGCTGGGCTGTACGGCCACTCTGTGTGTAACCGTATAAGGAACTGACAGACTGCTTTCCAGAGTCGCTGTACCACTTTCGCTTCCCTCCTGCAGCGAAGGAAGCTGCTCTTTCTCCTCACCAGCTCTTGATATCACCAACTTATTGTTTTGTTTTCATTTTAGCCATTCCAACAGGTGTGTAGCCATATCTCATTGTGGTTTCATTTGCATTTCCCTTATCACTAATTATGGTGAGCATCTTTTTATATAGTTATTTGACATCCCATTTTTGGCTCAAATCTTTTGTCTAACCAAAGGTCATGAAGATTTTCTCCTTTTTCTCCTAAAAGTTTTAGAGTTTTACGTTTTACATTTAGGTCTGTGCTCTTGAGTTAATGTCTGGACCCACTGCATAGAGATGTCCAATTATTGCAAACCCACTTGTTGAAAAGGCTTGCCTTTTACAGTTACCTCTATTTATCCTAAGCAATAGTATAGCACTGATTACCTCCAACCTCTCAAGAAATGACATGTCTCAGAGTGAGAGTAGGGGGCGCTATAACGGACACCAGAAAAGGCAAGGAAACATTAGCTCTAGCAGTATTTTTTTTTTTTTTTTCGTATTTCCAGATTCCAAAAGATTCAACTTCCTAATGACTCTCATATAGCCCCTGGAACCTCTTTTCGTATGAGACGTTGGAATAGGTTTCAGGTATCTAAAACCCAAAGAACCCCACCAAGAACAATGCTGTACCTTTAACATGTTTGTATTTGCTCATCTCTTGCTGTAACGAATCCAGTGGGAAAGGACAGAGTTCCTCTAATCGGATGATGGCAAAGTCATGCTTCTTGGCCTCTAAGGATTCTCTTTGCTTCAGCAGGGCGTAGAAATGTTTGCCACAGCAGAACACTAGAGTCTTGACCCTGTTGGGTAGAATGGGGTGGAGGAGAAATATCCGAAAGAATTGCATCTAAAGAAAGAGGAGACTACGTAGATGAAAACGCTTCATTACAGAAGCAGCGGGGGGCTCTGCAGTTGGGTTCAGGAACAAGCTATGCCCTGGCAAGCCTTTGTCACCGACACACGCCTCCAAAGCTCACCCTTCCACTCAAACTCTAACTCCTGCCCCATGGGCACAAAGGACTTCTATCAGGATACAGGAGATGTGGGTCACTTTGGGCTTCTTAACGTGAACTAGTTTTCCCACTAATTAAAATTCTACTGCAGAGTATGAAAACAGAGATACACATCAAATTACTTTTTGGGATCCACAGATGAATCGCCAATGACCGGCTTGAATGTTGTTCCTGGTGCCATTTCTTGAAGAGTTGACACAGCTGCCTAAGGATGGAAAAAGCCACAAATCTATCAACCAAAGAAAGGAGCTGAAGATGCCTTTACTTATAAGGGATCTTTACAAAAAAAAAAAAAAAAAGGATCTTTACCAAGAAATAACATCGAACTTTCCTCCTAGGACTATAAGTGAATATATGTACTAATAAACACAGTATCTTTCCCAAAAATACCAATTGTGTATATTTGGGAATAAAATTATTTTTTCGAGGTTACATAAGATTGCCTTTTGTCTGATGCCACAATAAAATTTTAAGAATCAAAATTTCAGTTTGATCACACTTTAGTATCAATAAAAATATGCTTTCATTTGTTGGAGTCAGAAATGACATTTGTGAACAAAAACAGCTAAACAAGGACATGGATTTCTGTCTTTAGGATTTTGATTATAATTTACAAGCAAAACCTAATGAGTCAGAACAAGCAGGAATAATACATGAATACTTCTGTGATGAAAAGAAATTTTATTAAGGAGCTCAATTTAAATAGGTACTTGTTGTAAATAACTTAGCGTCGATGACTCTAGTTCATTTCCCTAAGGTCTAGTCCCAAGTAGGAATACATTTGACCGGTCCACTGATAGGCAGCCATGTTGATGTAGGATACTGTGATATAACCTAACAAATTAATATCAACTAAAAGAATGAAATAAAAAATACACACTTTATAAAATACGTAATTATAAATACTTATACATAGATGTATATTTATTTTATTATATATCATACGTATTTATTTTATTCTTATTTTAATTTTTATTCTTATTGCTAAAGAATATTTGACAGATGCCATCTTTCTCCCTCCTGAACCCTTGGTCAGCTTCCCTTTCCTAGGGTAGGAATCAAAAGGAGCTGGAGAGGCACCTGGATAGCTCAGTTAGTGGAGCAAGTGACTCTTGATGTCATCGTGAGTTCGAGCCCCACGCTGGGGCACAGAGCTCACTAAAAAGGAAGAAGGAACTGGAGTTCAGAGCTGGCTGGGAAATTCAGGTAGAACTTAGGTACCACTTGTCAGGCAAACTCCCCATAGCCCCAGGTCGTGTTTGTCACATGGCAAGTCATCCCTGAATATGCCATGGAAAGAAAGGATGGACTTTTGTTCTGCTAGCTAACTTGTACCAACAATCTAATTTTCACGAAGAAATCAGACTTCAATAGTGGTGGTACTCACTTTCAGCTAGTAAAGGGACTTACATATTTAATGAAGATACTTAGCTATCTTTACTTTTTTTTTCACTTGGAAATCTATAGGATAGCTGTTGGGTTTTTTTGTTTTTGTTTTTGTTTTGAGAGAGAGAGTGTGAGCAGAGGGACAGAGGGAGAGAGAGTCTTAAGCAGGCTCTATGCTCAGTGCAGAGCCTGATGCAGGGCTTAATCTCATGACCCTGAGATCATGACCTGAGCCAAAATCAAGAGTCGGACACTTACCTTACTGAGCCACCTAGGTGCTTCCAGCTGTTGATATTTTAAGGTACCAGAGCAAGGCCTCACTTATTTGGTAAGTTATATTTTAGACATGG
This sequence comes from Ursus arctos, assembly GCF_023065955.2. Lineage (NCBI taxonomy): Eukaryota > Metazoa > Chordata > Mammalia > Carnivora > Ursidae > Ursus > Ursus arctos. The sequence goes on from NW_026622986.1 coordinate 25,905,974, forward strand.
GGAAGGGAGTGGACTAGTGGGGCCAGAATGTGAACTGTTATTCTCATTACAAACAGCAAACAAATTCTCAATAAAATTTCTAATTGTTCACTCAATACTTAGTAATATACATAATTAGTAATTACTTAGTAAGATACATATATTATATTTAATATGATTATACTCCTTTATAGTAATGATTAAGGGAGCAGGTGACCCCTTAGAGGTACAACGAAAGTTGGGTCAAGAATCCCAGACGTACATATTACTTAGAAATAAATTATAGTAATTTGCATTATGACTTGGCCCCTTTAACACTGCTGTTTCAAAATATTTGTGTCAAAAGAGCCGCATCAGAAAGACTGTGTTAAAGGGATTGCATTAATTTTTCCTGAATGTCCTGTTATTCCCAAAGCCATCTCAAAATGTGCAAGGATTCTCTCTCTCCCTTTCCCTCTGCTCTTCCCCCTCCCACTCACACACTCATTCTCTATCTCTCTGTCCCTCTCAAAAAAATAAAAATAAAAATAAATTTAAAAAAATAATAAAAAAACATATTGTGTGCATAACATTCAGTTCAGGTGAACCAAGATAAAATGTACTCTTTTTTAAAAAAGATTTTATTTGTTTATTTGAGAGAGAGAGCATGAGAGAAAGAAAATATGTACCCTTTGAAGTGTTATAGCAATAAGCTATACTGTTATAATGTTTGAAACAGGAATCTACCCACAGGTAAATCATTTAACAGAAAAAAATCTCACTAAAAGCCGATGAATATCACCACTGGTTTTCATCAAAAGACTTGGAATTCCCAACTTGTGACTGTCAATATAGTACATTGGACTGGCTTTCTCTGGTTTTGCTTTCAACGGTTTGTGTTACCCACAGTCAACCTAGATCTTTTTTAAGATTTAGATCCAGCAGCAGGTGATCCTCCTCCTGACATGTGATCAGAAGGTCACTAGTAGCCTCACGCTATGTCACAACGCCTACTTCATTCACCTGCTGCATCTCGTCACGCAGGCATTTTATCATCTCACTCCATCACAAGAAAAAGGGTGAGTATAGCACAACAAGGCATTTTTAAAAAAGACCACCATATTCACATAACTTCTATTACAATATATTGTCATGATTGTTATATTTTATTATTAGTTCTTGTTAAGCTCTTACGCTGCTCGATTTATAAATTAAACTGAACCATGAGAGACTATGGACTCTGGGAAACAAACTGAGGGCTTCAGAGGGGAGGGGGATGGGGGATTGGGATAGGCCGGTGATGCGTAGTAAGGAGGGCACGTATTGCATGGTGCACTGAGTGTTATACGCAAGTAATGAATCATGGAACTTTACATCAAAAACTAGGGACGTACTGTATGGTGACTAACACAGTATAATAAAAAATTAATATTAAAAAAAACTGTATTATAGCTATGTATGTATAGGAAAAGACATAGTGTATGCAGGGTTCAGTACTATCTGCGACCTCAGGCATCCAACGGGAGTCTCAGAATGTATTCCCCACAGATAAGGGAAGGATATTGGTGCTTTGACTACTTGCACTTTAAAACTTTTTCTAAAAAATTATTTCTGCTCACAGTGAGACAGAGTGCTCCCTATATTCTCAGTTATTCAGGAAAGATTTTTTTAAAAGAGAGAAAGCAGTGCGGCCAACTAAAACTAAAAAGATATTTCTGTTTAAATATAATTAAACACAAGGGGAGGTGGGTGGGGGGATGGATGAAACAGGTGATGGGGATGAAGGAGGGTACTTCTCATGATGAGCACCAAGAGATGTATGGACGTGCTGAGTCACCATATTGTACACCTGAAACTAATATAACACTGTATATTAGTTATATATATATATATACACACACATAATATATAGATTATGTATATTAGTATGTTAACTGGAATTAAAATTTAAATTTAAAAAGCCAAAAAATTTTAGGGGCGCCTGGGTGGCGCAGTCGTTAAGCATCTGCCTTCGGCTCAGGGCGTGATCCCAGCATTCTGGGATCGAGCCCCACATCAGGCTCCTCCGCTGGGAGCCTGCTTCTTCCTCTCCCACTCCCCCTGCTTGTGTTCCCTCTCTCGCTGGCTGTCTCTCTCTGTCAAATAAATAAATAAAATCTTAAAAAAAATTTTTTTAAATAAATAAAATTAGATACAGAAAATAGAGGAAAATATATACAAAAATGACAAAAGGATGATACAGACCAATATGCCTGATGAAAATGGATGCAAAAATTCTCACCCAGATACTAGCTAATTGGATCCAACTGTATATTAAAAAGATTATTCACCACAGCCAAGTGGGATTTATTCCTGGGCTGCAGGGGTGGCAATATCCGCAAATCAATCGACATGATACACTACGTTAATAAAAGAAAGGGTAAGAACCATACGATCCTCTTGATAGATGCAGAAAAAGCATTAATAAAATACAGCATCCTTTCTTGATAAAAACCCTCAACAAAGTAGGGATAGAGGGAACATACCTCAACATCATAAAGGCCATGTATGGAAGACCCACAGCAAATATCATCCACAATAGGGAAAACCTGAGAGCTTTCCCCCTAAGGTCAGGAACACGGCAGGGATGTCCACTCTCACCACCACTGTTCAACATAGTACTAGAAGTCCTAGCTTCAGCAATCATACAACAAAAAGAAAAAAGAAGGCATCTGAATTGGCAAAGAAGAAGTCAAACTTTCACTCTTCACAGATGACACGATACTCTATGTAGAAAACTCAGGAGACTCCACCAAAAAAATTGCTAGAACTCATATAGGAATTCAGCAAAGTCGCAAGATATAAAATCAGGCACAGAAGTCTGTTGCATTTCTACATACCAATAATGAAGCAGCAGAAAGAGAAATCAAGGAATCAGTCCATTTATAATTGCACCAAAAACCGTAAGATACCTAGGAATAAACCTACCAGAGGTAAAGGATCTGTACTCTGAAAACTATAGAACATTGATGAAAAAAATTGAGAAAGACACAGAGAAATGGAAAAACATTCCATGCTCATGAATTAGAATAAATATTAAAATGTCTACACTACCTGGGGCACCTGGGTGGCTCAGTCAGTGAAGCGTCTGCCTTTGGCTCAGGTCATGATCCCAGGGTCCCGGGATGGAGCCCCACGTTGGGGCTCATCAGGGAGGCTGTTTCTCCTTCTGCCCTCCCCCCGCCCCAGCTCATGCTCTCTCTCTTGCTCTCTCTCACTCTGTCTCTGTCTGATTGATAAATAAATAAATAAAATCTTTTTAAAAACTGTCTATAGTACCCATAGTAATCTACACATTCAATGCAATCCCTATCAAAATACCACCAGCATTTTTCACAGAGCTGGAACAAACAATTCTAAAATTTGTATGGAACCAGAAAAGAACCCAAAAAGCTAAAGTAATGTTGAAAAAGAACCAAAGCTGAAGGCATCACAATTCCAGACTTCAAACTGTATTATGAAGCTTTTATTATCAAGACAGTATGGTACTGGCACAAAAAACAGACACATAGATCAATGGAACGGAACAGAGAACCCAGAAATGGCCTCTCAGCTATATGGTCAACTAATCTTCGAAAAAGCAGGAAAGACTATCCAATGGAAAAAGACAGTCTCTTCAACAAATGGTGTTGGGAAAATTGGACAGCAACATGCAGAAGAATGAAACTGGACCAACTTTGCTACACCATAAACAAAAATAAATTCAAAATAGATGAAAGACCTAAATGTGAGACAGAAATCCATCAAAATCCTACAGGAGAATATAGGCAGCAACCTCTTTGACCTCGGCCACAGCAAATTCGTACAAGACATGTCTCCAGAGATAATGCTAAGTGAAATAAGTCAAGCAGAGAAAGACAACTATCATATGATTTCTCTCATCTATGGAACATAAGAACTAGGATGATCGGTAGGGGAAGAAAGGGATAAAGAAAGGGGGGGTAATCAGAAGGGGGAATGAAACATGAGAGACTATGGACTATGAGAAACAAACTGAGGGCCTCAGAGGGGAGGGGGGTGGGGGAATGGGATAGACCGGTGATGGGTAGTAAGGAGGGCACGTATTGCATGGTGCACTGGGTGTTATACACAACTAATGAATCATCGAGCCTTACATCGGAAACCGGGGATGTACTGTATGGTGACTAACATAATATAATAAAAAATCGTTATAAATAAAAAAAAATAAAAAAATAAAAAAAGACATGTCTCCAGAGGCAAGGGAAACAAAAGCAAAAATGAATTACAAGGACTTAATCAAGATAAAAAGCTTCTACGCAGCAAAGGAAACAATCAACAAAACTAAAAGGCAGCCTACGGAATGGGAGTAGATATTTGCAAAGTGACGTATCAGACAAAGGGCTAGTATTCAAAATCTATAAAGAACTCATCAAATGCAACACCCAAAAAACCAAAAATCCAGTAAAAAAACGGGCAGAAGACATGAACAGACATTTCTCCAAAGAAGACATACAAATGGCCAACAGACACATGAAAAAGTGCTCCGTGTCACTCATATCAGGGAAACACGAATCAAAACCACAATGAGATACTACCTCATACTGGTCAGAAGGGCTAAACTTAACTACTCAGGAAACAACAGATGTTGGTGAGGATGTGGAAAAAACAGAACCTTCTTGAACTGTTGGTGGGAATGCAAACTGGTGCAGCCACTCTGGAAAATAGTATGGAGTTTCCTCAAAAGGTTAAAAATAGAACTACCCTACAACCCAGCAATTGTACTACTAGGTATTCATCGAAAAGACTGATTCAAAGGGGCACATGCACCCCAATGTTTATAGCAGCAATGTCCAAACTATGGAAAGAGCCTAGATGTCCATCAACGGATGAATGGATAAAGATTTGGGATATATATATACACAATGGAATGTTACTCAGCCATCAAAAAGAGTGAAATCTTGCCATTTCCAACAATGTGGATAGAACTAGCGGGTATTATGCTAAGTGAAATAAGTCAGAGAATGAAAAATACCATACGATTTCATTCATATGTGGAATTTAAGAAACAAAACAGATGAACACAGGGGACAGGAAGGAAAAATAAAATAAGATGAAAACAGAGAGGGAGGCCAACCATAAGAGACTCCTAACTCTAGGAAACAAACTGAGGGTTGCTGCAGGGGAGGGGGGTGGGGGGATAGGGTAACTGGGTGACGGGCGTTAATGAGGGCACGTGATGTGATGAGCACTGGGTGTTCAATGCAACTGATGAGTCAACGAATTCTACCCCTGAAATTAATAATACACTGTATGTTAACAAACTTGAATTTAAATAAATTTTTTTTTTCTAAATGACAAAAGGAGAAAAGCTTCCTAACTAGTTTTTTCTACTTACAGGGAACCTGAGTAACATCTTCGGAGAAGCAACGATGAGGGGTTTTCGGAAGTTCCGGACCATCTGTCTCCTGAGCAAGTGGAAATACTGTGCAGGAGTAGTCGGGTGCGCCACGAACATGTTCACTGTGTCTCCATCTACCCCCTCTTCGACACTGTCACACATCTGAGGCAGAGATGGAAGAAAGGAGCAAATGCTCAGATCATCTAATTCAATCATAATGACACAGGCTGTCCTGAGGGAAACACAGCTGTTGACTGACGACTCCCAAACCGTATCTTCCAGATAAGTATGTATGTATTCTGTTTTTCTTCCCCAAACTGTGATTTTGTGTTTGTGTCACACATAGCCTTTAATTTACCTACAATTTATTTCTGTATTCTAATTTTTATAAAATCATTTTTCTGTATTATTATCTATCAATGTAACTATCCATCTGTCTATCTACTGTTCTATCTACCTTTCTACTAATTTGGCATCTAGTTGTATATTTTATTTGCACATATGCCAAAATAACGAATGATATTCACACACTAAGGTGATGTGTACAGGTGTCTCCATTTACTATGAAATGGATCACAGGATAATACGGGTTTATAGATAGAAGGATGGTAATGAGTCGATGTGATAAAACAAGTACAGTATAATAAAATATTAATGGTAGAATCTAAGGGGTCGGCATATGAATGTTCACTGGAAAATCTTATAAGTTTTCTGTATGTTTGAAAATTTTTATAACAAAGCATTAGGAAGCCATATGCATAAAAAGACGTAGGTAATGATCCTTACCAACGAATAACAGTGGTTATTTCTGGGTGGTTATTTACTTTTTTTTTTAATGATCAGGAATCATTTTATAAAAATACTATCATTACTTTAAAAAAAAATTTAAGTAAAAATACAGATTCTTAGGCCCCACTCCGAAGGATCTGATCTGGTGTTGGTCCCTGTATCTCTATTTACAAAAAGTTCCATAGGTGATTCTGATGACCAGCCTGGTTTGGGAACCCCTGACCTTTGCCATACAAGAACCACGATGCTAGTGAATGCAGGCATCACCTTGATAAGGAATACTGACATTGTGTTAAATCTGTGTCATTCAAATACTCCAAGGTCTTAGAGTTTGAGGTGTGCATGAATCTATAGGTGGTAGCTCTGTTTCAAAGCACCTAGGAAGCAGGAAGCATTCCTTGGCATCCAGAAGGCACGGGACATACCTGCAGGAACCGCTCTATGCGGCAAGAGGAGTGGTCGGGTCCGGCCCCGTCGTACCCGTGGGGAAGGAGGATGACGATGCCACTTTGTAGCAGCCACTTGGCCTCCCCTGGAAAGGCACATGACAGGGAGTAAGAACTCTCTGAAGCAGGAACAGTACGGCCTGATGTAACTTGGGTAGTGAAACAAATTTAGTTTGTTGTCTGATCCCCTAAAATCATTTCCATTCCATGCACTTTCCAGCAGTGTTACGTGCTTTGGAGGAAAACCTCCATCCTACTGGCTGAAACCCTATAGGACATGTTCACGGAACGGGCTTTAACAGATGGAAGACAAAATGAAGGGAAACCTTGTCCCGGTTTGAAGGACAGCATGTGTCTCCGATTCCAAGTGGCTCTTGCCTTTCCTCACTGCACCACTTACAACACAGGCCACTGTCCTCAGACTGAGGGTGCAGACATTTCAGGACAGCCTCTGGACATGTCAAAGTCTAGTCTCCTCAAGGCACTTTTCTTCCCCTTTTTTTTTAAGATTTTATTTATTTATTTGTCAGAAAGAACGAGAGAGAGAGCACAAGCAAGGAGGGCTGCAGGCAGAGGGAGAAGCAGGAACCCCCCGCCGCCCCGCTGAGCAAGGAGCCTGATGCGGGACTCGATCCCAGGACCCTGGGATCATGACCTGAGCTGAAGGCAGACGCTTCACCGACTGAGCCACCCAGGCGCCCGAGCACTTTTCTTCCTTACAACTACAAGGTTACAGAGAAACACAGCCATAGTGAGGCCTAAAGTGTACGAATTCCAACAGTGGATCCCCCAGACCAGAAAACAGGGTGACAGGGACTCACACTTGTACTTTACTGTGTACCTTTGTATTTTACAATAAGCAGGTTCTGCTTTTGTAAATGATGATTAAAAACAATAAAGATGCACAACCGCCAGCTTTCAGATACTTGAATATCCCTGGGTTGAGGAGAGTGGATTTTCAAGGCTGCCATTCGCTCTGAGTGCAAATCCTCACTATGTCACCATTGCCTGCTTGGTATTCATGTCACAGCTCCTAAACATGCCCCAAACGCAGACCCGAAAGTCCATTGCCTAGGAGCTGGCAGGTACATGCCCTGCTCCCTACAGCCAAGCACACTCCCCTGGAGAAGGTGCCGCCGACAGTCAGAGTGGCCCCCAGCCCTCTGGCAGCTTTCATAACCATCCATTAGCTGCGAGGCTCCAGTAGATGGCAGGGCAGCCCCCCCAACTCTCCTGAGGGGCTGTGCTACGGCGTCACATAAGCAGCTATGGCCCTTTCCATTCATTTGTCCCCAAGAGGCTAAGGCCGTGCATCCACTCCACACACACACATCAACACCAACCTCCAGAGATGAACGTGTCAAAAATGATCTGAGCACCATTGAAGAAATCACCAAACTGAGCCTCCCAGAGGGGAAGTAACTTGGGGCTTTCAATGCTCATTCCATATTCAAATCCCAGGACAGCCTCTTCTGACAACGGGCTGTTGCTGACCTAATGCAAAGGAAGAGAACAGAAACACTGTCATGCCAGGAAAGATGGGACATGAATCAGTAAAAGCATCACAAACCTCTCAAAAGGGAGGAGGGGCCCAGAGGGGAGCTTTCTTTCCAGTCATCTCCACATTTCTTTGAGAAAGGAGATTTACTGCTCTCTGTGAATGATGCATTTGGGGAAAGTTGGCACAAAGAGAAAAGGAGGGAAAAGAATGGAATATGGGCATTAAAGATTTTCTTTAAGGATAAGCAAAATTAGGTGGCTCAGGCAGTTAAGCAGCCAACTCTGATCTCAGCTCAGGTCTTGATTTCAGGGTCATGAGTTCAAGCCCTATGTTGGGCTCCACACTGGGCGTGGAGCCTACTTAAAAAAATAAAAAAATAATTTAAAAATTTTCAAAAAGGATAAACAAAATTAAGTTCTCAGATAACCTGTCTTTATTGCTGAGAGTAAAACTGTGTCATACAAGCTTTTAAAAAAATACCACAAAACAAAGGGTGGAAGTTACCAAAAGAAGGCCTACCTTTGGTTAGAATCCATTATTCTAATATCCTATCTGCACAATAAAGCAAAAGAACCATCACGACATGGTAAGATAAAAAAGAAACACAGAATATAAAATTAGATCTCTGAGGAGGCAAAAAAGACAGGACAATTAAATGCAACATGATTCTATTCAGTCAAGGATAACACGGGTGGATCTAGAGGGTACGAGGCTAAGCGAAATAAGTCACGCAGAGAAAGACAAATACCTATGAGTTTGCTTATATGTGGAATCTAAGAAACAAGAGAAATGAAAAAACAAACAAAAGCAGAAACAGACCCATAGATACAGAGTACGAATTGGTGATCGCTGGTGGGGGGCGGGGATGGGCAAAATGGTGGAAGACACTGGGAAGTCCAAGGTTCCAGTGATGGAATGAATAAGTCACAGGGTGAAAGGTACAGCACAGGGAGTATCGTCACTGGTACTTGGAATATCGTCATAAGGTGACAGATGGACATTACATCTGTGAGCACAGCATAACATACAGACCTGTCACATCACCATATTGTACACCTGAAACTAATACAACAGTGTGTGTCAACTCTACTTCAATTTTAAAAATGATAAAAAAATAAATAAACAGAAATAAATGCAACATGATTCTGAACAGGGCTGGAGAATGAGATGGTAGTTATGTTTCAAGGTTCAGTTCCTGACGTGGATGGTTATACTGCTGTGGTGGAGGAGAAGGTCCTTGTTCGCAGGAAACGTGCATTCAGGGCAGGAGGTGAGCAACCTGGTATTTCCATCTTGATGTCTCAAATGTTTCAGAAGGAGAAAAAGTCCCTTTTGTACATCAAACTTTTTCATAATTTCGTCTTTGTTTCAAAATGTTTCTAGAAGATATCTGTAAGTCATGTATTTGTAGAATATTAGTCGGCGATAAAAAGGAATGAGATAGTGACACTGGCTACCACATGGATGAACCCTGAACACACAATGTTAGAGAAGGAAGCCAGTCACAAAAGGCTACTTATGACTCTATTTATATGAAAAGTCCAAAATAGGCAAATCAATAGAAATAGAAAGTAAATTAATGGTCAGCAGCCGAGAGAAGGAAGGAATGGGGAGACTTCTCCTGGGTATGGGGTTTCTTTCTGGGGGTGATGAAAATTTTCTGAGACTAGATAGTGCTGATATTTGCATAACTCTGTGAATATACTAAAAACCACTGAATTGTATACATTGAAAGACTGAATTCAAGAAGTTATATCTCAATAAATCTTTTATTTAAAAAAAAAAAAAAAAAGCCTGTGGAGATGCCTGAGAGGCTCAGTTGGTTAAGCATCTGACTCTTGGTTTTGGTTCAGGTCATGATCTCAGTGTCATGAGATCAAGCCCCAGGTCAGGCTCCACGCTGGGAGTCTGCTTGAGATTCTCTCTCTCCCTCTCCCTTTGCCCCTCACCCTGAGAGGGCTCTCTCCCTCTCTCTCTCTCTCAAAAAAAAACAAAAACAAAACAAAAAAACTCTTGGAAAAAAATTACATCTCCACTATGACTACAAGTATAAAATTTTGTGATTTATATGGTTAAGCACTCAGTGACAACATAGAAAAATAAAAATAGATAACTTATTAGCATGGTAGGATTATGTATAATTTGTCTTTTCTGATTTTTCTTTTGATTTCAGTTATAATCTGTGTTACATTAATTTTAAAAGACAGCTGCATTTCTCAGATTCCTGGGTGCATTGTAAATGGGGTTTAGACTGACCACTATACCCGTACCTTCTGTCTGTCCTCACCTCCTCATCTGTCTTCCTACCCAAGGCTGACATACCCACCCATGCCCTAAATCCATTCTTCCTTTCTGCTTCTTCACCACCTTCATCACCTAATTCCTGTTTTCTGAACCCCTCCTCGCTGACTTTCCCCTCATGGCAGACAGAAATCAATAGCTCAAAAATGCAACAAGAAACACTTGCCTGACCGGTGCTCTACAGCTATAGCTTCCTGTCACGGTCAAGCTTCTGGAAGAATTATCTAATCCACTTGTCTCCAGTTCTGTAACTCCTGTTTACCCCTCAAGCTAGTGCAATCTAGCTTCTGTTCCCACCGTGGTGGAAAACAGCTCTATGTGAGGTTGACCTTCCAGTTGCTAAATCCAATGGCCATGTTACTTGTCCTCATATCTGACTTCTCCCTCCTTTAGCTCATGACAGAGCCACTCCCATTTATCCTTCTGCCTTTCTGGATGCTCTTTCGGGAAGTACTTTTCCCTCTGCCAGTGCCTTAAAAACTGTTTTTCCCAGGACCCTATCCCTCGGCCCTCCTCCTAGTCTTCTACACCCTGATGATGTCCAAACGTGCATCTCAAGACTAGATTCCTTCATTAACTCCAGACATATGTATCTAATTGCCTTTCTGTAACTGACAGAAACTTCTATGTTCTTTAGCCACCTCAAAGGCAAATGTCCAAAACTGAATCCATCATCTTTCCTTACCAAACCTATTTCCTCTCTTCACTTTCTATTTGTGTGAATGCCACCAGCATATAGCAAATGTCTGAGTCAGGAAGCCAGGAGATAAGCAAGACTGGTCTTTCTTCTCCATTCCCTACATCTATCACTAAGTCCTATAGCTGTTCTCAAATCCGGTCCCATATTCTGTCTGCACCACTCCTGCCCTAATTCAGGTCCCCGAGATTTCCTGCCTAGACGATTGAGAAGCCTCCTTAGAAATTGCCCTTACCTCAATAAAGCTGGGACGGAAAAACTGTCCAAAGTTCTCATCCATCTTCAGCTTCTAAAGCACTGTCAGGAGGGCTCTTTCTGATACCTTTCTGATCACCTATTCAAAATTCCTCCAAGGTTTCCAGCTTGCGTAACATTTCAAGTCTTTCACAATGTGGGGAGTCTGGCCAGTCTCCTCTTTACTCCTATAACCACTTTGCAGCTGAACCTCCAGACACATGAAGCTATTTGGAGTTCCTGGCTTCTCACTTCACAGGTTTTGTATGTATGATTGTGCCCATCTGGAACGTTCTCCCTACATGCATCAGACTAGGCAACTCCTCATGTCCTTCCAGCCCCAGCTCAAATCGGGCTTCCTCTCCCAAGCTTCTCCTGACTTCCCAAGTAGACTCACTGCACCTTCACGTATGCGTTTAGTGTACTTTATACACTTGTATACACACATCTACCTTCGTTTCTTGGATTAATTAATGCTTTTATTTATTCCAAAATGCATTTGAGATGCCTCATAATATACATAATAGACAAAGTGATAATGTAAATGTAAGCAGAGAGAAAAAAGATGAAGCTTGAGACATAGAACAGAGTGGAAAGACAACCTGGTGGCATACAGTCACCAAGGGTACCATGGCCTCCACCCCTTCCTGGGAGCCACCACTGACAGGGGAATGCCACGCAGTTGCAGAATTCATGGTGCATACACAATATAGACAAACCACTGCTCAGTGAGCTGCGACCACTCTCAGTACCACGAACAAGAAGGAGGTCATCCCAGGGTCTTCATATAAAGGACACAGTATTAGATAATTAATGAAATCTTTGACATTTACTTGGGGCTTTCTAAATAGTAATATTCAAAATGAACCAATACGAGTATCAAGTCACAATTCAATGAAGGACATTGGGGTGGGGGGATACTTCTGATTTCAGTATCTAGATCCCCAATTTGACTTGATCCAGGGGTAGATTTCAGACTAACGTAAAGAAAAGATGAGCTCTGTGTCCTTTTAAGTAATTGTTCTGGAATCTTGATTTTGACAAGTGAATTTTTTTTAAATATTGAGTTATTAGTAAACTCAAGATTATACTCAAACAAGTGACTAGAATAGGAAAAAAGATGACATGCCACTAAACATACCTCAGAGGATAATTTATTTTAATAAACATCATGTGCCCGGCACTATGCTAGCTGTCGGAGAGAGAAAAATGAAAAGACCTGGGGTAACTGGATGGCTCAGTCACTGAAGCGTCTGCCTTCAGCTCAGGTCATGATCCTGGGGTCCTGGGATCAAGCCTCACGTGAGGCTCCCTGCTAAGGGGGGAGTCTGCTTTTCCCTCTGCCTCTCCACCCACTTGTGCTTGCTCTCTCTCTCTCTCAAATAAATAAATAAATAAATAAATAAAATTTTAAAAAATGAAAAGACCCAGGCCCTGCCTTTGACTCTAATGAGAAGAGTTCAGTGACTAGCACATAGAAATATATAGTAATAGATACATTCGTTGAGCTCACTAAACCTTAGAAAATAAGGTAACCTTGAGAAAGCTGGGCATTTTTTTATTTTAAAGTAAGCTCTATGCCCACCTCGGTGCTTGAACTCATGACCCGAAGATCAAGAGTTTCATCCTCTACTGACTGAGCCAACCACGTGTTCTAGGCCTTTTTTTTTTAATAGGCAAGAAATGTTGGCTTATTATCCACATCTTTGGCTTACTTTAATGAATTCAGCAACACACAGATTACAACGTCAGTTTTGGACTGACAAAATGAACATCTATTTGACATTTACAAAGCTGTAGATAAGTGCCTGGAGTAAATAAAACAGCTCTAGTCTACTCACTAGTACTCTGCTTCCACCCCAAGTGTATAGACCTCCATTCTCCACCCATTCAGCACCCTTTATTTCAAAAAGGACTGAACCCATGTTGTTGCAAATGGTAAGATTTCACTCTTTTTTATGGCTGAGTAATATCTAGAGGGTATAATGCTAAGTGAAATAAGTCAGAGAAAGACAACTACCATATGACTTGATTCATATGTGGAATTTAAAAAATGAACGAAAGAACGAAAAGAAAAAGACAAAAAAACCAGACTCTTAGAGAATAAACCGGTCGTTACCAGAGGGGAGGTGGATAGGTGGACGGGGGGAATGGGGGGATGAGGGGCTGGGTGAAATAAGTGAAGGGACTAAGAGTACACTTATCGAGATGAGCACCAGGTGATGCATGGAAGTGTTGAATCACTATATTGTACATCTGAAACTAATATAACATCAGGTTAATTATACTGGAATTTAAAAATAATTAAAAAAAAAGATTGAAACCAAAGTTGCTAACATCTGTTTCTAGTTGCTGTAAGAATCCTGTAACTATAATTATCAGCACCTGAGTATTACAATGGATTAAAAAGACATCCTACCTCTAGAAACCCCTTCTGATTAGGGTCCATATGGTTCAGAGGGATATAGGTGTCATCGGTCTTCTGGCAAACAACCATTGCATGCCTTTGACTAAAAGTTCCACGGCCAACATCTTGTCCACTCAGACGCACATTAAAACCTTAAGCAAACAGGCGGGGAAGAAAGAAAAATCCAGATTCCCATGAATAACCTAAGTATTAACAAGGCATGGTGACCCTGAATTCTTAAACATCAGCTCATCCTGAGAATTTTCCTTAGCAAAGAGATTATCCTTATTAAAATATACCAGTCCTATATTCAAAAGTCTGGGTAAGGTAAGAATATACAAGAATGGAGAGTCATCATTTGCTCTACAGTCTTTAGAGGAAAATATCTTTCCAATCCATTCAGCAAAGAGCCCTTTGTTTCCCAGCAAGAAATGTTATGTCGTTTGTTCTCTGACAAAGGTTACCAACAAGACTTATACTAACATTAAATAATATTGTCAGGTAAGAAAAGTTTAGAACCTCTCTAGTCAATGAAAACGACAGGAGATAGTTCTAATTCAAAACCTCAGGGGTCACATACAACAAAATGTCATACAAAGCGCTCCCTACCAGCTGTGCAGCTAACCAGAAACTTCTTACCCTGAGCAAGTAATGAGCCCAAGGCAAGAGCTTCAGCCGTGGCCCAGTCTAACTTTGTTCCATCCATCACTTTCTCCAGTCTGGACTGCAAAAAATGGAAGAGAAGGAAAAAAAAAAAAAAAAGACACTTTAAAGAGTCTACCCCCTTTTTCACACTGAGTCCAAAAAATGTAATGCAACAACAGTAAGTATCAAAAGCATAATGTCAGTGCAGAAGGAAACGTAAGAGGGCAATAGCAGTTGTAGGTTTTCAACCAGGCAAAATAAGCAGGCACTCGGGTTAGTTGTTAACCTGTGCATGGCGAGGAGATGACATCAGCGAGGGCACGAGGGGAACTGTACATCTAATACTCTAGTTCTTCGGCTGGATGGTAAGTACATATAGATTGTTTTAAGAGTCTCTATACCTGAGGCACCTGGGTGGCTCAGTTGGTTAAACATCCAACTCTTGGATTTGGCTCAGGTCACAATCTCATGGGTCATGAGATCAAGCCCCGTGACCCGCTCCCAGCTCAGTGGGAGTCCGCTTGGTCATTCTCTCCCTCTGCCCCTCCCCTCTGCCTCAAATAAATAAATCTTAAAAAATAAGGTCTTAAATAAAAACCTAAAAATGAAGTTAGCATTATAAAAATCATCCAGAGGACAGTGTCTCCATTCAAGTTTAGGAAAGGCGAAGGCCTTTAGCTCCTTGGTCCCCGGCTTTCAGCGCGGAGAGTCCCATATTCTAGGAAACTCCTGAGGCGCAGGCAAACCAAAACTTCCATCTATATCTAACCTGAGACAATATGTAAAACTGCGATATGCGTAAGGGTCTAAACGGCTGCCTTTGGGGTATGCATGTTGATTTTTATTCATTTTTATTTAAGCTACTACCCCCCCAAAATGGAAGTGTTTTCTGCTCACCGGTCAGAAAAATCAAAACAGGCATTCCTGTACCGCTGAATTTTTGTTAATGACATGTCGTCCACGTGCGTGAGATGTATTAAACATGTCCGAATAAATAAATAAATGGAGGGAAATGAGAAGTAGACAAAATCTGCATTGCCTCTCAGTACGAAACCATGTATGTGTGTAGGAAGGGAAGAAGAAAGCAAAAAGGAGAAGCAGACAAATCTGAGTTCGGTGACTATCGGCACCAAAACATCACGAGAATCAGTTCCCAGGACCTAGTGACCCACAACCAGTAACTCTCGAATTTGTTAGCCAGCCAAAAAGACCAGATCAACACCGATTTCTTGGCCGCACAAGACAAACAAACAGTAACTGGAAATGTTAAGGCTCCTACCTGAACATACATCTTCAGAAGGTGACTGTGCATCTGGAGTTCCTCTGGCACCTCCACGGACTTCCCGCCAATAAACCGCAGGAGGTCCAGGGGCACCCCTGTGTCCCAGGTGCTAATGCAAGCTGGCGGCTGGACCAGGCCCTGCCAGTGGGCCTGCAGGTTGGTGGCCGGAGGGCTATAGTGAGCCATGTTGGTTAAATGGTCATTTAACTTCGCGTAGTAGGAGGATTTGATTTCCGACACCTCTTCCTGGGTCATGAGTCCACTGGCAATCAGGTGCTCTGCATAGGTGTCCGGGATGCTCTTTCGGGCTCTGTCCAGGAAACAAGCGAGAAAAGTCCATCTGATTTGCAACCATCAAAGAGTGACAGACACAGTCATTGTCAAAGGTATCACAGAGCATCGTCACTATAAGAAGTCATGCAGGACATATTCTGGAACTAGACAGTGTGGATGGTTGCCCAACACTGTGAGTATACTGGATGCCTCTGAATTGTTCACTTTAAAATAATCCATTTTATGTTCTGTAACTTTCACTCCAATACTTTATTTTTTTTTAAGGGTAATGATGAGTAACAACCTCTTGCAAGGAAGCAAGAAAAAACAAATTCATCTTTATAACCTTCTGTCTAGATTAAGGTAGAAATAATTAGTAGAGTTTCTCTATGAATATTCTGGACAGTTATTTACCAGACCTACATTGTCTACCCCTTTTATTTCAAGTATTGAACTCAAAGTCGCCAACATCTGTTTCAGGTGGTTTTAATAACCCAGTAACCATAATAATCAGTACCTCAGTTTTACAACAATAATAATGTCACTCTACGTTCACATAATACTTTAAACTACAAAGTTTGCTCACATACTTTATCGTATTTAGTCCTGACAGAAGTGAGAGGTAGACCAGATAGATTTTTTTTAAATGGGGCCCTGAACTACATCAAGCCACTCAGCAGTTAAATTCAAAGCTAAACAGAGAACCCAGATCTGTTCTTCCAAGAGCAGTCTGCTTCCAAAGACCTGTAAAATGTCACTCAATTTATTCCTCTGCTTTCATTTATACCTATAAGGAAATAAAGTGGGGAAGCCTCTATTGTACTTTCTAGTATCAAAAAAGGAATTCCAAAGTAACACGTTCCTCTCCATCACGTTAACCTTCTATCCCAGTGCTGTCCAACAGAAATGTAGCATGTCTCCTGGGTATTTACCCCAAAGATCCAAAGGGGAACCTGCACTCCAATGTTTATAGCAGCAGTGTCCACAATAGCCAAACTATGGAAAGAGCCCAGATGTCCATGGACAGATGAAAGGATACAGAAGATGTGGTATATATACACAGTGGAATATTACACAGCCATCCAAAAAATGAAATCTTAACATTTGCAACAATGTAGATGGAAATAGAGGGTATTATGCTAAGCAAAATGAGTCAATCAGAGAAAGAAAATTATCATATGATCTCACCGATATGCAGAATTTAAGAAACAAGGCAGAGGATCATAGGGGAAGAGAGGAAAAAAATGAAATAAGATGAAACCAGAGAGGAAGACAAACCATTAACAGACTCTTAATCTTAGGAAACAAACTGAGGGTTGCTGGAGGGGAGGGGGGTAGGAGGATGGGGTGGTTGGGTGATGGGCACAGGGGAGGATATGTGTTGTGTTGAGCTCTGGGTGTTGTGTAAGACTGATGAATCACAGACCTGTACACCTGAAACAAATAATACATTATACGTTAATTAAAAAAAAAAAAAGAAATGTAGCATGAACCAATGTGCAATTAGAAATTTCGTAGTGGTCCCATTAGAAAAGGTTAAAAAAACAGGTGGCATTAATTTCAATAACATATTTATGTAACTCAATATATGCAAAATATGGTCACTTCAGTACTTTACATAAAAATAACTATTGAGATAGTTTACATTTTTCTTGTCAGACGAAGTCTTTGGAATCTGGTGTGTATATTACAATGACAGCCCCTCTCCAGTAGGACTGGCCACATTTCAAGTGTTCAGTAGCCACGTATGGTAGTGGCCTCCATATTGCACAGCATGGTTCTCAAGATTCCTTACAATCCACCATGTTACCTCTTGCTGAGGCACCAAGTGAATCATGGAGTATCGGTTTCTGTTTCTGTCAATGGCATATAGCTTCGGGCTACGGGCTCTGCCCAAGTCCTCCTATTTCAGTTTCCCATCTGCCAAGTGAGGCTGGTAAGTTGCCTTTGTTTATTCATCAAGCAAACGAGTATACTTTGAAGAATATGGGGATTTTCCTGGGACCTGCGGAATGACCATCCCAGTTTGCTCAGGACTGTCCCAGTTTTAGCACTGAAAGTTCCATGTGCCAGGCAACTTGGGGAGTTGGTCACCCTACCTCGGAGTGTCTAATAAAAGCAGTAAAAATACTGCGAGTACTATGGGGGCGAGGGGATCTTCAACAAAGGTTTATAATTGTACCTGATGATCTTGTACATGACCGGGTTGGTGAAGAAGGGCTCGTCCAGCTCGTTGTGGCCCCACTGCCTGTAGCATAACAAATCAACAATCACATCCTTCCGGAAATGGCGCTGGTATTCAAAAGCCAGTTGTGTGGCACGGACCACTTCCTCTGGGCTATCTCCATTGACATGGATGACGGCGCAGCCCACAAGCTTCCCTGAGGCGGAGAAGACAGATGAAACCAGCCAGCTAACCCCAAACGACATTAGCCCACCTCCAACTCCTGTTGCCTGTGTGGGGAAGCAGCCCACATACTCAGGTGGTTTGGCTGGGTTAAGAACCCATACTTTGGAGTCCAGCTGACAGGAAAGAGGCCACGTCCCAACTCTGCGACTTACTCTGTGACCTTGGTGAAGTTATGAATCTCAGTCTTTTTATCTATAAAACGGAGGTAATTGCTCCTACCTCTTAGCAATGTTGTAAAGATTACATGAGTTAACAAAGAGAAGTCCTAGAATGTGTTTCCAGTATCTCTATCAAACTAATCACAAAAAATTCACATAAATAGAGACCTCTGGCTGACTCAGTCAGAGGAGCAAGTGACTCTTGATCTTCAGGTTGTGAGTTCGAGCCTCACATTGGGTATAGAGATTTCTTAAAAATAAATGAACTTTAAAAGAAAATTCACATAGATAGCCCCAAAAGGCATCCAGGCCAGGGTTTGGGTGCAAAAACAGAATGGTTCCTACCACCTAACAGCTTTTGTAACTCTGTAAACTGGACGATGGGGAAAAAAGAAACAAACAAACCCTGCCTTTCTCTTAATACTGCCCAATTTCCAGGGTAAAACAAGTCAACTTTGCTTCCTCACATCTGAGTTCTAACCAAGACCACTTAGCCAAATTCACTGATTGAAAACATATCCATCTTGACTAAGGTTTAGGGTATCCCAGGTCTGAATCTCCTAAAGACAAGAACCCTGGTGTTGTACCAACTGTGTTGATCCTTGGTTTTCACCAGATCATTCACCTGGATACTTGGACAATCTGAGATGGCACCCTCTCAGTTCTGCTCTTGTCTTACTAAGATCACACTCGGACTTTCAAAGGAATACTAATAACACTGTTGGTGACTACTGACCATATCTGATCCAAAATTTAAAATGGGATAACCAGAGAGGTTCACTTTTCCAAGTGAACTAGATGTTTCTCTAGGGCCACCTCCCTGTGCCACATACCGATATCACTGCAGTATAAGGAAGACCTTCCTCTTTCTGCAGGAGTGGTGTAACCCAGCTGGTTATTGACAATCAGATGGATACTCCCACCAATTCTGAAATGTGGGAGATTAGACAGCGTAAATGTTTCGGGAACAATCCCCTGACCACAGAAAGACGCATCACCGTGAACCTAAATCATGGAGGAGAAAGTGAGAAAATGAACATAAGGGGTGTAGAAATTTATGTTTCCAATTTGGAATTAACTGTTTTCAAATAACAACAGGAATAAAAACAACCACGCTTTCACTGCTCCCCTGCCCTCCCAGAACTCTGTTGGCTCTGTACAGGATTTTCTAGAAGGGTTGCCTGATCTCAAGCAGGTTTCAAAGCCCTTTTCCTCTTAAAGCCCATCCGCACATTATGACTCACACCCATCACTTCTAATATATCCGTCAACATTCTAGAACAAATGGCAGCACCACAGAGGGAAGGGCTATTGGAAGTACGGAAGGAAAATCAGCTCCAGTACAGTTTTCATGAAAACGGACTGCAAGACATGAGGAACAGTGCACAGCTTCGAACAGTCTCTCTTCCCCAATCATCCTGCCCCTGAAAAAAGTCCGCATGTACCTTGCATCCCCTGAACCCCACTGGGTGTGTTGGCCACCACTGTGAACACAAAGGAGGGTGATGTGACTGCAAAGACAGGAGGCGGTGGGGGGGGGGGGATTCTCTCACAGGTGAGTGAAAGGATGCTTTGAGGAAGCAACAAATACTAGCACACAACATCTGAAATGTGCTATTCCTCCAAAACATTCGAAGTCTGTTAGATCACAGCATCATCGCAAAACCTGATGGACGGAAAATGGTAGAGAAAAAGGGAAATCCCTTTAAGAAAAGTTGAAAGCAAATAATGAGGGAATTGTAGATCTTAGAAGATCTTAGAAGAAGATATGAGTTCTACAACATGTTACACCCCTTAAATTTACATAAGAGTATTGTCAAATATATTGCAGTAAAAAATAAACAAAAGGCTATTATCAGAAACAGTCAAATGCTGGACTAAAGAATAAAATGATCTGAGATGCCCTAATAATGTGACCATTGCAACTCTAACAATAACAGAAGTAAAAGACCTAAATATGAGTGAAGAAAGAATACTTGAAAGTAGATTTTTTAAAAGGACACTGAAAATGTCCTTAAAATGGTCATTTTTTTATGTAAATAGAGTATTTTGGTGAAGAAAGGAAGCATTCCTTTGCCGAAGTGACATTTCCAGGCCACACCTACCCCTGGCTAGGGTCTACAGGGATGACTCCCATTTTGGAGTATCTATACCTAGTAATAACATACCCTTACATGATCTCCACAGCATTAATTCATTCAACAGCCAGGTGGGTGGGGGCAGATTAGAAAGTCATTACTGTCCTTTTTACTGATGAGAAAACCAAGGAGTGTATATTTCACATTGGAGTAGACACTGGGCCTTCTACGATACCTCCAGGTATTTTTCTACCTTATTTCTCCACCCCTTCAAGGCTTTCTCCTGGATCAAGGAACCTATTATGTACATGCTCTCATTTAATTCTCAGAACACTATGAGGAATGTAATAAAATCCCATTTACCTATGAGATTCAGAGAACCTAGGTAACAGAACCAACCACACCAAGCCAGAAAGACGCAAAGGCAGGATTTGAACTCAAGTCTTCTCGGTTCCACAGTCTTTGTCTTTTCTGCACCACGCTACACTGTTAAGTCCAACCCTTAGCCACCAGGCCCAGGGGCTCTGGGCACCTGAACACTCCCTTGCTGTTGGGATTTCTGGGGGATAGTGGTGTAAGAGGAGTTCAGTAAAGCAAGGAAGAGGGAGGGTTGTGTGCCTCTTCTGCTCCTTTACAAAAACGTTACAGTAGAGGCATTGATAAGAGCATAACATCTGGGGGGCACGTGGGTGGCCCAGTCAGTTAAGCGTCTGACCCTTGATTTTGGCTCAGGTCATGATCTCAGCCTGCTTTGGGCTCCATGCCCAGCGCTGGGGGTAGAGCCTGCTTAGGAGTCTCTCTCTCACCTCCCTCTCTGTCCCTCCATGCCTCCTTCTCTAAAAAAAAAAAAAAAAAAAAAAAGAATGTAACATCTGGTGTCATCTATACAAAAATTTCTCAAAAAAAGAACGTAACATCTGCTCATAACTTGCATCGTTTTATCATGGTCTGGATTCTTGGCACTAAAGCACACATGTGCCATTTGCTAATTTTACTTTCTTCTTAAATCAAAAGAGAAACCACTCCGCTATGCCCCATAAAGCTTTTTGGGAGTAAGGGTCCATAAGCACAAACAAATGCTAGGTGAGGTGGAAGGTACTCAGGCAAATACGGCCAGGGGGTTAGACGCACACCCAGCACGAAGGACAATCGACCTTCACCAGGTTCAGGCCCCACATAAACGGAAGAAGAGAGGCAGAAAAAGTAGCATCCAGAATCTCACCCACCATGATTTTATAGGCTCCAAATTTAGAGTTCTCAGAAGAAATTAGAATTGTGTCCTTGAACAAGGCAAGACATGTACAGACACAGCAGGGTAAAATAATTTTGAAGCACAAAGTAGACAAAAGAGGCCAGTCCGTTTCTCATCACTTTAAAGAAAATGCCATTTTCACCTCTTATTTCTGGAGTCCATGTTAAGACCTGCTTCAGGCTCTGGGTAAACGTGAATGACTGAAATATTTTAAAGTATCATGAATTAAGTGAAGTGAAAGGTAAAGAGAATGGCTAACAATGTAACATTTCCATTTCAAAATACCATACTGAAGTCAAATGCCATGCTGCCTACCCCAATTTACTCAGTACAAGTTTCTGGCCCATGAAAAATTAACATGAGATAATGGATTAATTAACATGAGATAATAAGATACAATTGTTATTCGTGTGTGTGTGTGTGTGTGTGTGGAGAGAGAGAGAGAGCACCAAATATTCTCTTGCCTTATAGATTTACCTATTCCTGTGGGATTTAAACACTCACTTACTGATACCCAGAATTAATTACTGCCCAATAGTTAAAGGTTCCTATTTAAATGAATACTCATAGAAAATAAAAAAAATGTGATCCACAGTCCAAACCTGTAAGCTGTCAGGTTACAAAAAACTGGGGTGGAGTAAAGGAAGCAAAAACCACACTAATAATTAGTATTGGTTGCCTTAATGCCAAAGACCTTTATTTTATAATTATTTTTTTCAGTAGGTTCCACACCCAGCATGGAGCCCAATGCAGGGCTTGAACTTACAACCCTGAGACTAAGACTGGGATACTTAACCGACTGAGCCACCCAGGCGCCCCAAGACCTTTAATGTAAAACAAACAAGCAAGTCTTATTAGATATATGGATAGCACATAGTTTCCTAAAAGTAATGACATCTGTCCACTGAAAAGCATCAGGGATACCAGTCAATACTCTTAAATAACACACATAACTCAAGAAAGAAAAACAAAAGAAACCATAAGAGACTCTTAATCACAGGAAACAAACTGAGGGTTGCTGGAGGGGAGGGGAGTGGAAGGATGGGGTAACCAGGTGACAGACATTAAGGAGGGCACGTGATATAATGAGCACTGGGTATTATGTAAGACTGATGAATCACAGACCTCTACCAAATCATAGACCTCTACCTCTAACCAATAATACATTATACGTTAATTAATTGAATTTAAATTTTAAAAATGTTTAAAATGGTTCTTCAAAAAAAAAAGAAAAAAAAAAACACACTGAAACCTCAGTCTAAAGTCAGTTGCTTGAGACTAGACCTCATATCTGCTATTAATTTTAAAAACAAGCCTGGAATCTTCTTTTCCCAAAAGTTCATCTCAATTTCATCTTGAATGTCTACTATCTTCCTTCCCTCCCTCCTGGTCTCCCCAGCCTCTGGCCTCACTTCCTGAAGCTACAAGTACCTGTAAGCAAATGACTTTGTCCCCAGGCTGAGCCGAACTGTCTGGAGAGTAGTCCCCGTCCTGTCTAGACTGCTGCCTTCCACGAGTCTTCCCAACGGCCACAGGGTTGACAGCTTCCAGGTGTGAGGGGTTAGGCAGCATGGTCACGTGGAGAGGATGGTGCGCACCGAAGTCCAGATCAACCGAGGAGGTCAAGTGAGACAAGACATCTCCAGTGGCTGAAACATTTTCTGGAAATTCACTTAAGCCTCTCATTTTACGGAACATCAGCTGTTATGAATAAACATACAAGAAAAAAATGTCTTTTATTACAATGGAGACCAGAGAAGAGGTGGTTAGTTTAAATCATGCAATTGAAAAAACTTTACACACATGCTTGTATAACATGATCACCAAGCATTCTTTAAAAAGAAAGGCACAAACTTCTAACTGCTCAAATGCACAGAACTGTTCAGAGATCGTCAACATCAAATGAAATACCAACACTTTGAGAAGAGTCTAACATGACTAGTTAGACATGAAGATAGTAAGGTAGTAAGATGTTAGGTAGTTACCTCTGCCTTGCAATATGCAAAATAATTTTTCTTCAATACACCTGTTAGAATATATTCTCCAAAAGAACTTTCTATGAATCTTGTTAAAGGTAGACAGGAAAGGGGTGCCTGGGTGGCTCAGTTGGTTAAGCATCTGCCTTCGGCTCAGGTCATGATCCCAGGGTCACCTGCTCAAGTGGGGAGCCTGCTTCTCACTCTGCCTCTGCCCCTCACCCCCATTTATGCTCTCTTTCTCTTTCAATTAAATAAATAAAATCTTTTAATAAAAGAGGTAGACAAGGAAAACGATGAAACAGAACTTAATCCCATTTAGACCCAAGATGACATCCACGATTAGCACAAGTCATGCCTAAAAATTCTATTGTCCAATTCTCAAAGGACTTCACTTCATTTCTACCCATTTTAAAAATGTACAAGCAAGAGAAATTAACTAAATTGTTAAAGGCCCTTGGCTAGTAAGTAACAAAGCCGGGTGTCAAGCCAAGGTAGTTACGAAAAACAGCATGTTATCCTCATTTATCCAAATGGTTTGAATGACCCAAAAGCTTCTTACTGACCTATCGACAAATAGGAGCACACACACTTACACAGTGTGGATACATCCATGTTTCTCACAAATACAATCATTTATAATTCAGTACCTTTGAATCATGTTTTTGTCTGTGATATTTTAGAAATGCAATTTCTGGTTTAGGGATTTCTGCCTGTGTTTAAGCACATGCCTCCATCTGTCAATCACTTTATTCTCTCATAGTCTGGCTTTTCTCACAGGAGGTGATTAGCAATCTCTTAGCATCAGAAAAACTGAGGTACGAGTAGCAGTGATAAAGCTTGGCCCCAAGACATGACGTCATGGGTACTCCCTAGCGGTTTAAGGGTAATGCATCCTTCCATGAGCTGTATTCACTTCATTAACTCTCGTAATTCCTTTAACACTTACAATTACTGTAAATCTCCTGGCCAAGATCGTAGTGAGGTTTACCCACACATAGCACCCGCGATCTGATTAAATTGCAAGTCACTCTGACGTTCCCGGACATAAAATCTGCATCCCTAACCCTCAAGTCTTTTCAGAGACTGACAGAGCAGCTGAATTGGACGGAACAGGAACACCAAGAGCCAATTACCTATAAACCATCTCACGTGGTAGTCTCCCAGGATAACAATGTATTATTAGTTTTAGTACAGTATGTTAAGTAAAAACTCTGCACCTAAATGGAAAGTAAAATGGACTTCTTAGAAGTTGTTTGTTCAAACGATTTTTATTAAATTAGGAAAGCATGCCTCAAAGAACAGAAATTATCTATTCATGTCATCCTTGAGAAAACAAACTAGCCTTTAACTTTCCTGAGAGAAGAATCCATATAAGACGACACAGAAAATCAACCCAAAATACCAGATCTATCCATCAATTCATTTAGCCACCTCCTGGACCAACAGTGCAGATGTTTGCTCGGTTTCTAAAAGGAACGATTATTACCGGTTCTATTCTGTTACAGTCAATCGTACATCATAAAAAGTATCTTACCTCTGGAGGGAACTGCAGAAGGCCTGTCAATAAATTAAGCCTCCCTCTGTGAGGCATGCCAATAATCACATCCGTTATCCCACTGTAGGCTGACATTTTCAGCAACTCGTGGAAAAAGCCCATCATGCTTTCGGCTCCTTCGCCCCCATACCGCTTCACTGTGGCAAACTTGGTAGCCAAAAAGTGGTCAAACTCCTGTGGAACATCGTGTCAGACACATTTGTTGCAGGAAGAGAGCCAGCTATTCAGGGCCAAGTCAGACACATTCGTGTGTGTTGTGGGAAGGCCCCACATTACGAGTGGCTGCAGCAACGTCCCTTCATGACATACTCCAGAGACAGACAGAACTGGTCCAGAGCATGGCGGGAACGCCTAGCCAAGAACACGAGGCAGCAGTGGGAATTCAGAGAAAATAACATGAGAGGTAGAGTAACTCAGCCCCAGAGGAAGCCTCTTAGAATGTGTTCTTCTGGGGAAAAAGAAAAGAATGTGTTCTTCTAGAGCAAGGGCTGGGCCTTCGATTCTGCCCCTCCTAGCCCCTGAGTTTTAGTACAGGGCTCTCCAGTACTATTTCATCAAGGCCGCAAACCATGCAACTATCCAAATTACTGGGAGTAGTTTTCCTGTCATCTTGATATGCCGGAGCTTCATCAGAGCCCTGACAGATTCAATGCCATTAATTTGTACCAAGAGCTTTCATGCATAGCTTTCTTTGATCACTCGAGGTAATAAAAAGAGAAGTAAGATCTTAAGGATTTTGTCTTTTAGACAGTGACTAGGCAAATATATAAATAGGCAAATATATAAGAAGTGAATAGGCAAATATATATTTGCCTATATAAAAAACAGGCAAATACCTCTCTGAGGAGGACCAATAGCTCTGGTGTTTGGTGATCTACTTTTTTCCACTTAGAACATGTCTGTCGTGTTGAGGCAATGGGATAAATGGAGTAAGTAAATGCTTTAATTCCCTCTTTTCAATTTTATGTATCTTTGTAGAAAATAAGCCATCCTATCCCATTGATATTAGCTGGTCCTTTCATACCTGAGATTCTAGCATTAGTTTTGACAGATGTTTTCGCTCTTCTGTGCTAAAAGTCTCTTTCTTCAGTTCTTCAAATCGCTTGGCAAACCAGTCTTTCTCCTCCTGGCTCTGAAGTTGGGAGGTTTCAATAGAAATTTGCCCACAGTAGATTTGGTTGAGATAGACCAATACTTCCTCAAGAGAGGCCTCCTCCTTCCCCATGTTCAATAATCCTACAAAATGGAATCAAGGGGATCATTTTCAAAAGCAATCAACCACATAATTAATTATAGAACATACAGAATATTTCAATTCAAAGCATTTCGTTCTAGGTAACTTGGGTCATCAATGGCTATCTAGATTTTTCTAAAGGTAAAACGAGAAATATGGTCAAAGGCCATGAAGTAGTCATACTAGGAGAGGGAATATCAATCTTTGCTTTATGCAAAATTTTGACTCTCTTGTAATTTCAAAATAAAAATGGAAATCTGACACTCATCTGCTTTATAGCTGGAAATCAGATGTCCTACCTTTATCTGAAATACCTTCCCAAACGTTCAGGTCTTATTAATAGCTAAAAAGCAATTATACCATGGAACGGTTGGTCTTAATGTGAATTAATACGGGGAGCAAAGCAATATTTTAAGGTAAAGGGAAATCTACCCAACCCTCAGTCAAAAAAAGGGAAGGTTTGTAATAGATCAATAACTCAGCACCAAATCAATTATCAGTCATTTGCCTAAACCTACAAACCTACCTTATTTTTGCTTATGGTTTCTTACAATAAACTTCAGCTCTTTGATGCTGACTGAGCATTCAAGTTGTAGAAAGTGATTTGTGTGTTGTTTACCTTCTCTGCCTCACATTTTAATCTATAAAATGGGAGCAGTCAAAGCACTTCAGGGGGTAGTTGTTAAGATTAAATGAGATAGGAAATCACCCCATGTCCATTGATGGGATAAACAAACTGTGATACAGCCACATGATGCAATATTATTCAGCCACATAAAGGAATAAAGTACCAATTTATGTTACAATATGGATGCAACTTGGAAACATTATGCTAAGTGAAAAAAGCCAGACACAAAAGGCCACATAGTGTGACTTCATTTAGACAGAATGTCAAGAACAGGCAAATCTACAGAAACAGAAAATCTATAGAAACAGAAAGTAGATTAGGGGTTGCCAGGGGCTGGGGAGACAGCAGAATGGGGAGTGACTGCTTACTAGGCACGAGATTTCCTTTTGGGGTGATAAAAATGTTCTGGAACTAACTTGATGGTTGCACAACATTGTGGATGTACTAAGTGTCACTTTATAATACTTTATATACATATATATACTTTAATATATATATTATCTATATAGATAATATACATTATATATATATTATTATATATATTATATATATGTATACTTTAAAATGGCTAAAGTAGTGGGGTGCCCGGCTGGCTCAGTTGGCAAAGTATGACTCTTGGTTTCACGGTTGCGAGTTTGAGCCCCTCCAATGAGTGTAGAAATTACTTAAAATAAAATTTTAAAAATGGTTAAAGTGGCAAAGGTTATGTGTACTTTACCCCAATAAAATTTTTTTAAAAAATTAAAACCACTGAATGTGATAATGCAGAAAAGCATGCAGCTTAAAAAGTTGCTTTGGGTTTCTCATGTTTTCTGCTCTTCTTATTAACTACATGTATTTCAAATATGCAGACCCATGCCTCCAAAAGAAGAGATCTAAAAATATGTGGTTTTAGATAAACATAGATTCATCCATCCAATGAGCAAGTTTGGAGAACTTACTATATACCAGAAGCTGTCTTGGCACTGAGTGTTCAAACATGGCTAAGAAAGGGTCTTTCCCAGGGTGTCTGGCTGGCTCAGGTGGTAGAACATGCCACTCTTGATCTCAGGGTTGTGGGTTCAAGCCCCACATTGGGCCTAGAGCTTACTTAGGGGGAAAAAAAAGTATTTTTCCTAACTTAAATTTAAGCTTTATAGAGAAAAACTTATAAGCAAGTAATGATAATACTATGTCATATCAACAAGTGGTTTTTCCTAGTAACAAGATTATACCTTCTATCTTCATATATCTGGTTAATGCTGAATTAAGAGAATATTTTTTCAGGGTGGCCTTATTCTGAAGTCAGATTAAGGGCGCCTGGGTGGCTCAGTCCTTAAGCATCTGCCTTCGGCTCGGGTCATGATCCCAGGGTCCTGGGATCAAGCCCCACGTTGGGCTCCCTGCTCAGCAGGAAGCCTGTTTATACCTCTTGCTGTGTCTCTCTCTGTCAAATAAATAAAGTCTTTAAAAAAAAAAAAAAGAAGTCAGATTAAGTTTTTTTATTGGTTTTGGGAGATGTGCTGCTGTTGAGAGTTACCCACAGTACTATGACAGCATGGGTGAGGGGATACTGAACTCTACCTTGGCAAGCTCTGGGTAGCTCTGCCTCACAGAGTAGGCAGCGCTTGCTGAATGCTTAAAAATGAACAGGTATGTCCTAGGTTGATCACGTAGACCGAAGGACATTTCATGCAAAGTCATGGATATATGAGTTGACACAAAAATATCAGGGACCTGTAAGTAGACTCAGCAAGAATAAGGCACAACAAGGGGACAGGGATGACACTAAAACAGTTAGCTTTTCCATTCCTGAAGGGCCATTTAAATTACGATAGCATTCTCCAGCTGAGAATTATGTAGCTAAGTCCAGTCAAATCCTAGAACTGCAAGATAATAAAATTGTTGTGCCCTTAAGTCACTACATTTTGGAGTGCTTTATTACACTGTAATAAATTACCAGAACATTACTAACTGATGCATGTACCAGAATCTGACATTGGCCAAGATGAACTTTAAAAAATGACATGAGGAACACCTGGCTGGCTCAGTTGTAAGAGCGTGTGACTCTCAACCTCAGGGTTGGGAGTTCGAGCCCAATGTTGGGTGTAGAAATTACTTAAAAATAAAATCTTTAGGGGCGCCTGGGTAGCGCAGTCGTTAAAGCGTCTGCCTTCGGCTCAGGGCGTGATCCCGGTGTTCCGGGATCGAGTCCCACATCAGGCTCCTCCGCTGGGAGCCTGCTTCTTCCTCTCCCACTCCCCTGCTGTGTTCCCTCTCTCGCTGGCTGTCTCTCTGTCACATAAATAAATAAATCTTTAAAAAAAAAAAAAAAAAAAAAAAAAAATCTTTAAAAATAATAAATAAAAATTAAAATAATAAAATAAAATAAAATATGACATCCCGGGTTTCAGCACCAAAAAAACAAAACAAAACCAACCAAACAAACAAACAAAAAATATGACATGAGGTAGGAGCCCAGGATCCTGAGTGATTATCCATCCCCAACTTTGGTTAAGTTCCCAGGCTGGGCAAGAAAGCAGGCAGAAAAAGTACAGGCTGCCGAATGAAAGCTGACATGGATTGCCACCTTACCTCCGCCACTTTCTAGCTACAAGTTACTTAAGTTCTCTGAGTGTCTGTTTTCCTATTTGTAATATAAAGATGGCAGTAACTTCTTTATGGAGTAGGTATGAGAATGAACTGACATAATGTGTCTGGCACATAATGGGAGTCTGACTTTTTTTTGTTGTTTTTTAATTTCAGGGCTTGCAATTTTTTATTCATTTTTATTTTGTGGAAAGAGCACCGACCATAAGATCTGTTTTCTTACCAAAGTTGTAATAATACGATACAGTATCATTAACTCTAGGCCCCATGTTGTATAGAACATCTCCAGAACTTATTTATCTTTCATAATTGAAACTTTGGACCTTTTGACTCACACCTTCCCTTTTCCACCTCTCCCCAGATCCTGGGAACCATTATTCTACTGGTTCTAGGAGTTTTGACTATTTTATTTCCTTATTTTTCTTAAATATGGAATGCTTCATGAATCTGCATGTCATCCTTGTGCAGGCACCATGCTAACTCTCTGTATCATTCCAATTTTAATATCTGTGCTGCTGAAGCAAGCACGAGTTTGACTACTTTGGACTCCTTATACAGTGGGATCATGCAGTATCTGTCTTCTGTGACTGGTTTTATTTCACTTAGCATAATGCCCTCAAGGTTCATCCATGTTGTCACAGACAGCACGATTTCCTTCTTTTTTAAGGCTGAATAATATTCCATTCTGTGCTTACACTGCATTTTTTCTCTCTTTTTTTTTAAGTAGGCTCTACACCCAACGTGTGGCTTGAACCCATGTCCCCAAGATGAAGAATTGTATGCTCTACCAACTAAGCCAGCCAGGTGCCCTCCACTACATTTCTTTATTCATTCATCCACTAATGGACATTTCGGTTGTTTCCATATTTTGGCTATTATAATAATCCCACAATAAACATGAGAGCACAGATAACTCTTCATGATCCAGATTTCAATTCCTTTGGATAAATACTCAGAAGTGAGATTATTGGATCATATGGTAATTCTATTTTTAATTTTTTGAGGAACCTCTATAATGTTTTCCACAGTAGCTGTACCTACTTGCATTCCCACCAATAGTACATAAGGATTCCCCTTTCTCCACATATTTACCAACACTTGTTCTCTCATGTCTTTTTAATGATAACCATTCTAATAGGAGTGAGGTGATAATATCTCATT
The DNA here is from genome assembly GCF_023065955.2 of Ursus arctos. Lineage (NCBI taxonomy): Eukaryota > Metazoa > Chordata > Mammalia > Carnivora > Ursidae > Ursus > Ursus arctos. The sequence continues at coordinate 25,936,949 of NW_026622986.1, forward strand.
GTGGTTTTGATTTGCATTTCCCTGATGATGAGTGGTGTTGAATACTTTTCCATATACCTTTTGGCTATTTGTATGTCTTTGGTGAATATGTTTTTAAACTCAGAGGAAATGGGCCCTATAGAAAGACTATTCTAGAACCTCAAGACAGGTCCTCTTAGACAGTGCTTGAAGGTGCCCCTCCCTGTCAACTCACACCCATGGAGGCCTTAGCTCCAGGGAGCATGGGGATTCTTCAAGAACAGAGAAAGGAGCCCTACCTCATGTTGGCAAATAACCACCACATGGACAGTCTAGCATCCGTGGGCTTTACCTGTGGTATTAAAGGGTCCCTGCAGGGTCTGCACAAGAGCTTGGATTTCGGGCACATCCTCCTGCAAGGCTTGTCCACTGAAGAGGGGGTTGATTTTGGCAGCTTTATGACCATGTTCACAGTATACTGTCACCAATCTGGCAAGGCCATGATCAACTAATTGAAGGAGGAAATAAAACAGTACGAACAATTTACGAAATGCCCACAAACCAAAAAAAATCAGTTTTTTCAAAGATGTATTTGCAGGCTTAGACTTTTTCAATGTATCGCTCCTACACACATTTCAGGATTAAAGACCACCACAATCTAGGAAAACACACTTACTTCCTTAAATTTATCTCATGATAGCTAAAGTCACTAGAAAAAAAAAAAAAGGAGATAGAATTATGAGTGCACACTTGAAAAAACTACTATGCCCGTCAACAGATCGTAAAAGGAAACACCCCAAACTGAAAAGAATTGTTAAAATGCTGAGATTCTGGATAATTATAGTTCTCTTAATTATTATTTGAGATTTTTAAATATTTTACATAAAAAGGTATGCCTGGGTGGCTCAGTCGGTTAGGCGTCTGCCTTCGGCTCAGATCATGATCCCAGGGCCCTGGGATCAAGTTCCACATCAGGCTCCATGCTCAGCGAGAAACCTACTTCTCCCTCTACCTGCCACTCCCCTTGCTTGTACATTCATTCTCTCTCTCTCTCTCTCAATCTCTCTCTGGCAAGTAAATAAAATCTGCAAAAAAAAATGTATTTTATATAAAAAATAGAAATAGAACTATAAAATCAATGTTATATTTCCTTCTCTATTTCTTAAAGGCCCCCAGGTACATAGTTATTTTATAGACTTATGAAATCTTACACTAGAAAAAGATATTAAAAATGATCTTGTCACTCACATAATGCAAAAAAAAAAAATCCCCTTTATAAACCCCTAAATGAGTGGTTGCTTAGTCTCTGCCTGGAGGAGAAGCATTATCTCTCAATGAATCTAATTGGTGATTTTATATTGAGCCCAAAACTGCTTTTCTTCCCTTTTCCACATGAAAGTTCTTCCAAAATTTGAAGAAGAAAAAAAATCCTTCATGCCGACGTTCACTTTCAGTTCATCAAGGCAGCCTTACAAACTAACCGCAAATCCCTGAGGATGAGCAGATCCGCTCTTGAGGGCACACATTTTCTGAACATTTTTCCAGTTTGTTTTTATTCTTAGAACCCAGAGAAAATTGTTAGCATATTTTGAAACATTTAATGACCATTTCATGAACGTTTATTGCCATGCAATGAGCCACACACGTGGTTGGATTTGTAGTCAGAGGACTGCAAAACGTATGTCTTGCTGCAGGCTCACAGGAAAGAACAGAGCTGAAATGGATACGTAAGGGATGTGTTTGCACTAACATGACAGGAGGTTCCATACTGTGTCTAATAAACTAGGAAACTAATCCAACAATCCCAGTAAATGAACTGATTTCAGTCTGGAGGGTAGTCATATGAATTGCTATAGGGTTCTATTCTGAATCCTACTGAAGTTCTCAACCGCCGTGTTATGAAGTAAGAAACCTTCAGATTTGTGGCTAAAATCCAGACAGACAATGTCTAAAGCATTGTCCCCATTGGCCACTCCTCAAAATTACATACTCTCCCCACCCCAAAAAAACACAATAGAACAAAAACCCCACATTCTTCCCTGGGCTCTGTGGCTTTGCAAGATCCCGGCTTTCCTCCTAACTCACTGGCTGCTCAACCTCAGTCATCTTGGGGGAGCTCCTCTTCTTTGCCCATCTCTAAAATATTCGTGCTGCAGGTCTGCCCAGAGCCTTTTTCTCAGTCTGTTCTCTCCTGCGGAGTGATCTCCTGCACTTTCCACAGCTTCTAGTAACGTGTACAAAATTACATCTCCGGCGGGACAAGTCCAGTAGTAAACATGTAGGGTTATCATCACCGTTCTCAAATTAGTAGCCCCGTTGAAAACATTCTTTTAGCAAACCTACGTCAGTTCACAGAGATCACCGCTCCAATTTCCAACTGCTCGCCAGGCTTTTCATGCCACTCGAGGGCAGCGGCATGGGCATTGGCACAAGTGTGCTGCTCGCTCCCAAGAACACAGGGCCACTGCTATTTCGGCAGAGCCAAAGAAAGAGGTCCCCTCCCCTCCACACTTCAGGCACATCCCACATCCATCCCGGCAATGTTTTCTCTCAGAACCTCCTTCCATTGTTCTGGTTTCTTCTTGCAGACCCAGTCCCGTATCCCTTCCCTCTGCCTCCCAGATCCTTCCATTGTGACCTCTGGAATTCTGCTCCACGATTAACAAACCTCTCTGCATTCTTACCGTCTTCTCTAAACATTCCTTCTACCCCTGTCCTAACTGGAACATGCTTTCCCCCAGAGGACAGGGAGGTAAAGCTACTCATCACCACACCCACCCCTCAGGTATTGAAGGTGGAGTCAAGCCTCCTCTTTCCTCAAGGATATTCCCCTATCTTTATTCACATTCCTGAATTGTTAGTGTTTTAACTCAGCAAACCCCCAGTCCTCCGAGAGGGACACGCCATAGTGTTGTCAACTAATCTCCATTTGCCAATAGCCACCACGAGACCATGTTGTAGGAGAAGCTTAATGGAAAATTGTCAGTGTATGTCGATGAAAATGACTCTAGACAGTATATATATAGCATGAGCCTGCTCTTTGTTAACATGTGTGTGTATAGCACATAACGTATATTTCATTACATAGTCTACATAGCTTAATATTAGTATCTATATACTTCATATATATGTATGTGTGTATATATATATATTTCACATATGTAAGAAAATGGACCAAAAACTTGGGATTATCCTATATTAAAATTCCTGATTTTCGTTTTCTTGCTTAGCATATTTACTGTTTTCCACAGTGAACATGTATAGAGCTCTTTATACTGTATCCATTTAACTGACTTGTTGCCTCCTGCATTCTGAAAGCTTTTTTTTTAAGATTTTATTTATTTATTCGACAGAGAGAGAGAGAGAGAGCACAAGCAGGGGGAGCAGCAGGCAGAGGGAGAAGCAGTCTCCCCACTGAGCAGGCAGCCTGATGTGGGGCTCAATCCCAGGACCCGGAGATCAAGACCTGCGCTGAAGGCAGACGCTTAACTGACTGAGCCACCCAGGAGTCCCTGAACGCTTTAGATTAGTGGATTTTCTCCAGTGCACCTGGTACACCTGTCCCCACCAGTACACTTTATGCTTGTAAGAATCAGTTATATTTGTTCCTACAGCTGTCGCTGTGGGAGAAAGTAAAATATTAGGGGGAATATCATAAAAATCTAGAGACATTGTATTCAGATTACTTCCATAAGCACTCTTAATTTTAAAGATTTGCAAATACAAAACCAAAAATAAATATATTTGTCAAAATATTTAAAACATCTCTCATTTCTTTATCATACTCCTTGCTTTAATAATCTTTTTTGAAATTAACTGACATGAAATTAACCCGTTCTAGCTTCAAATGCATTGGATAAAAGTGCTTTACCTGTATTATTTTTGTAGCAAATAGTGAAATTAAAAGATTTAAAAGGATGAGAGGATGGCAATTGAATACATATATTTCTCATAAAAATAACTTATCACTGTCTAAATAAACCAAGGGGTTACTGTAACAGAAAAATGAATATCTTTCTGTTAGGTGTAATAACACCCAAACAAACAACTTAGTACTTAGGATATCTATAAAAGTTCAGAAGAACTTAATTTGATGTTCAAATCCTTAAGAAGCCAGAGAGAATAGGGAAAACAACAGCACATATACACAACTCTTCTTCAAAACGAAATGGAAAATATTGAAGGCAGGCTTCTGGCTCAAGAGACTGGCACATAAGGGCGCCTGGGTGGCACAGTGGTTAAGCGTCCGCCTTCGGCTCAGGGCGTGATCCCGGCGTTATGGGATCGAGCCCCACATCAGGCTCCTCCGCTCTGAGCCTGCTTCTTCCTCTCCCACTCCCCCTGCTGTGTTCCCTCTCTCGCTGGCTGTCTCTATCTCTGTCAAATAAAAAAATAAAATCTTTAAAAAAAAAAGAGAGAGAGAGACTGGCACATAGTAGATGCTCAAGAAACATTGGTTATGCACTGAATGAAGTCCTGAGATTCAGCATATTGTAAGAGTCACAGAACCCTCGTGATGAAAGCTGTCCAGAGCCCTCAAACGTGCAGTACAAGAGCTGCTGTGGATCCTTCTTCCTTACTTTGAGCCCCTCTTTTCTGAGAACTGCACCCTCCCATTCCAGGAAGGGGGTTCCCAAGGCCATGTCTATCTCATTCCCTTCTGCCTCCCTCCCAATTAATGAATTCCAAAGACACCTGAGTCAAGGTGGGTCTGATTTAATCTTTCCAGAATTTATGACTTGGGATTGGGAGCTAAGGGTGGTTCACTATGCCTCCTGTTTGTGCAAACAATGTGGTTTATGCTGAACATTTGCTTTCCTCCTGAAAGTCTGGAATTCTGGCACATGCAGAGGATGCTTACGTGAACATCTGCCAATAAAAGCCTTGGGTGCCGAGCTTCTAATGGACTTCCAGGTTAGCAACCTCACACATATATTACTGTGTCTGTGCTGCTTGAAGAGGAGTGAGTTCTGTATCACCCCTCATGGGGGAAAGGGCATATGAAAGCCTGCACGAAGGTGCCTCCAGAGATGCCTTTTCCTGTGCCTTTCCCCATTATGATCCCACTGTGTATCCTTATTATATCACTGTGATAAATCTGAGCCATGAGCACAACTACAGGCTGAGTGCCATGAGTCTTTCTGGTGAGTCTCTAAATGTGGGGGCGGTCTCGAGGCCCCCCGGCATGCATTATGGTGGCATAGGAGCTGACTACATTAACAGCTGTGCCCTGTGGGCCCACACACAGCTTTTGCCAATATTCCCAGAGTTAGTTCTGGTCTTCCTCCCTGCTGAGTCTTGGTTGCTGCACATATCCTTCGGTTCTGGGAGATACCCTTGTATCTTTCAAGTAAAGTTCCCTCTTTGCGTTAAATAGCCGTGGTTGGTTTCTGTTGCTTGTGACCATAAGAACCTTAGCAATAGGGGAGTGAAAAAAAAATTATGAAAGGGATATCTACATCAATGACTTTATTCTCTCCGTAAGCAAGCACAGTAAGGGCACTCAAGAGTGTGGTTTTCAGGAAGAAAGGGTTCATATTAACCATCATGAACTACACAGGCAGATAAACTAAACTTAGTACTTAAACTTAAAGTCAGTAGAGTTCTGGGGCGCCTGGGTGGCGCAGTCGTTAGGCAGCTGCCTTTGGCTCAGGGCGTGATCCCGGCGTTCTGGGATCGAGCCCCACATCAGGCTTCTCCGCTGGGAGCCTGCTTCTTCCTCTCCTACTCCCCCTGCTTGTGTTCCCTCTCTCACTGGCTGTCCCTTTCTGTCAAAATAAATAAATAAAATCTTAAAAAATATATAAAATAAAAAAATAAAGTCAGTAGAGTTCTTTCTCATCATCTGGTCATAAGTAACCTCCCCCCAAAATCTCTAGATCAGATCCAATAATCTCCTTCCTTCAAGGCAGCATATGCTTACAGCAAGTGGGAATGTTGGATAAAATGACTGAAGACTCCAAGAAAGAGAATTTCATAATTGGAGTCCCTCTGAACCCCATTAAAATGTGACGGGCTGCCTCCCCGCTTCAGCTTAAAATGTCGTAGATAACCACATTAAAACCAAGACTTTGTACCAGAATACTATATTCTGTACAGCAAACTCAGACCTAGGCTGTGCAACTGAGTTCATTTTATATCATACCCTCTCTTTCATCTCAAACACAATATCTTTATTAGATAAATTTATTTTGCCAGATATTTCTTTCTTAAAAAAAAAAGACAAAACAAAACAAAACAAAAACCCCTTGTTTTGGTCCTTTCTGTTTTTCTCCCAATCCTCTCCTAAATCATTGCCAAGATAGATAAGTAAGGGTCACAGATTGATAGTAAATGATAGTGAGTACTAACATTTTTAGAAAAAGATTTTATTTATTTATTTGAGAGAGAGACAGAGGGAGAAAGCACGCACGTGAGTACAGGAGGGCAGGGCAGAGGGAGAGGGAGGAGACTCCTTGCCTAGCAAGGAAGCCCAATATGGGGCTCAGTCCCAGAATCCTGGGATCATGAGCTCAGCCAAAGACAGATGCTTAACTGACTGAGCCACCCAGGCACCCCGAGAACTAACTTTTGCTACACATTGTGCTCACTGTTTCACACACTGCATTTAACCTAACTCTTAAAACACTGAAATAGGTATCCTTAGCTGCAGAAGAGTAAACTGAGGCTCAAAGAGGTTAAGTGACTTGCAAAATGTCACATAGGTAGTGAAGAAGGTAGAATTTGAACTCAAGCATATTTGACTTCAATCCAGTCTTTTATCCATTATATTATAACAAAAATTGAAAAGGAAAGTCCAGAGCCTACAGCAAAAGGGATGAGAGAACTGGACATCATGGAGACATTAAAAAAAAAAAAAAGTACAAGAGCCAATGTCATCAGCCTTTTTTGGTCTTCATTTGTACTCCAGAGTTATGGAGATTTTTAAAAATCTCTAATGCAATAAGATTTTCTTCAACTGCTTTTCCCACGACTCCAGTAAAGGCTCCCGTTATTTCCAATGTGCAACATACCTATAACCTCACTTCAACTATCAAAGTTCAATGCCAAAGTCAGTAACCACGCAATGCTGTTTGGAATCCTATGGCTCCCATGTTCTGCTGGTCCCTAAATTCTGCCATTTTTTATAATCCAAATCCTCCATAATTAAGTTTATACTCATGAATCAGCACTCTTCCATTTTCAACTGCGATTGCTGATAAATAAATTCAAGCTTACCTGAATTGAGGCTTACAGAGGTTAAAGTACAAGCTGTTACTAATGGTTAGCTACAAAGAACACTCATCAAATTTTAACTAGTGAAACCACTGCCATCTAAGAGGTTACTAGAAGCAAATTCAGTATCTCCTTAAAGCCTCCATGTAATGGAAGCCTTAGCAAATGATGCAGTTGTCCTATGCAGGCATGGATTTTCAGCCAAGATAAATATTTGAAGAAAGAAGGCTGACGAAGGAAGGGCAAAGAGGCGGAGGGAGGCACCCTGACTTTGATCATACCTCCTCCTACTTCACTATGTCACCTTTGCTACGGGAGGATGCCATGTGTCCATTTTCAGCAGGGCTTGTCCTTTGACTAACTTTGCCAATACCAAAAAGCTGTGTACGTGACCCATCACACCAACTCAAACATTCCTCTCAACCAAGACGGTACCTTTTGGCAGGTGTTATTTAAACCATGTACTCCTGGTTCTAATTAATAAAACTTAAGCACACACTTAAGTGGAACTTAAGAAAAAACCCAGCAAGTCTTCATAGTGTTCATCAGTAAAAAAGAAATTACTACTTTTTCTAAAACATAGTAATATAGTACATTACCCAATGTACACGGTGCTTCCTTTCTTGATACTTGGTGTTATGGTGGTACGTGCAAAATTCAAATGCACTAAATGTTACAAATAAATTGCATATACAGAATCATATTTCCATTTCTTTGTAGGAATAAATCATTTAATAAGTATTCCGTTAACTGTGGAGCTGAGAGGAATGTAAGACAAGGTCTTCACCAGGCAGGATCTCACAATGTGAGAGGATGGTCCCTACACAAAACCTCACAGTCATAAAACGTTCAGTAGAGTCCAAGGGGTCCCATACTGAGAGTTGAAGGAGATTAGATTAGGATAGCCTGGAGTTGTCTGGACAGATGTCAGGGAAGAGATGGGAATGGAGGTGGGTAAGAAGTGGAAAGGCATATAGGATAAAGGCTAGAATGTGGGGCAATTTATGTCGGAAAGAGGTAAGAAAGAAGGCAGAATGGGTCATGAAACATGAAGGGCACTGAATATCAAGCTAAAGAATCTGATTTTATTCTGAGAGGCAAAGTAGAGCCTTTGGACATCTGAGTTCAGAAAAATGACTCAATGAAACCAATGTTTCAGAAAGACTGGACTAAGCCAGCCAGGAACTAGGCTACAAATTTTATACCAGTGAGACTAGCAGTTTTATCTTTTTGAAGTCATGCATCTCTTTGAGAATTCAATGAAAACTACAGGCTCTTTGCCTAAAAATAGACACACACAGAGTTGTGCAAAGTCCACAGACCCTCTGAAACTTTTTTATAGGGATCCACGGCCCTTGGTTAGGAACACCTGAGTTAAATATTTTTTTGCAGCAGACCAGAATTAAAGGCCTGGGCGAGGATCCCAATAGTGAAAATAGAAAGAAAGCAAGGCTTTAAGAAACACAGTGCTCAAAATTTGATATGAAGTATGAGGTGAAAACTTTGAAGGTGGGTTGCTTGCCCCAGATCTTTACAATTCATCTGTAGTGGAGACTCCTACAACTCCCAATATCCATGTTCCCTTCTCTTTCACGGTAATACATGGTTGAATATATGGATATTGAATAAAGATATACATCCCGGCCTCCCAGGCAGCCAGTTGGCCATGTAACTAAGTGCTGATGAGTGAGAAGGTAATAGCAGTGATGTCTGCACCTTCTGGGTCTTGCCCTTAAAAGGAGAAGTGTTCTCTTTCCCTTCCCCCTTTCCTCTGTCCTGCTGGCCAGACTGGGGATACAATGGTGACCCATCCTGGACCAGAGTAGAGAGTATCACCACAGGATGGTGAAGAAACAACATAGAAGGAGCCTGAACCCCATATGACTTTGCAGAGCAAAGCTGTCATACCAGCTCAGACCTTTGCTCATCTTACTTAAGTCACTGTTATGCCAGGTCTCTGATGCGTCCCTGAACTTGTTCTATCTAATACACAATTTGGTACCCGAGGTGGCTGGCTACCATAACAGAGCCTAAAATACACATGACATTGGCTTAGCCAGTCTGGCAGTAGGTGCCAGGGACCAGATATTTCAGACTAGAAAGCTAACGAGGGCTGTGTTATGCTGTCTGACAAAACACACAGTAAAACTGTCACCTGTGATATCCTGTGGGCAGACTTTATGTCCATGGGGCTATAGCTTAGTAGCGTCTGATCGCTGTTTCTTGTCACTTTCAAGAAAGCCCTGGGAGAAAGATGAGGTCAAGCGAGATCAAACAAGAAGGGATGGAGGGAAATTCAGCTCTGCTGCGGGAGGCCTCTGTACCTAGAAGGCAGATCCTGGCAAGCTTGGAAAATTAGAAGCACTTAGAAAAGGTAGTTTGAGGTGGGTGGGGGTGCCTGAGTGGCTCAGTTGGTTAGGCGTCCACCTTCAGCTCCAGTCACCCTGCTCAGCAGGGATACTGCCTCTCCCTCTCCCTCTGCCCCTCCCCAGCTTGTTCTCTCTCTCTCTCTCCCTCTCTCTCTCTCAAATAAATAAACAAAATCTAAAAAAAAAAAAAAAAAGTAAGAGAGAAAGAAAAGAAAAGGTGGTTCAGAAGAGGCTACCTTAGCAGGAGGTTAAGAAAACAGACAAACCCTTCTTCAAGTACCTTCTAGAAAGCATTCACTGTTAGATGATAGGAGCCAGCTGAGCCTACAAGCTCCACAAAGGGTGTTGCCTTCCCACTATTATTTTAGAAAGTCTCAAGGCAAGCACCATTAAGTTTAGGGAGCTGAGTGGGCAGGACACAGAAGCAATAAATAAAAGATCAGAGGTTTCAAGGCTTAAAAATAGGTCTAGATAAGATCTTTGACTGAAGGCAATTTGCTCATAGAATGACCACAGGCAAAAAGACTGCAGACCTATGACTGTTACAAGAAACTTATACTGCTAGGTGCCTGGGTGGCTCAGTCAGTTGAGCATATGGCTCCTGATTTCAGCTCAGGTCATGATCTCAGGGTCCTGGGATGGAATTCCGCATCAGGCTCCGCACTCAGCAGGGAGTCTGCTTCAGGATTCTCTCCCCTCTTCCTCTTCCCCTACCCCCTCACATAAACAAATAAACCTTAAAAAAAAGAGAGAGAGAGAGAGAAAGAAAATTGTACTGTCAAACGAATCCCAGTTCTGGTCATAAAAAATAGTTGTGATTGATGACCCCAAAAGTAACTCTCAGGCCCCTAACCTTACTAAAATAAAGTAGGTTATGGAAGGTATGCAGCCCCCAAGGACGGCACACTTCCCAGTGCCACGTCAGAGATGGCCACAGAAGGCAATGGATGAAGAAAGACACAGAAGGCACAGCCAGGGGAATGTAATGTACTTACTACACAGCCATACCAAGGAACTTTTATCATTCCTCTCCAACAGGATTTGATAGCTGGTTTGAATAGTGACTGCTGTAGTTCCTCATTCTTTCCTTTTCCAGATGAGCATTTTCTTTGTATATGGAATGTGTCAATAGGGGATGTGTGGCAGTTCATAAAATTCCAGAGCATGAGAAGACACCGCCAGCCCTGACAGAGAGGACTGTACATTCTCCAGAGACAATGGACTTTGAGATGGATTCAAGAAGTGAATAGAGGAGAAAGGAGGTGAATACATTCTATGTATGGGAAGAAAAGCTTAGGTTATTTGAGTGGCCAGAGGGGTGGAGTGTGGTGATTACTAATTATTTTCCAATATGCTCAGTTGGTTGTGTCTGCCTTTGGCTCAGGTCATGATCCCAGGGTCCTGGGATCAAGTCCTGCATCTGGCTCCTTGCTCAGTAGGGAGCCTGCTTTTCCCTCTGCCTGCCACTCCCCCTGCTTGTGCTTTCTCTTGCTCTCTCGCGCTCTCTCTCTGACAAATAAATTAATTTTTTTAAAAATTATGCTTTCCAGTCTCCTTTTCAGATATATATTGACCAAGTTCTGGCCAGGGAGATGCCACTCAGAGAGACCCCACTCTCCTCTCCCTTTCTCCTACCCAGCCTAGTAGGAGACAGTGATCTACAAACAGAGTCACTACAAAATAATGGAGTAAATTCTGAAACAGAGAGAAGAAAAACCTGCCAAGGATCTGCATGCAATGGTAATTTTGAAGAAAGGTATAGGGTGGCCCACTTGCCTTTCAGTTTTATTCAGAGTAGTTAAAAGTTAAGAAGAATGAAAAGAAAATGATTGCCTTTAGCAACAAAATCCCTTAAGCTAGATCCTGTAACTGTGGAACAATGGTTTCCAGGCACTGATTTCACTCTTGCCTCCCAATACCACAAGGAGCCACCCTTGGCCTGCTGTTCTAACTCAATACTGACCTTTTCAAAGGTCACCAAGTGAGGTGCTTGGTCGAACATGTCCTACACATACATCCCTTAAGACAAAAATAGTATTTGGCCATAGCTGGCTATGGACTTTCTGCTAGAGAATCACCTTGGATGCCTGATAAAAATCTGTATTTTTTAACCAGATCTCAGACCACTGAATTAGAACCCTGGGGTGGGGGGGATGCGTGGGAACTGGCTTTTTTTTTTTTTAAGATTTATTTATTTATTTGAAAGAGAGAGAGAGAGAGCGCACCGGGGTATAGAGGGAGTGGGATAGAATCTCCAGCAGACTCCCTGCTGAGCTTGGAGCCCCATGTGGGGCTCCATCTTATGACCCTGAGATCATGACCTAAGCCAAAATCAAGAGTCAGATGCTCAACTGACTGAGTCACCCAGGCTCCCCAGGAACTCGCATTTTAAAAATCAATTCAAAGTGATTTGAATACACACTTAACGTTTGAGAATAAATGACATACAAAATTCTTGACACCTGATTTGCAAAGTGAAATAAGACATCAATAGTCTTACCCTCAAGGGATTAACAATCTAGTTGGCCAAAATGCTTTCCCTAAAGAAACCCCATTGCACCCAAGAGACAGAAATCAGGTTTACTATAAATGTCCCCTGAGGTCAAGAGCAAAATATTGAGGTTCCAATGCATAATAGAATATTCAAAGTTCAGGGGCACCTGGGTGGCACAGCGGTTAAGCGTCTGCCTTGGGCTCAGGGCGTAATCCTGGCGTTATGGGATCGAGCCCCACATCAGGCTCCTCCGCTATGAGCCTGCTTCTTCCTCTCCCACTCCCCCTGCTTGTGTTCCCTCTCTCGCTGGCTGTCTCTATCTCTGTCGAATAAAAAAAAAAGAAGATTCAAAGTTCAAGTACTTATAAGATGAAGAGGATCTTCATTGTTAATCTAATAACTGGACTGAAGATGCCAAATGATCTTCCTCTAATAATCAGTCTGTATTCATCTTCTACTCTGTAAGGATTAAATATAGACAACTTTAGGGGCACCTGGGTGGCTCAGTCATGATCTCATGGGTCATGGAGTCCCCAGAGGTGAGCTCATGCTGAGGAGGAGTCGGCTAGAAGATTCTCTCCCTCAGCTCCTCCCCTCACCCACCTGCACCCGGCGTTCTCTCTCTCTCTCAAATAAATACATATTAAAAAAAAGAAAAGAAAAAACATACACAACTTGTGACATAAACCAAATATTCAAAATAGGTCTCTTGCACATGAATATGCAAAGAAAGTTCTCAAAAACTGATATTCATGTTTCCAAATCCATTAAAACCACCAGTAACATACTTCCAAATCCAGAAAGAATTTAAAACTCTGAAATTAAAGTAAGAGGCTAGTTAGGTCAGGGAGACAGATAATACCATGCGGTGGTCCAAGACCACCAACTAACTGCCCTCTTCACCCTTGCAGTAGTGTCGTGATCCCCACACATTCTGTTCACACGCGCCTTAGAGATGGCCCTGGAAATGTATCTTTGAATAAACTCGAGAAGCTGGGAGATCTCAAAACTCTTCTTTTCCCGCAGCCCCGCCTTCGCAAAGACCTAAGTTTCCACAAGTTTACTTTACATGCAAGGAATAGAAAAGACAAGACCTCACAAAACCAGTCGGAACACGAACGCTGGTCAGATCACCCAAGCGAGGCCGAGACCTCGACCTCAAGATTCGCCAGCTACCGAGGCTGAACAGACGATGACCCTGACACAACACCCACGCCTGCCTCCCTTGGCCCCCTCACCTCCCCTCGCTCCCCACCCGCCTGAGCACACTTTGCACACCCCAGAAGTCCGACCTCCCCCACAACAGCAGCCCACTTCAGGCCTATCGAGGAGTCCCCCTGCCTCCCCAGACCCTGCGCCCACGACCCCGGCCCTATCCCAGACCTGGAGGGAGCGCCAGGCCGCCCCGGGGCTCCCGGCTCTCGGGCTTCCTCGGCCGGTAGCCATAGACGCCCTTCTCCGTCTGGTAACCGCGCCGCAGGAGGAGCGGAGGGGCTCGGCAGAAGCCTCGTCTTGCTGCTGCCACAGTGGCCGTGGCCATGTCCCCCCTGGACCCCCGGCTCGGAAGACAAGAGGCAGCACCCGCCGGGAGCACGAAGCGTCGCTCTCCCGCCGCCTGGAACCTGTGCAATGGCCCAGCGGGAAGCTGGAGCCGGGAGGCCGGAGCCCCGCCCCGGGACAACGCCCCCGCGCCTGACTGGCCAGCGGCCGGCCCCTGGGAGCCAATCCAAGTCAGCGGCTGGCGGGGCGGAGCCTCGTCCGGGGATCCGGCGGGACTCTGCGGCCCTGGAGGCTGAGGGAAGTAGGGAGTGTGGAGCCGAGCGTCGTCTGCTTTCCAGTACAAAACTCGTTATCTCTGTCTGTTCTAAGGACTCCCGCCAGGAGTATTTACCTAACACCGCCTCTCAGCTGGAAGCCCCAGAACACAACCACACAGACACGAAATAGGTTTTCATACCGAAGGGGAAAATCAGCGACAGGGTGCAAAAAAAAAAAGGAGTGGGACAGAGACCAAGGGACGGAAGAAGGAAAGGTCATATGAAGGATCCAGAAAATCAATATTGCTCCTTTTTTTCTTAAGAAACATTGAGGGAGGGGCGCCTGGGTGGCACAGCGGTTAAGCGTCTGCCTTCGGCTCAGGGTGTGATCCTGGCGTTATGGGATCGAGCCCCACATCAGGCTCCTCCGCTATGAGCCTGCTTCTTCCTCTCCCACTCCCCCTGCTTGTGTTCCCTCTCTCGCTGGCTGTCTATCTCTGTCAAATAAATAAATAAAATCTTTAAGAAAAAAAAAAAAGAAAGAAACATTGAGGGAGAAGGTAGAAAATAGGAGAGGAGGAGCCTGTAAAAAGGGGATAAAATAAAAGTGAAAAGAAATTGGGCATGGAAGATTTCAGGCGGTGTGGAAATACTGAGAGTCTCCGTTGGTCTATCTCTGACAGAATTTCCCTCAAACTATTTTATTCCACGACTCACCCTTAACTTTGCCAATGCAGTGGGGGGATTGAAGGGATCTGTATCCTTCCCTAGTCAGTCACCCATCATTCTAGTCAGCCGTGCAGCTGTACCCCATACCCCTAAGAACATTACACGTTATGAGCCCAAAAGATCTCTCTACCTCACTCACTCAAGCACCGTGCCCACAGAGCACTTTGCTAGGTTCCAAGGATTAGTAAGATACAGTGTCTTCCCTTAATCAATTCCCAGTCCAGTTGCAGACTGAACTCAACACACAGTATGAGAGATGCTTGGACAGAGGCATGTGCCCTGCAAGCACAGAAAATCAGCATCAAGTACAAACAGGTGTGCCAGGGGACCCTCCGAGTGAAAAGGACACTAGAACCAGATCTTCAGGGATGAAGCTGGTTATGGTGATTATGATATTTTTCTTTCTAATTTTAACACAAAAGAGTCCAGAATACGTTTGAAAGATGTTCCAAAGTACTAAATCAAAAATACAGAAGGGAGGGATAATCCAACAGAATGAGGTCCGTGCAGAGATGGGGAGGGATGGGATCAAAGCACAGATGGTGCTAGAAAGAAGAAGAGACGTGTCTTCCATGGATTCAGGTGGAAATAAGAGAAGATTGGTGCAAACGCAATCAGAGTTATAGATTCAATGGTAGATTTCTGAGGGAATTTCTTCTATGTGAAGTATGAGGCTATAATTTCCGCCAAAGAATTATCTGAGAAAGTGCTGGGGAGTGGGGAGGCAAGTCAGAGTTGAGAAAGGTGGGGACAGTAGGAAACTGTCATTTAAGAAATTTTGTAAAATGGAGATGATTGTTCTAAAGTTTTGGGGGCCACCCAGTTGAGGTTGGTGACCCTGAATAGAAAGAGATACCAATTTCTGCTCTTTTGTGATTTTCTTCATTAGTGCTCAGCTGGTTTGGTACAGAGAAGGTGGGAAGGATGATGATTGGATCCATTCATGGCGGTAATTTTTCCAGGCAGACATGGTAGAAAGTCCAAGAGACAAAAACATTCAAGATACTGGTTAGTGAATGATTGAAATTAAAAACAAACAAACAAAAAACCAGGGACTCTATGCTGGGGGGAAAAAAAGGCTAGAAATATAAGAATGGACTGATAAAGGAAGGGAAGTGCCAATGAGTTGACAGTTTCAATGAGGTTGATGAATGGGTAAGCTAGGGGTGCCTGAGAATCCGAGCTAGAACAGAAGGTCGTAGTAAGAAAATGGTGTGTTTGAAACAGTTCTTTCTGCCATGGGTCCAGTCTCTGTGCTTTAATAAAAACATATTTTTGAAGAAAGAAGGAAAGAAAGAAAGAAAGAAAGAAAGAAAGAAAGAAAGAAAGAAAGAAAGAAAATGGGGTGTTTTGATGTGATGATTGCAGAAGTGATGCAAATTTTGATAATGATAAGGAATGTTGGTTGGTTAAAGTAGATTGAGGGAGAATGTCATCAGCTGAGAAGGTCAGAACTGAGAGGTCAGATTTTTAGATGAGGTGCCATAGGAACACTCACATCACCTTGGAAATGGCAGGAATTGAAGTAGAGGAAGACTGTTAGTCATATGTTGAAGCCTCTGGTGAATAAAGAGGAACAACTAGGAAGTTGGCAGATGATGCTGCAGAGGGGGAAAAGGTGTGGCATATCCCTAATGCATGGACTGTGCAAAAATGTAGTCAGCAACTGGGAATAAAGATGACACAGATCCCATCCCTGGACCCCAGGTACATCTGTCCAAAGTAGTTCTTAAATCTGTCCACTCTCCATCATTACCTCCTAGTCCAGGCCATCAGCACCTCTCTCCAGGAGGACCACAGTAGCTTCCTAAATGGTCTTTGGCCTTGGGTCATTCCTTGCCTTTCCATACTTTTTCCACATTGAGTCAGACTTATTTCCTAAAATTAATATCTGATTCACAGAGCTGTTGTCTAAGAGCAGTCAATTAAAGAAATGCATAGCAGACTGTGGGGAAAAAGAACTATTATTATCATTAGAATATTACTAATGCTATTTTTAAAACTACAGTTTATATAGTTTAATAGTTTTATTATTTCTGGAAAACTTAAATGTTTTGTTCTCTTTTCTACTATTATGTTATTTCTACATAGAATATGGATATAGACTGTTATATAGAGATGGTTCTATATATAGTTCTATGCAGATTCCTAGAATTGAAATGTAATGCTGTAGTAGTTGCATGAGTGCTGTGCTGGGTATCAGGCTACCAGATTCTAATTCCATTTTTTTCATTGATTGGCTCTGTGGCCTTGGGAGTACACAACCTCTCTATTTCCTCATGGTCTACATGTTCTATAAAGTTCATTCAAATTAAATGTTTTTGATTCTAAAGCTTAATATACAAAGTAAGAGTATATGTATTAGGCCACTAGAGGAGAAGGGGAGAGTGTAGGTCTCACTTATTTATACAATGGAATGCTCTACAGGAATTAAAAATGAATGAACTAGATGTACACATAGAACACAAATATTTCCCAAGAATATAAAATTGAGAAAAAAAATGATAGGAATGATATTCACACAAATTTTTAAAATATACAAGTTAGTGAATGTGTTTTTAATGAACCTGTACATATATAGTAAAAGTATAAATATGTGATTAGGTAGGATGCATATCAATTTCAGTAAATTGTTAGGGGGGGCATGGAGAGGAATAGGATGGGTGGGGCAAGAGCTTTTATGATTTCTACAGTGCTATAGTTCTTCTGAAAATTCTGATATAAATATTTCAAAATGTTAGTCTCTGTTAGTATTTCAATATGTTAATATTTGTCAAATTGTGGGCGATGAGAATATGGGTATTTGGTTTATGATCTTTGTATTTTTCACCTTTTAAAGATATTTTATATTTTAGAGGAATCTGACTGGTTTAGTCGGTAAAACATGTGACTCTTGATCTCACGGTTGTGAGTTTGAGCCCCACGTTGGGTGTAGAGATTACTTAAAAATAAAGTCTTTAAAATAAATAAATATATTTTATATAATATTACCTACATTGGGAAAAAATAAAATAAAATATTTTAAATTTTAAACATTTATAAAATATTTTTGAATATAGCTGAAAATTAGAAAGGTCTGCCCTGATACCCTTCTTAAAATTGCAACTAACCTCATCACCCCTCATACTTCTGCACCTTACTCTACTCTTCTTATTTTTATCATTACACATATCATTTCCTAACATACCATAAAATCTGCTTATCATTTTTGTCTATCTCCCTTAACTAATATGTAAGCTCCATAAAGACAAAGATCTTTGTAGGTTTTGCTCATTGATGTATCTTAAGTGCTTAGAAGAGTGCCTGGCACAAAATAAGTACCCCAGAAACATTTGTTAGTGAATGTATGGACATTAGAGGCTGACTGCCTGTGTTGAAATTCTAGTGCTACCACTTTCTAGCTGTGGGATCATGGCCAAGTTACTTAAACACTCTAAGCCGTAGTTTCCCTATCTGTAAAATGGGAATTGTAATAGTACCTACCTAACAGGGTTTGTGTAACTACCTGTAAACCACTTTAGAACAATGCCTGGCATAATGTAAAGACTTAATAAGTATTAGCCATTATTATTATTATTGTTATTGTGTTGTTGTTGTTGTTGTTGTTGTTGTTGTTGTTGTTGTTATAAGGTCTTAGTCATAGTAGTGGCCCTCAGCATGATTCCTGGGGTGTGATGATCTTGAGCCTATATGAGGCCTGATAAGTAAGTCTGAGTGTCAGGGTACAAGATAATTAGCAATGACTCAATATGAGAATGGGAATATTCTAGGTATCAACTGAAGGGGTTCAGAGTATGCCACCCCAAAATATGTCACTCTGGCATAGGGATCATTTTGAACTGAAAGCAATTGAAAAGAAACAAATATAAGAAGGGCAGAATGATTCTTAATCACTGAAGACAACTAGACTCTAATCAGCCCAGAGAAGGCACCAGTGGAATCTACCAAACAAACTCACTAAAACAAACTTTATCTTCCATTGGTCCCCCTATATTTACCTCCCCACAATTTGCCACCCCTAAAAACCTAAATACTGTTTCCTTTTTCTCATCTTTTCTGCAAATTCATTGTTCTTTTGTTAAGATGCTATATAAGCCCAAGTTCTAACCACTCCCTTGAGTTACTCATCACTGAATTTCTCCCATGTGTGCAGGAGGGCAGCGCATGTGTTGATAAATTCTGTTTTTCTCTTGTTAATCTGTCTTTTGTCAGTCTAATTTGCAGGACCCCAGGCAGAGAGTCTAGGAGGGTAGAGGGATAAAATTTTTCTTCCTTTACACAGCTAATTCTGTCTTATTAATAGAATTAAGTTCAAATATGGGAATGGTCAACTCATCAGGCTAGAAACAGGCCTGTTTAATTTAATTTAATTTAATTTAATTTAATTTTATTTTATTTTATTTTATTTTATTTTATTTTATTTTATTTTATTTTTGAGAGAGAGAGTGAGCATGGAGGAGGGGCAGAGGGCAAGGGAGAGAGAGAATATCAGTCAGGCTCAATATCTAGCACGGAGTCCAATGAGGGGCTTGATCTCACAACCCCGAAATCATGACCTGAGACAAAATCAAGAGTCAGATGCTTAACCAACTACGCCACCCAGTTGACCCACACTTATTTTATTTTTGAAGAAAGGTCTTTCCTTGGGTTCTTTGTCCTATTATTTGAAGCACTGAGTGTGCTAGAATTTATACTTTGAAGGTAGAATAATTTCTTGCAGCAGCTACTTTCTATTAAAAGGAATTCTCAAATTATCATGATAATGGAGCACATACATACATTATTCCTTTTTATATATAACCCAAAATTTATCTGTTGCCAAAAGTAACTAATTTCATTTTCTTTCCTTACCCCTGCCCACTTTCATTAGAGATGTTAAGAAGAAGAAGGTATACATAACCAACTATTCTGACCCAGGTAAGTGAGGAGCAAAAAGTGAAAATTTTTTTAAAAAGGTAAAATTTATTCAGATGAATCCTTTAGGCTAAAGGATTTTTCTCTATTGCTTTTACCTAATCTCATTTCTTCCCTGATTAATAGAAATTCCTTAAAAAATGACTACTTCTTAGTATCTTTTCTTTCCTCTGGCTAATAGCAAAGATCTTCTCTTTGTTTGGATGACTTTCCCCCCTACATAGTGAAATATATCTGACTTATAAAATATATTTATATAAGTATGTGTATATAACATATAGCACTAAAAATAATTTTGGTTATTACAGCACCTGGCTAGCTTAGTCAGTGGAGCATGTGACTCTTGGTCTTGGGGTCATGAGTTCAAGCCCTATGTTGGGTGTAGAGATCCCTTAAAAATAAAATCTTTAAAAAATAATAACAATAATTTTGATTATCATCATATTAGTTGTCTGACCCCACAATGTAGTAGCTTGAAACAACAAGCATATTATCTCACAGTTTTTGTAGGTCAGTAATCCAGACAAATCTTAGCTCAGTACCTGGGGTTCAAGGCCTCTCATGAAGTTGCAGTCAGACTGCTGGTTGAGATTGTGATCTCATCTGAAGGCTCACCTGGGGGAGAATCAACTTTCATTTCACCCACATGGTTGTTGGCTGGATTGAGTTCCTCATTGGCTGTTGGCCAGAAGCCTCCCTCAGTTCTTTTCTGTGTGGGCCTTTCCAAAGCATAAGTCACAACATGGCAGCTGGCTGCCCTCTGGGAGCAAGGGAGAGAAAGCACCAAGATTTTTGTAAACTAATAGTACTAACAAACAATCACTTGTGCTGTATTATACTCATTAGAAGTTAGCCACTAAACCCAGCCTATGCTCAAAGGGAGGGGATTACATGAGGGTGTGAAGACCAGGAGGTGGGCATCCTTGAGTGCCATCTTAGAGGCCATCTACCACAGCCTATGACCACATGTCCATTTCTAGAAATGTCTGACTGAAGGGTGTACCACACTCCTCCTTTTGGCCTGTCACCCATGCATTCTCTTGTGTAACTCTTTCACTGGCTACCACAACACTCTGCCTTGTTAGTCCTCTATCTTTTCTGTTTCTATTCTGAATGTCTTTTCAGTCATTTTTCTTTTCCAACTTCTTTTTTGTTTTGTTTTGTTTTTAAAGATGTATTTATTTATATGAGTGAGAGAGCATGCATGAGTTGGGGTGGGGCAGAAGGAGAGGGAGAGAGATTCTCAAGCAGACTCCACACCAAGCATGGAGCCGGATGCAGGGCTTGATCTCACAACCCTGAGATCACAACCTGAACCAAAACCAAGAGTTGGATGCTTAATGACTGAGCCACCCAGGTGCCCCCTTTTTCCAACTTCTGATTTTCATCTCTATACTCTTGCAGAAAGTCCATCTGTCATCACTGAGACTTCCAGCGCAGCTCTCCTACCTGATGATGTTCTGCGAAGCAGCTAACTGATGCACCCAAGCTGACCCCTTCCTCTCTTGAATTCCTGTAACACAGAGGCAGTGTTTTCAGTTGAACATTTTTTTCCCTCGCTTATCTTGTCTCCCAAAAGATAAAAATGTTTGAGTTGGGATAATGATTTTTTTAACTGTTTGCTTGTATATCGCGAGTGCTCTGTGAGAGTACTTGCAATTCTAACATTCTGTAACTCAATGACCCATCTCCTACCTAACACAGTAGAAGCATAACATTGTTTTACTTTATTGAAAATCAATCTGGCATATATTCATCTGATGAAAAGTAATAGGCATTTACTTACTGAATTAATATTTATTGAGTACCTACTATATGCCAGCATTGTGCTAGGTGCTTTGGAATATAGAAGTGAAGAAGTCAGACATGGTTCCTACGTTCAGGAGCTTATAATCCCTGATAGAAGTTAAGTAATCACACAGATAATTAATTACAAGTATAAAAGAATCACAAAAGATGGGTATAAGATGCTATGAAACTACATAACTGAGGGAATGTTATCTAGTCTGAAAGATTATGTAAACTGAAGCCTCGAAAATAAAATAGGAGTTAGGCAAGCAAAAAGAGGTGTCAAGGATGGATAACTCAAGGGCAACGTCAAGTTCTAACAAGCTCCTTATCCTCTCCTACTGCTTAGTGAAGGAGGGAGTATATTTTTAAAGTACCCCTTTTAAAAACCATATTCTCTACTTGTGCCATGGTCTTACTTTCACTTTCCTTCCTCTTACATCATTTCTTCAGGGTTGTAACAACTATCACATCAACATATGTCTTTAAAAACGATTTGTGAATGTGGCTTCTTCAGATAATGTCTTCAAGGTAAGCAACCATTCACTGCCCCTTTCTTTGCTTTGCTTCCAGAGCAACTGAGTTGATGTTTATGCCATTGACTGAGATGAGGGAGAATGGAGAGGAACAAACTTGGCAAAGTTCACTTGGGACATTTGAGTTTTTAGCTGTGATATTAAGTAGATCTGTCAACTGGGCAGTTGGATGCACCTGTCAGAAATCAGAAGAAAAGAAGGGACTGGAAAAAAAAAAAAAACATTTGACTGTTTTCAATGTATAGATATTACTGAGAACCTGGATACAAATGAGAAGGCCTAGATTTAGAATTCTGAAGAACTCAAAAGTTTAAAGGTTGAAATGAGAAGGAGGAGTTGCCAGCAAAGGAAACGACATATAGCCAGAGAATTTTGAGGAAACAGGGCTTTTGAAGGAACATATTTAGGTTCAAATTCTAGCTTTGCCTGTTATTAACTCTGTGACCGCATAGCTAATATTGGTCACATCTCACGGTGGAACACATCTCGCTTTCCATTTGGAAATGGAGATAATTATGCCTATCTTAGAGAAAGCTAGCATAGGCTCATGGCTAAGTAACTTCATCTAAACTGCCTGACTCCTAATCTTGGCTCTATCGCTGACCAGCTGGGAGCATGGGCAGGTTCCCTAACTTCTTTATCCCTCACATTTCCCATTAGTAAAACGAGCTTAATAGTACTTATCACATTGGATTATTGTGAGGATTAAATAATTAGTGCATGTAAAATATTTAGAACAATGCCTGACACATAGTAAGTAATGTTAGCTGTATTATGATTGCACTGTTTGAAAATTTAAAAAAGATTAGTTGTATATAACTTGCAAAATAGTGAGTACCAAAAGATGATAGCTGTTATTATTAGTTTATCATCATTATTATTTTGAGAGAGAGAGTGCAAGTGTGCAAGTGTGGAGGGAGGGGCAGAGGGAGAGGGAGAGAGCATCCTAAGCAGGCTTCACGGCCAGGCTGGAGCCCGATGAGGAGCTCGATCCCACAACCCTGAGATCATCACCCGAGCCGAAATCAAGATTTGACCCCTAACCTACCGAGGTACCCAGGCACCCCTTGCTTATTATCATTATTATTAAACTGATATTGAATGTTGCATAGGAAAATTTTGATTCTAAGTGTTTAGATGAGTCTTTCATGAAGATGGAAGAAAGGGGGCAATGCACAATGGAATGGCTATTTGTACAGCTGCTACGGGGAAAACTTAGGGAAGTATAATGCATACATAATACGTCTGCAGTACAGAATCTTCCCAAAGAAAAATAAATTGGAAATTACACCCATTCTTTTACCTTACTCTTAACAACTGACACAAGAAGTGAAGTGATGTCAGGCTCTTTGGGTGATAACTTTCCCCCCAGGTCTATTTCTCATTGTGACAATATTTTCCTGGGTTATGAAGGCAACCACTTTTCATCTGGATTCTTAAACACTTGGAAGCAGTGACAAGAGGTGTTGCCAAAATTAAATTAAAATAATGAAGTTAGAGATTATAAAGTCTATCTCCTGAGTTTTAAAATAAAGCATCTGAGTGACAGGTTACAAGTGACTTGCCCTCGTTTCATTGTGTGACACCTACAGTAGCCAGGCTCCAAGACCAGGCACCAGGTGATTGATTTCCAGCCCTTCCTCTTCCCTTTGTGCTATCATGGGTATAGATTTAGCAACACACTGGTCTGACCCAGGCAGACATTCTTGTTTTATTATGTGTATCGGCTGGTCTTGTTAAAATAAATCATGTCTTTTCTTATTCTATATTCTGCGCAATTGTGTAAAAGGGGATATTGGTATTATTATGCGTGTGGAACTTAGATACATGAAGTGGGGAAAACATCCTAGAATGGGAAGAAATATTGCGTAAGAGCATGAACGTCGGAATCAGAAAGTCCGGACAAGAATGGAGATTCTATTTAGTAGACATGCCATCTTGGCCACATTATCTAACTACACTAGGCCCTAGTTTCCCCATCTCTAAAAACAAGGAAAATAACCAAATAGGATTATTGGGTGGATTAATGCCTGAGGCACACTAAGAAAGAGGCATCTGTTTATTTCTCTCCGTTTATCCACTGAATCACTCAGTATGAAAAACTTGAATTAGCTTTAATGCAAATCATGAAAAGGCGTATGGAGGCCTATATTTGGACCGCTAAGCATTTGTATATTGCTTGGTAAATAAAAATGAAACTTCAGTCTATGACTGTTTCCTCTAAAATAATGTGTTCTTTTCACTCTAGTTAATCCTACATTCTTGCATCAGTACACAGATTTTTCTCCATCTTCCATGACAGCATTTGTAGAAGAGGAAAAACTTTTCTTCTACCCTCTTAGGTGTGGTATCTGAGGTGTGTGAATTAAACTGACAAAAGGCAGATTAAAGGGGGAAATGGTATACAACTTTAATGGATGTTTTTAATTTTACATGCAAGGAGGCTATGCAGAAAAGAAAAAGGTGAAAACCTAAAGAAGTAGATTCAGAAGCTTACATTCCATTTTAACTAAGGGTGATAAATTATGGAAAAGTGACTGGACAAGGGGAGTTTGGACTTCTAGGGGCAGTAAGTTGTGGAAAGGTAAATATATGTGGAAACTAATGGAACATAAGGCTTGTTTTAGTAAGGTTTGTTTGTCCAGACTCATCTTGGTGTCAACTTTCCATCTTCTTCATTGTCACAAATCTCTCAGAGAAAGAATCAACGGCAGGCCTCATTTCATAGAAGTTCACACTTTCAGTCAGATAATAGAAGGTTTAAGAAGGCTTCTTTGTGCATCTGTTAATTCTCAATTGCCTTCAGCTCAAAATAATCCATATGCCAAAGTGGCATATTTTGGAGTGGAATATTCTAATCCCCTTCATATTCATTCACTTAATAATTCCTTCTATCAAAATATTATTAAGGGCCTTCTATGGCCCCAGGACACAAAGATTAATAAGCTATAAATCATATCTTCAAGGAGCTTAGAGTTTTAATGAGAAAACAAATATAAACAAATTATTTCAATATAATATAATGAATGTTATAATAGACATGTTCAGAGGCTGCTATGGGAACCCAGGGAGGGGCAAGGACCTAATCTGATATACGTGGAGTGGTGGTGATAAAGAATGGCTTCCCTAGGGAAATAATGCTTGAGCTCTTAGTTAGGAAATATTAATGAAAGAAAGGGCATTCTAGACAGAAGTATAATATGTGCACTAAGGAAAGAGGAAGTCCAGTCTATGCAGGTTATCTATTGTGGCTAGAACTTAGACCTGTGGGGGAAGTAGCAGGAAGTGAGACTAGACATGTAAGCATTGTTATGCATTATTAAGGACTCCTGCTAAAGACTCTGAATTTTACCCTGTAAGTCAGTGCCTTCCAAAGTGGGTTGGCACAAAGGGGTATGTAAGATGATTTCTTTAGGCAAATACACTGGAACTTCTGTTTTTTGGGTTTTTTGTTTTGTTTTGTTCTTTTTAATTCTTACCTTTTCTATTTGGGGGAATGTTCTGTAATGTATATATTTGTGTAATACACACAAGTTGTATCTAAGTAAATATACATGAATTGGGAGGATGACCTCCTCCCTTCCCCATATGATTGTATGATCAAGGAGGTTAGGGGACGATTGCCATTAAGGGAAGTTAAATGATCTAATACTCTCCGGGGTTGGTAGAGGGCAAGAGTAGAACCAATTAGGAAGGAGAACTAAGAGATGGTTGCCAGTACTGTGGGTTTGAGTTACATGGGTGTGAACTAAGGCTGTGGGGGTGGGGATATGGATGAAGACCCAGGCAAGATCTTTCTGAGACATATCAATTGCTTTTGGACAAGGGATGAGGAGTAAGGACTACCTAACTACTGGAGAGGAAAAACTTTTCCCTTACCCTCTTATGTTCTTCATTTGGAAGTGTGTAAATTAAACTAACAAAGGACAGATTAACAGGAGAGAAGGTACACTATTTTTATTAATATTTACATGCACAGGAGTTCACCGAAAAGAAGCGAAACACAAAGAAGCAGTTAGACTCAGGGTTTACACACCATTTTAACAAAGGAGAAGGGGCTGGGGTCTTAAGGGACAGCTAAATATGGGAGTGACTTGGAAATATATGGGGAAGTGATGGAAGATAAGTCCGATCTGTTTATGCAAACCCGACTATCACCAGCGATAAGAGTCCCTCTTTTCTTCCTGACACAGGGGTTGGGTGGGGGGCAGACACACTCACAAAGGGAAATTCATGTGCTGCTTTTAGGCAGTTAAGGGGAGATCTAAAGAATTGTTCCTACATCTGTCGATTCTTAATTGCCTTCAGCTCAAAATAATTGTTATGCTGAAGTGCCATATTTTGAGGTGACACGTCCTGATCCCCTTTAGCACCATTAACTGAAAGAACAAAAATAAATGAAAGAAGTAGACAGAGTTGGAGACCAACATGAAGTTCAATTTTGGACATTTTATTTTTTTTTTTTTTAAAGATTTTATTTATTTATTATACAGAGATAGAGACAGCCAGCGAGAGAGGGAACACAAGCAGGGGGAGTGGGAGAGGAAGAAGCAGGCTCCCAGCGGAGGAGCCTGATGTGGGGCTCGATCCCAGAACGCCGGGATCACGCCCTGAGCCGAGGGCAGACGCTTAACCGCTGTGCCACCCAGGCGCCCCCAATTTTGGACATTTTAGGTTTGAAGTATATGTGGAATATTTCATTAGAGCTGTCCCCCAGCAAAGACTTAGAAATATGGGTTGGGAATTAAATTAAGACAATCAAATGACCTAGGGTTAGCTTTCTCACCACTTATCATTGGTCTCCCCCCACCCCAATATTGAGATTGGTTATTCTCCTGGACAAGCTGAAGTGAAACCAGAATTAGAAATGATATTTACAAACTTCTGCCTTTATGGGTTACAATAGCTGAGAAATCTCATCCTTTTACCCCCCTTCCCCACTCCCAGCTTTATTGGGGTATAATTGAAAAATAAAATTGTAAAATACTTAAAATGTACATTGTAGTGATTTGATTTTCCCCCTTTTTAATTTTCATTTTAAGTTCATTTTCTTAGAACAGATTTCCAATGCTTGGAGTAAAAGGTTTTAGGCACACTGGTGTCACATTGAGGCACTATTTACTCGAACTGCAAAGCCATTTAGATGACTGTGTTTCCTATTTCCGAAATGGTTTAGTAACAGCTAATACAGAGCATACACTGTGAGCATTGTGATAAGTGCTTTTATTTGAGTTACCTCATTTGTTATTCACAAAACCCTATGAAGAGGTACTGTTATTATCATGTTTTTTAGAAGATTTTATTTATTTATTTATTTGATAGAGATAGAGGGCACTTGAGTGGGGGTTGGGGCAGAAGGGGAGGGAGAGAGAGAATCCCAAGCTGACTTCGCCCCAAGCATGGAGTCAATGTGGGATTCAAGCTCAGGACCCTGAGATCACGACCTGAGCCGAAATCCAGAGTTGGTTGCTTAACTGACTGAGCCACCCAGGTGCCCCCATTATCAAGATTTTTAAGAATTAAAAGCTGTGATCTAAACTGGTTAAAGAACTAAACCATGCTCAAACAGTTGGTATATTTTGGAACTAGAATTTGAATTCATGTAGTCTGACATCAGAGCTGCATGCGTCTTGCTTTCCATGGTGGCTTCTAAACCAGTTCTCTTTCATCCTCTTTCAAAAGCCTTAGCTCCTCTGGACTTGTTCCTTCCGTCTATAGCCCCAGTTACTGCAGCTCTCCAGAAACACATTCTGATGTCCTCATCTGTCCCCTTTAATTCACTAAAGTTTTTGGCTTTGTTAAGAAGAAAAGCACAGGCCCCAAATAGAGTCACTTAGGTTAAAGGCCTCATGTCAGCAAACCAAGACTTAATACCTAACCTAATTGCAGTTTCAGTCCCCATAGGAACGGAACCTTTAACCAGTCAATGTGGAATTTCCTGGTGAGTACTAGAAAATAATACGGATAGACCCCTTCCATTCCCCTCAGGAGGGTTACTTTGCCTAAAACAATGCGTTCTTTGCTAAAAATTTCCTCTATTCCCCTCTCTGCCTTTAAAAAACTGTCCCTTTTCTACATCTTGATGGACCTTTTCTCTATTTGCTAGATGGGATGCTGCCCGATTCACAAATCATTTAATAAAGCCAATTAGATCTTCAAATTTACTCAGTTGAATTTTTGTTATTAAACAGCTCTTTCGTTACCATTTTCTTGGCAACCTTTACTCCTGTCAATTGTTAACCCCATCCACACTCACACATACACCTAATTCCCTTTAATTTCCCTCCATACCCAGCTGAGATTCCATGATCCTTCATGAGTATCATCTTCTTGCAAACACGCAATCCCCTTACTCTTCACTTTCTCTGTCATCACTCTCATGGGGAAAAAAAAAGTCACAACCCTGACTAAAACTAACTGTTCATCTCCTCTGGAGAAATTGGCATATGTAGGCTGCATGGTTTTAAATTCACGATCAGAAATACCAAGTAAAGTGTCAGCAGCAATCCTTAGCATGCATCTCCATTGCTCTCACGTTCTTCAAGCTGTCTTTTTCTTCTTTTCCCCTCTCTTTTCAAACCTCCCACAATCTCTCCCTCACCCCACTCTTAGCTGATGACCTTGCCTCCAATTTCATTGAGAAAAAAGGAATGATTGAGGAGGAAGTCCTTTACAACTCCCCCTCTAAATCTATAAGCCTATCTGTCCATGCATTCATCTTCTTTGTTTTCGTTCTTAATATCTTGTGGAAATGCCACTGCTTCTGTTAAAGACACTCTTTTTCTTCCTTTCTCTCCCCTTCTTTCTTTCTCTTTCTTTTTTCTTAAGATTTATTTATTTAGGGTGCCTGGGTGGCTCAGTCAGTTAAGCATCTGCCTTCTGCTCAGGTCATGATCCTAGGGTCCTGGGATCCAGCCTCACATTGGGCTCCCTGCTCAGTGGGGAGTTTTCTTCTCCATCTCCCTCTGCCTCTTCCCCTGCTTGTGCTCTCTCTCTCTCAAATAAATTAAATCTAAAAGATTTAATTTATTTGAGAGAGAGAGGGAGAGAGAGTGGAGGTGGGGGGCAGGGTCAGCAGGAGAGGGAGAGAATCTCAAGCAGACTCCATGCTCCACACAGAGCCATACACATGGGCTCCATCTTACCATCCTGAGATCATGACCTGAGCCAAAACGAAGAGCTGGATGCTTAACCCACTGAGCCACCCAGGCGCCCCTCAAAGGCACTCTTTCTGCTTGTACTTCAGATTCCATTCCTTCTCACCACCACAAGGATTTTGTTCATTGTTAACCTTTTTTCTCTCTCCCTGCATCATTAATATTTACCTCCCTATTGGATCATGCCCAGGAGTATATTTCCTCTATATCTCTCATTAAAAATACAAAAAGATACAAATGTAAAAGACACAAAACTGGCTTAAATTAGTTAAACTAGACATCAGCTTCTAAAAGACAGAGGTGGATTTGTTCAAGGTACAGCACAAATTCAGCAGGGCACCAGGCAGTTCATGTCATATGAGCCCTGTTTTTTTTTTTTTTAATTTAGGATTTATTCTGCCCTGAAATTGTAATCCCTTTCTCTTGCCTTTGCTTTCTAATGAGAAGCAACATTGTAACTGGGTTTTAAATAGAAAATAGTATCATGTAAATTATATATATATCAGTTTTTTTCTTTTTTTCATATGGTATGGTTCTGTCAATGCAGCAAGCAAAAAGGAAAAGGCATTTTTTAGAATTTTCTCAAATAATGAAATATCTAGAGAAACACTTAAAAACTAAACATAATGTAGTTACAGAAAATAGTGAAGTTTGAATTATCAGAATGCAAAAATGATGACTTCTTCAGAGAAGCGTGTTTCTTCCAGTTAGAGATTGCGATGATATCCTCACATCAAAAGGCTTCGGTGGTTTTGACATCCTTCTTTGGAAAGAAAACAATGGGGAGCATTTTCAGTCTACGAAAAGGTCTAGGCTTTAAGGCAGTGGGATACATCAGAAAAAGCTTGGATTTTTGGAGTTGGACTTGTAATAGTATGCTTACTAGTTTTGTGATATTGAATTAAATTAGTCTTTCTGTGGCTCAGTTTCTATAAAATGGGGATCATAATACCTACAGGATTATTATGATTGTTAATTAAAATAACAAATTTAAAATAAGCAAAAGCTCAATAAAAATGCTTTTTTTTGATCCCTGTATTCACATGATTTCCTTTTAATACCTCATGAAAGGTAAAGATTGACTTGAATAGGCAGATTTATTCATTAACAGCATAGAGGTAAATTTTCTTAAGGTAGGCAGACGAAATGAGAAAAACTTCTGAGAAGAACAGTGGTGGCCATCCCCGGTATGGTGGTTTGGGACAGTTCTCTCCTAATTTTTTGTTGTTTTTCTTAAGTAGTGGAGCCTAACTCAGGGCTTGAACTCACAATAGTGAGATCCAGATCTGAGCTGATATCAAGATTGAAATGCTTTACCGACTGAGCCACCCAGGATACTCCCTCCCACTTGTTTATCAGTGGTACAGAATAGCAGCATGTATCTCTCTCTTTCACTACCCTTTAAATGATTGGCTTATTAGTATTTTGAAAAAAAAAATCTAAGTACAGGAAACATCAACACTCAATTTGTGAAGGCGATTTGCATGCTACTAATAAATGGAAAGCGAAGCAGTGAATAGAGGCAAATGGACAAAAGCTGAATACAAAGGAACCTAGGCATGCCTCATGTATTTGAGGTTGGTAGCAGCTCATTTTGTGGGCTTGTATATCGGGTGAGGCGCCACATGTCAAGCAAGAATCAAGACCAGTTTTGCACCCTTCTTCCTTTGGCTCCTGACCAGTCAAAACCAACCAGTACAAACACCCAGTGAGATCATTTTAGCAGATCCAAGCACTGTTTCGATAAAAATCAGAGGCCAGATACACAAACTCCGCAATTTAAGAGGAGTGGATAAACTAATACCCATTTTAAAAAGTTGACTTGGTTTCGCATTCGAAAGAAATGACAAGACTACCCAATTTTTTAAACAAGTGATTACATCCAGTAACTCAGGGAGCTCATTCCATTTTAATTTTTAAAATTTGCTTGCTAGGACAGGGTACTTTCTAAGATCTGTTGAGAAAGACCTTCATTCTTCTTCACCCTCGGTTGTTTTTATGTTGAACACCTAAAAAGTGCTTCTGTAAATTCCCCCACCGGACCTTCGTAGTCTTTTAGGGAACTCTTAAATCTAGACCCATTCCTCATCAACTTCCACTTTTCCCACCAGCCATATTCTCAGGCTTCTCCAGTTTCCAACTTCCTAAATCTTCAACCTCACCCCTCGAATTAGTCCAATCAAACTTTCTCTTCTTAGACCTTTCCCTTACGTTCGCTCCAGGAAACTCCCCTGAGAATCACGTGGCCAAACTTGTCCTTAATGGCGCTCCGTAATTCTCCTACTGTTCCACCGCCCTTCCTTACCTCCTGTTAGCTCCGCCCCACCCCATTCTAGCTCCCCCCACTCCCCCCCCCAACAAAGTGCCTGCGCCTGCGCATCTCCAATTCAGGCGCTTTCCCTTTCCTGGCGACCAATCCACTTCCTGCCTTTGGTCCTTGAAACACTCCTCCCCTCCGCTGGGGACCTGACTTGAGGTGCTGGTTTGGTTGGCCTATTCATTGCCTGTCTGAAAAACTCGCTCTTCTCATTTGGTGGACATTTTGAACCAGCCTCTATGTGTGTCGCACCTGTCTGAGCCTTTGCTCGCGATCCGCCACTCCAGGGTTAAGCTAAGGGCACCGATATGCCCGGTGAAAGGAGACCCGGACAGTTTTCGATCAGGCAAGCGCCAGAACAGCTTTTTCCTTTCCTCCTCCCTCCGCCCCGCCCCCACCCGCAGCCCGGCCGCGCTGGTGAGTGGCGGGCGGGAGGGCCGGCGGGCGGAGGGAGGAGGGGGAGCTGAGGGAAGGCGGGCCCTCGGCTGCGAGATAGGTGGGGGGAGGGGAGGGGAGAGCCCGAGCTCTGGAGTTGGTGCTGGGAAACCCGGGGCTAATGTTGACAACAGGCTCGAGGTGAGTCCCGGGGAACCTCCTTCCCCGCCGCTCCAACGATCGGGAGGAAGCGGGGCTGGGGGGCACCGGCCTGGACTCCTACTCCCTGAGGGACCCAAGAGGCGACTCCGCACCCCAGCGCTCCGGGGGCGGCGAGCAGTAGACGGACCGCAGCTCCGGCGTCGTCCTCCTCAGACCCCTCTCCCGGAGGCTCCCATCAACGCGGGCTCCCCCGGCCCGGGGCAGACATGAGGGGCGGTGGAGGGGGTGTCTGCCCCACATGCCCGGGCTGGGCCTCGGGGCTGAAGGCGGGCAGCCTGCTGTGGCGGGGTGAAGGTGTTTGGGGGTGTGGAGTAGAGCGAGGGGAGGTTGGGGAAAGCTCTTCGGGAGCCGGGAGGGAAGCGAGGGCGAGGAAGTGGGGAGGGTGCGTGTGTGGGAGGATGTGGAGTAGGGAGACCAGCCGGAGAGTCTCGGTCTCGGGTGGTGAGGGAGTGTGGGGTGAGAAGTTGGGGCTGGGGCAAGGATGGTCCGCGAAGGTGACCGTGGGTACCTGTAGGAAGGGGAGTTGTGGCGGGGAAGCGTGTGAGGTATGGGAATGTGCAGCAGGAGCAGGGGTTTGTGGGAGATGTGTGTGGAGGGGAAGGGGTTTCGGTGTTTGGGAATGGTGGGCATGGGCTATTTCGTTTACTTCTTTTTAGTCACATAGGCTGAGGGTTCTTCGCTTTGCCTTTATCCCAAGGCTCCTAGTACTTACTCTCGTTAGTAGTTTTGAACCGAGGAGATCATCACAGGGTATTTGGTCGTCAGGTTGACCAGGCAGAGCCAGCTTACGAGTTTGGGGGTACACACTGAACCGGACCATCAGCTCTTCTGCTCTTTTAGAACTTGTATATAGTGATGCATCAGACCAAAGTAAAACTATAATTCACCCTTATCACTTATCCTAGTTTTTAGGTGTTTATAAAAATCATACAACTCATCAAGAAAACCCGTTTTGAACTCTGGTGAAAACTTGTAAAAACTTTGAATGAGTCCTTGATATTTAGGACTTTTTGTAAAGCGAGGGACTGAGAGATAAAGCCGCTGTGCGATTCTGCCCTTAGGATATTTTGAATGACAGAATCAAAAGGTAAAACAGCATTGTCTTCTTCTGGAGTATTTTCAGAACAGTCTGATTGTGATTTCATACATAGTCCATATGGTACTTGGCTGAAGGACTGTCTTTAAAAGGGAAACACCCCTCTCTCTGCACTCTGTCCCCCAGTACACTCCATTGGTACTTGTTTTGCTAACTAATAAAGTAGTTTTTTCTTTCTTTTGGACATTCAGATTATATTTAGAAAACAAAATAAAATATACAGCCCAAGGGCCAGGGCGCTACTTGAGAAGCTAGGAAGGTGGTTTTAAAACATGGCTTCCTTTTAAGGACTGGCTGTAATTGTACTCAGTAATTTGTAAGAACTAATGATATTCCAATAAAAAGATCACTAGTATTTATTTTGATTATTTTGAGATGAAATCTATTTAATATTTTAGTTTTTACTTAAAAAACTTTTTGAAATTGTTCAGATAAAATATTTGGCTGTTTATTAAAGCATGGATTATTAAAATACTTCAAAGAAATTTAGCATTTCACTAAATACAGTTTAAATGACAGTACAAATGCATACGGATCTAAATTAGGTTGTTTATATTTTGTTTGGCTTTTAAAATCTTGAGTCAGGGTATATAGTGGAGAAGAGCACTAGACAGTGAGCCTTGACCTAGCCATTAAACTAGTGTAATTGGGCAGGGCCCTCTTCTGCTACCATGTCAATGTGAAAATTGAAAATTGGAGTAAAGTCTAGTAGTCCAAAATTCTAAAAAAAAATCTCATCTTCATGAACTTTTCAGTGTTCTGTGTGAAAGAATAAACATTATTGAATGCCTTCTTGATACTACCTCCTATGCTAGTAGATTACGAATTTTGTAGGAGAGGTACCAGTACCTCCATTTTATTGATGAATAGACTCAGAAGTTAAGTTGCACAGTTCCAATAGCTAGTGGGTTGCAGAGTTGGGATGCAAACTTAAAGTCTGACTTCAAAGCCTATGTTGTTTTCACATGTTGCATTGCTGGTCTTTACATGAGCCTTTACATTTCTGTCATATTTTTTGTTCACTGAAATTTAGTTCGAAGCGTACTTTAGGTATGGGTATGTTTTTAATACAACGATGAAGTGACTCAAAGAATATAACATCTTAGTGAGAATCTGTTTTTTTATGTTCTAGAGCAGGATCAATTCATGAGTGCCTACTACAGTTTGATGTAGTAGGCATTTACACATTTATTGAATAAATGAATACTGTAGAGAGTCACAAAAGTTCAGGAGACTCTGTTAAGCTTATGCATGATCCTTTATGAATTTGTCAGACTCCAAGTGAATTTAATGTTTTTATAGAACTTAATGTCTAAATTACCTTCATAAATGAGACATTACTTGTAAATTTTTATGCCATTCTTTTTGTTGTCTGTAGTTCCTGGTATCATTGAAGTGTCAACTTGTTGATAAACTTCAGAAAATACCAACTCTGTATATAAAGAGTATTCTTTGTGTGTGCATAATGACAAATATCCCTAAGTAA
This sequence comes from Ursus arctos, assembly GCF_023065955.2. NCBI lineage: Eukaryota > Metazoa > Chordata > Mammalia > Carnivora > Ursidae > Ursus > Ursus arctos. The sequence goes on from NW_026622986.1 coordinate 25,971,362, forward strand.
GATTGTATTGTTATGTTAGGAATTATCTTATCCCTGTATGTTTTAGCTAATGTCTGCCAAAAGTTAAAAAAATGATGTAAAAACTGCTTAGCCATTATCAGGGACTCTTTCTATTCAGATTCATAATTCTATGATTTGTCGTAGTCAGTATCTATGATCAAGTCTTCCACCTCACAGTTTGATACTCTCATGGTTCTTAAAAACTTTACTTGAGAGTATGGGTTCAAATTCCAGCTCTGTCTCCAGCTGTGGAGGCCTTGGTCAAGTTACTTGGTCAAGTCTCAGTTTACTTATTTATAAAATAGGGAAAATAATACCCACCTCATAAAGATTTTAGTATTAAATGAGATAATGTATGTAAGTTGTTTACTGTGGAGCCAGTGAGTGGTAGCTATGAGTATTTTCTTCTCTTCTAAAAGTTTGCTTGCTTTAGGACATGGTTTTTTCACACTAAAGGTGGGTATTTGAAGCTGCTACACTTCCCAGATAACAAATGTTAACACTGCCTTGCCACGCAAATAAGTAGTTATGCTCTTTCATGTTTTAATGATTGCTTAAACAGGATTAACAGCTTTTTTTCTTGAGTTCCACCACTGAGGTTAACTGAAGCCTTTGGGTGTCATTGTTAAAATAAATGCATAGAATATAGGGGTGCCTGGGTGGCTCAGTCATTAAGTGTCTGCATTTGGCTCAGATCATGATCCCGGGGTTTTGGGATCAAGCCCTGCATCCGGCTAGGGAGCCTGCTTCTCCCTCTCCTCCCCGCTCAAGCTCTCTCTCTCTCTGTCTCTAGCTATCTTTGTCTCTCTCTCAAATAAATAAAATCTTAAATAAATAAAATAAATGCACAGAATGTGGACCTGGAGGAGAATCAGAGTAAAAGAGGAAAAGGGAAAGGAAGAGGTGGTTGAGAGAATACAGAGGGTTGCTCGTGCCTCCAAAAATTACTTAAAGTGCTTCTGTTGGCCTAGGTTTTCTTTCTGTGATAAGATTTTATTGGAGTGCTGAAATAAATGCATTGTGTTTATAAAATATTTATTATTGCAAATTTTTTGTTTGCTAACCTTGTTTTTATTGCTGCAACTTAAAATCTGTATTTGAAAATAATTAAGAATACTGTGTATATTTTCAGCTTTTAATAAAAAAAAACTAGGAAGTTTAGGGGCGCCTGGGTGGCTCAGTCATTAAGCGTCTGCCTTCGGCTCAGGGCGTGATCCTGGCATTCTGGGATCGAGCCCCACATCAGGCTCCTCCACTGGGAGCCTGCTTCTTCCTCTCCCATTCCCCCTGCTTGTGTTCCCTCTCTCGCTGGCTGTCTCTCTTTCTGTTGAATGAATAAATAAAATCTTAAAAAAAAAAAAAAACTAGGAAGTTTAAATAATTTAATTCTGTATTTCTTAAATAGAAAGTATTTTGATTTTCTCATGTGCAATTTTCAGATGATTTAGGACTTAAAACATGAAACACTGTCCATAAAAGAAATTCTATTAGAACACTAGTTCTAAGTAGAGAAATTTATTTTTAGGAAAGAAAAATGCTGAATTTTGCTGGGAAATTCAGTTTTGTGTTCCACAGTTTATTTCCAGTTAACTGTATAGATCCTGTGCTATAGACCAGTGTTATCCAGTAGAACTTTCTGTGATAATTGAAATGTTCTGTATATGCACCGTCTGATGTGGTAGCCGCTAGTCATATGGAATTGAGCACTCGAAATATGGGTCGTGACTGAAGAACAAAATTTCATACTCTTTTTAATTAATATTTATGTAAGTAGCCACATGTGGCCAGTGCAGTGGTTTTCAGCTGGTGGTGATTTTGTCCCCAGGCAACATTTGGCAGCGTCTGGAGTTTTTGGTTGTTAAAACTGGGGAGATACTGCTGGTATCTCCTTAGTAGAGAAGGCAGGGATGCTGCTAAACGTATAGTGCACAAAATAGTGTCAATATCCCCCCCCAAAACCCCCAAAGAATTATCTTGCCTGAAATGGTAATAGTGCCAAAGCTGAGAAATCCTGAGGTGGTGGCTATTGTATTGGCAGATCTAGACAGAATATACAGATTTTGTAATCACCATTATGTTTATTTATAGATTAATTTTGGCTAATACTAATGAAAAGATTAAAAGTCTAGTATAATTTGAGATAGTTGATGGTTTCTGTATTTGAAAATTGGATAAGATTAGAATGATAATGTGAAATCTGTCTTCTATTGTCTATTTTGTCAGTTTGTTTATAGGAGGAAAGAGCTCGTTTATGTTCCAGCTTAAAAACTTCTGTTCCATGTAGTGTGAAATATGTCAGGAGCATCTCCTAACAGATGTGAAATGTTGGGATTGAAACCGATTGAAAATATTCTCAGATGCATACTGAAGTATTTATGATTGAATGTATATTTTGTAGTTAATAATGGTTGAATTTGGGCAGTGAGTATATGGAGGTTGGTTATATTGTGCTCGCTACTTTTGTGTTTCAGTTTTTTCTTAATAAAAAGTAAAAAAGTGCTTAGATGAGGCATAACTAATAATGATAGAATGTGGAATGTGACCAAGAAATTATTTTATCACAGAAATAGTGTTCATTTTGTATGCATTTATTTAGTCTTCCACAACAATTGCATTAATATGTTCTGTTTAAAAAACTGTCACAATACTAAAAGTCACTGCATTTACAACACTACAAAGAATACTGACATTCTTTTACTCTTACAGATTGTTCTGGGTAACATAATGCCAGCTGAGCGTAAAAAGCCAGCAAGTATGGAAGAAAAAGAAACTTTACTAAACAACAAGGAAAAAGACTGCAGTGAAAGGCGGCCAGTGAGCAGCAGGGAGAAACCAAAAGATGAGATCAAGCTTACTGCCAAGAAGGAGGTTATTAAGGTCCCTGAAGATAAAAAGAAGAAACTGGAAGAAGATAAGAGAAAAAAAGAAGACAAGGAACGAAAGAAAAAAGAAGAAGAAAAGGTGAAGGCAGAGGAAGAATTAAAGAAAAAAGAGGAAGAAGAAAAAAAGAAACATGAAGAGGAAGAGAAAAAGAAGCAAGAAGAGCAGGCAAAACGTCAGCAAGAAGAAGAAGCTGCCCAGTTGAAGTAAGAACATTTATTTTATTATTGATATGAGGGAAGAGATATTAGGAAGAAGATTGAAATATTAGGAAAGCAATGATTATTTGGATTCATACTTCTGGGGTGCAATTCAGCAAGAGTTGGGAGTATCTTCAGTTACTTGTTCTGTTATTTTCAGTGACTAGAGGCATACTTATGATGCTTTAATTATTTGTATTAAATAATAGGAATCTTCAATACATATTTTTTGAGGTGTAGGGTAATCTGGATTGGTTTTGATTTTTTTTTTTTTTTTAAGATTTTATTCTTTTGAGAGAGAGAGAGAACACAAGCAGGGGGATCGGCAGGCAGAGGAGAGGGAGAAGCAAACTCCGCGCTGAGCAGAAAGCTCCGTGCAGGGCTCGATCCCAGTACCTTGGGATCATGACTTGAGCTAAAGGCAGACGCTTAACCGACTGAGTCACCCAGGCGCCCTGTTTTTGATTTTTAAAAAGTTTTTTTTCATGGTCTCTGTCCTAAGTTGAAAATCTTTAGTCCTTAATGGCTGTTATTTGCGGAATTCTTATTATGTGCCAGGCACTACAGAACATATCAGCACATACTCTAAAGGCACTCCTAATGATCCTCATTTGACAGATAAATAAAGTGAAGTTTGAAGAAGTTACAATAAAGAGTGGAGCTGCTGGGCTTTTTGAACCTAGCCGACTTAAAAAATTTGTCCTTAAAAAGAATTCCATAATGCCTCCCATTCTTATTTTCGTCTAAATCTATTTTTAGGGGTGCCTGGGTGGCTCAGTGGGTTGAGCATCTGCCTTCGGCTCAGGCCATGGTCCCAGGGTCCTGGGATTGAGCCCCGCTTCTGGCTCCCTGCTCAGCAGGGTGTCTGCTTCTCCCTCTGCTCCTCCCTCTGTTCATGCTTGTGCTCCCACATGTATGCATGCACTCTCTCTCTCTGAAATAAATAAAATTTTTAAAAAATTTAAAAAATAAAATAAATCTATTTTTAACCTTGTAAATCTATACAAGTAGTATAATGACCTGGCGAAAAACAAGGTAGTCCTTAGGAAAAGTAAGATATAGCACGAGTGAAAGCTGTTGAGTAGCATGGGCTCTTCTCTTCATATAATTTAAAAGGCTGTTTGCAAAAATGAATTTTCATGGATCTCTAGAATAGCTCAGCCACCTATTCTCCTACCAAAGTTCTTTAGCCCTTTTATTTTTAATAAGGTACTGAAACCTTAGGTATGGAAGGCAATAGTAGAGGCCAGTTTGGGAATATTCAGAGCCATGATTCTTGAGAGTTTCTTGCTTATATTTTACTTTTTTTATAAAAATTCACAAGGAGCTGTGGACCACACAGAATGGGGCAGGTACAAAATGAGATTGCTGTTAAAAGTGAGTGTAAAAAGAACACTGGATTTTAAGACTCATGAAAAAAAGAATGTAATGTATTTCACTGATTATTTTATATTAATTTTATGTTGAAATTTAACTTTTAAATTTACTGGGATAAAAATGTATTCAATTAATTTTAAAATATTATAAGGATATTCAATTTCACTGTTACTTTTGCTCCTCCCTCTACCCTAGTATAGAAAGACCAAAAACAAACAAACAAATAAACAAACCCACAAACAAAAAACCCAAACCACCAGACTCCCAACTTCTTGTTGGGAAAAATTCAAACATATGTAAAAAAACAGAATAGAATAACAAACCAGTCTTTCCAAGCCCCCCAGCTGCCTTATCTACCCAGGATCAACAATTACCCACTCACCCTGAGTACTTTAAAGTATCATTATTTCAATGGTAAGTATTTCATTTATGTTATTGCAGATGAAAATGAACTTATTTAATGCATATACATAATGAGTTATTCTTTCTTAAAGTGTGCTCTCACTGCTAATCCTTTATTTGTGTATGGCTGGGAGACTTCCAAGAGATACTCACATGTCCATGTTCCCTGTGATGGATGCAACTCCCTGTTAACTTACTGTGGCTTTTAGTTGAAAAATCGTAGAAGGGTAGCTCAGGGATGGTAATCTCTGAAAGATGAAAATCTGCTTTTTAGAAATTTATATTTTAAAAGTTATATATTTTGGTATCTCAGAAGCCTCAAAGTCAGATTGTCCTATCTTCCTGCTCAAGTTATTTTACTACTTTTGCAATTTAAACATGTTCTATCTTTTAATTTTTTTTTCAGGATAAACTGTTAGGTTTTTATTAAAGGAGTGTTATATCTTACAGTTATCTTCTGGTTCCTTTCCAGATTTTCTTAATTACACTTGAATTTTAAGACCCAAACTGAGAAAGGTACTTTATTAGAGGTTTGGTTAAGCCTGAAGTATGGAAAAGTGGTTCTTAATATATCAAAAAAATTTTAATGCTTTCTTTTTATAAACATTGTTCTTTAAAGTATTCTTTGTGGACTTTTTTTTTTTTTCTATATTCCCAATGCTTTTATCTGTTTTAGGTCTTATATCCTTCCCAAGCATATTTTTTATTTTTCATATTATGCATCATGTGTTTAATCCGTTTATTTTTGCAGCTTTATTGAGGTAGAATTGACAAAAGTGTTTTATACGTTTAGTTTGCCAATTGGCAGAATGATTTTTTGCTCTAGTTTTTCAGAATCATCCACTCTGCCACATTTGGTATTTTCAGTATACTGGGTTCTCATTATCTTAAATCATTAATAAAATGTTTTTAAAATTCGGGGGCGCCTGGGTGGCTCAGTCGGTTGAGCATCTGCTTTCGGGTTGTGGTCCCAGGATCCTGGGATTGAGCCCCACGTTCGGCTCCCTGCTCTGTGGGGGGGGGGGGGGGCTGCTTCTCCTTCTCCCTCTGCCTGCTGCTCTCCCTGCTTGTGCTCTCTCTCTAATAAATAAATAAATAAAATATTTTAAAAAATGTTTTTAAAATTTGGAAAAGGGGTTCTTGGCTGGCTCAGTTGGAATAGTGTGCAAATTTGATCTCAGGGTTGTGAGTTCGAGCCCCACCTGGGTTCAGAGATTACTTAAAATCTTAAAGTATGGGCACCTGGGTGGCTCAGTCAGTTGTCTGCTCTTGATCAGGTCTTGATCTCAGGGTTGTGAGTTGATAAAAGATCAAGAAGTCTTAAGAAAAAGTAGGAAAAGGGCTTTTTGCATGTTTCGTTTCTTTGGGATGCTGATGCTTATATGATTACGTTTTCATTGTCGTTCACTCTTGTGAAATTTGTCAGTGATTGTTCAAAATATACAAGGTATTTTATTTACTTGTTTGTTTTTTATATAGAGAGAAAGAGGAATCCTTTCAGCTTCATCAGGAAGCCTGGGAACGACATCAGTTAAGGAAGGAACTTCGTAGCAAAAACCAAAATGCTCCAGACAACCGACCAGAGGAAAATTTCTTTAGCCGGCTAGACTCAAGTTTGAAGAAAAATACTGCTTTTGTCAAGAAGCTAAAAACGATTACGGAACAACAGAGAGACTCCTTGTCCCATGATTTTAATGGCCTAAATTTAAGCAAATACATTGCAGAAGCTGTAGCTTCTATTGTGGAAGCAAAGCTAAAAATATCTGATGTGAACTGTGCTGTGCACTTGTGCTCTCTCTTTCACCAGCGTTATGCCGACTTTGCTCCGTCACTTCTTCAGGTTTGGAAAAAACATTTTGAAGCGAGGAAAGAAGAGAAAACCCCTAACATTACCAAGTTAAGAACGGATTTGCGTTTCATTGCAGAATTGACAATAGTTGGGATTTTCACTGACAAGGAAGGTCTTTCCTTAATCTATGAACAGCTAAAAAATATAATTAATGCTGATCGGGAATCCCATACTCATGTTTCCGTGGTGATTAGTTTTTGTCGACATTGTGGAGATGATATTGCTGGACTTGTGCCACGGAAAGTGAAGAGTGCTGCAGAGAAGTTTAATTTGAGTTTTCCTCCTAGTGAGATAATTAGTCCAGAGAAACAACAACCTTTCCAGAATCTTTTAAAAGAATACTTTACATCTTTGACCAAACACCTGAAAAGGGACCACAGGGAGCTTCAGAATACTGAGAGACAAAACAGGTGATTTTCAGATATTTCTCAGAATTGAGAATTTATTTTGGAGCTCATACTTAAAAATTTTTAAAGTCTTCAGGCCACTGAAAGAACTTGTGGAAAAGGGCTCATTGCAGGTGATTTCTTAACATTTCCAGGAGAATTGCAAAGTACCAGTCTAAGTACTCATGTTTAAATGGGAATCTATGATAGATTTTGTTTCTTGAATTTAAAAGAAACCTGGCAAGTATATATGGTGATATTTACTTTGTGGATGTGTTTTGTTCCTGTGATTTAAAAAACTCCTTAATGTTGAGGGATAAATTTTCTTTTTGTGTCACTTTAACTTATCTGCTATTATTTTTGTGTGTTTTATTGTGCCCTCTTTATAACAGGTTTGCTTTCATTGTTTTGTATCTTAACTTACTGATGTCACTGTCGATACTCGTTCTTAGAAAATGAGTCCTTAGATCAGAAATGAGGAAAATACTGCAAGAAGTTAGATGTGAAAAAAAAATTCTTAAATGCTACTATTTTAAGTGCATTTACAGGAGTCTTTTTCCTGGGAACATCCATTTAAAGTTTCGTGGAATAATGTATGTGCCTGTGGTAATTAGTGAAGATACCTGATTGAGGGGCCACCTTTGATTGTTACAAGATACTGCTGTGTAACCTCTGTACCTAGGAGGTTAGAACAAGTTAGAAGTTGATGTAGCTGGTGGGCAGTAGCTCAGTGGAGGGTGGATTTGGAGAAGGGCCGAGGGAGTAGAGAGAGGAGGCAACAGCAGTGGGGTTTGGCTGAGTATTTTGCACCTATTTAAAGTGCGTGGTTAAGAGTCTGATGTTGCTTTTTTTCAAGAATTAGTATGGGAGGCTACACTTTATTTCCATAAACGTGCAGTTGGGAAGGACCTGCTGGTTTAAGTAGTTACCACCAGAAGGTGATTGACTTAACTAGAAGTGAAGACTGTAGCAGTGTAGTTAGGTCTGCGTCAAGATAGGTACACAGACTGCATGACTAAACGGCGATGGTTGAGGGTTACTGAAGACGTGAGAGTTTAAGATAGCGATGGTGTTCCTCAGGGTTTCTTTAAAAAAAAAAAAAAAGATCTTTGTTTTGTGCTTTTGAATAGTGAGGACTGTTTTAGGCAACTTTAGGGTGTATTTATGTAGTCAGTAATGAGTTTAACAAGAAAACAGTGGCCCTCTATTAATATTTCTCACATATTTAATGTTTCTTAATTACGGCTTACATAGTGTTTTGTCATTTTCCTAGTCCTTTTCTTTATCCCGTAATACCTCACAGCTGATTTTGTAGTATGCTTTGATTACTTTTCATTGGCTACTTTAGGGGTATTATGTGTGTGTTTACTTCTGATAGGCCTCACAGAAGCTTAGAGGGTAGAGTCTACAATGATTTAATCCAATCACCTTTCCAGTGCAGGAGTCCATTTTACAGATTATCTGACAGATAAAGTATTCTTTCTTTCAAAGTGCCATTCCAGTGTTGGCACACCTACTCAGTAGGAATTCAGGCTGAAATTTAATTCCCCATAAAATGGTTCCCTCTGATTTACTTCTTTTTTCTGGTACCAGTGGAATATAAGCTGCTTAAAGTGGAGGTCCATGAACTGTTTACCTATTCACCATGAATTAAGTATAGGGACAGATTAAGCATTTAGACATCTTTTAGACATAGCAGTTTTCCTTAGTCCAGGCTAAGCATTTAGACGTAGCAGTTTTCCATAGCCCTGATATTGTTCCTATATTTTACAAAAGTATCTGCGGTGATTAGAAAAAAAAAATAATTCCTTTACCACAGGCAGTTTGAGAATACTGACTTGGGACATGTCTCCTCTTTCGTACCCATGATAATGTCTCAAATATTTGCAGATTGCCAGAATGTTTCCCTTTCATCTTCTCAAGGCTGAACACCTCCTGTTCCTTCAGTTTGTTCCATGATTTCCACATGCCTATCCTTAGGACATTCATTTTGGATGCATTTTTTTTCCTGCCTGTAACCTCAAATTCCATTACTTTTTGTAGCTGCCTTCTCATTCTTTTGACTGTTTGTGAGGCTTATATATACCTAAAGATTAATTTCTCAAATGAACTGCTCTCAGACCCGTTCTTCACCTTGAAGTAGTGGAAATAGTCTCTTAAATCTGAATGCAGACTTACCTCTTTTAACTTTATTTAGATGTTTTTGGCAAATTACTTTATCCTAATGATAATTTTGAACATTGAATTATGTTTTATCTGCTGTGTGTATTATTATGTACTTATCTGCTGGTCACATTCAGCTTTGATAAGCAGACCTGTTCTTTAATATTATTCAAGTCACCATGAGAATTTTGAACAGAATGTAATGTTAAGAGCATGGTTTTGTGGCCTTTATCTAGAAACTTTTACTCATTTAAATACAGAACCATTAATCTGTTCGTTATTAGAGGAGGTTATTTACCTAGTATAAATTGACCTTAGCATTGTAGCAGTCATTTTATCATGGGATACTATCTGCTTAGATGCAATAATTTGGGAGATGGGAAAATCTTAATCACAATATAGAAAATAATTGGCATATAGCTTAATAAGAAACTCATGCCTTAGGATAGCTTCAAATTGAGCAGCCTCTTTAGTGTAGATTTGAATACCTGACTGACCAAGAAGACATGAGGAATGGATTAGTGCAGAGTCCCTTGGCCTACTATTAGTACATTACAATGTACTGTTAAAATGACCAGTTTCCCAAAGTTTCCCCCTCCCAGTCATTATCCAGTAGGTGTTTCGAGGTTATTCTACATCATGGGAATAATCATGGACAGTAGGTTTTCCCAGTAAGATTTCTCTAGGCATGGTAATTCTGGAAATCTAAGTGCCAACCTAGCGGATATTTAAAACTCATATAGTTAAATTATTTTAAGCCTTTATTCAATATATTAATAATGACAGTTTTTAAAAAAAAAAAAACAAATATATTCTGTTTTCAGTCTGTGAATCCTAAATGCTCTGGGTCATTTTAATTAACTTGGGAGATGGCACTATTCATAAGAGGTTGTGAAGTCTTCATCTATACTCATTCAAGTCTATACTTAAGAATTCTTTCAACCAATTAAAAAAAAATAGAATAATAAAATCTCTGGTATTTTCGAAAAGACACAAATGAATGAATGAAGACAGTGATGCATAAGACCTGTTGAGTCTTAGCTGTTCTTTTCTCATGTTACCTGGGCTGATACTACAGATATTAGATAGCTAGTGCTGTTTCAAAGCCGCTGAGGGATTTGTAATTATTAGCAAATAATACAACTGACCGTAGAATTTGGTGAATTCTAGTAAGTGTGACCTTATAAGCTTTTTGTACTTCAAAGAATTTTTAAAATACATTTTGTTTAAGTGATTGATCCTTGGGAGTTATAATTAATATTTACACATTTGAAAATATCTAGTAGCATCTGCCAGTTTAAAGTTAATAGCTTTACTTGGTAGGTTTTGCTTTTTATAATGTTCAGTGCTCTTACTTTATACTTAAAATGCTTTGTGCTATGAGATATTACTCTCATAGAGGTAATATGACCTATTTTTTGGCATTTAATAAAAATTGAAGAAATGATTTAATTTTTATTAGATATAATTTAATTATGTAACATTGTGTTTCTTGCAGTAGTGAAATCATGAATTCATATATTAAGTCAATTCTTGCTTGAGTAATTTTAAAGTGTTTTAATTCCTTTCTTTCTCCCTAACTGGTGGTAATGATGGTAAAAGTTCCTTTTTTCGGTACTGGTGAATTAGGACCTTCATGATTGCATGTTCAGACAGCACTAAGTGATTCGATTGAAAGTATAGAAAAAATAAATAAGAATGTAGGATTTCCCTGTTGTTATTGAAATCAGAGATTTCTTTCATTACTGCAAATTCATGAGGTATTACTTTGCCAATGTTGAAACTTAAAAACACATTAATGTAAAATTAAGTAGTGTTGCTTTTGCCTTCCACTTTCCTTCCAGGTAAGTTGTACCTTGCCTTTACAGGTAGAATGTTTGATAAATTTTATAGTATTTAAGCACTATTAAGATATTATGTCACTGTACTTCAGACTCAACGAGGCTTTAACAATTTTGTAAGTACTCTAAAATTGTTATTTCTTTCCTGAAATTATCTCCCATTCAAAGACTTTGACAGTTATTTAATAAATATTTGAGTACAGTTACGCTTACTATGCTGTAGTATCTTTTCATACAAAATTATAAGACATCCATAACCGAATTCTAAAATGAAACCAAAAGAAAATTTAATTCGCTTGAAAATTTAACAAATTGCTAAAGGAGACAAAAAGTAAAACCTAGTAGTTTTTCTGGGTCTACTTCATGGTTAATTTTTTAAAGATTTGGGCCATGTGTTCTATGTTATTTTGTATGACTGTATAAGGTCAAAGCTAAAATGAATTTTCTGTGTTCTTGCCAAGATTTTTTTCTTTTTTAATTTGGCTAATATAAGATCAAATAATATTTGGTATTGAAGTTCTTGCCTTTTTTACAGTGGGCTGTGGCATTTTTTTTCTCATTAAAATACTGTTTTACATTGATAAAGTGCATCACATGTATGATCTTAATTGATCCCTCATAATACCCTTGAAAGAAATACCTCTATTTTGAAGGTGATCAGATCTAGGTTGATTAAAGAGCTTGCCCATTGTGACTTACATAGTAAATGACAGATCCAGTTCTTTCATACCTCTTCATACTGTATTTTTTCACAATTTCCATATTACTCATCTTTATTGCATTTAGTACTTACACTTAATTTTAAGGTGTCTAATAAACACAGTAGTGACTTGGTGCTTACCAAGTCAGATCCAAACAGAAGGACCCAAAAAGATATAAAATAAACACCCCAGTGTGAGGCTTGCCTTTGATATATGCATTCGAGAGACATTCTAATTTCAGTATAAGGTACCATGTGGATAATTTTAATTTGGAAGGCATTATAGTCCAGTAGTTGTGAACATGGACTCTGGAGCCAGGCTACTTGGGTTCAAGTCTTAGATCTGTTACTTACTCAGTTCTGTAATTCTTGGCAAGTTATCTCACATCTCCGTGCTTCAGTTTTCTCGTCTGTAAAATGGAATAACAGTAGCACTCTACCTCTGAGATAAATGTGAATGATGTAGAGTGAATTCACGTGTAAAAGCACTTTTAATAATAGTATCTGGCTCATTGTAAGTAGTAAATGTGAATTTATTATTTGTAGTATATTGCCTGCTTAGTCCTTCAGAAAGACTTGATGAGAATTTCTCTTGTACCTTTTTATGATTTTGAAAATGTGTGTTTTTAAAATAATGCAAAACAGCAGTAAACAATCTACAAAATAAAAGACCACGAGTGTCGAGCAATAAGAATAAAAATTTAAAAAAGGAAAACAACAAAAATATGTCTTTTAATACTAGAATTTTTTGAGGCATTTATGACTTATGAGATTGAATGCTTGATTTAAGAATGGACTATTTGATATTTTCTGTCAGTTTTACAATATTGAATTAGCAATATAAAAAACACTAGAAATCAAAGATTGATGTACCTTAGGATTGCTTCCAGACAGTGATAACTCATCATTGGGTGAAGGAGGTCTACTACCTTGTATTTTTATTATAATGAATAAGATTTGGAATTAATTTTGTTTTCATTGCTTGCTTTTTATATCTTTAAAATGCTGCCAGTAGCTCCCTATTTTACAGTGATGTCATGAGAGGGAATGTGTTCATTATAATACATTTAACAATGATACTGATTCATTGAACTCGAATTATGACAGGCATTGGCAAACTATGGCCCACAGGCCAGATAGACCCACCACTATTTTTTATACAGCTGGTGGGCTAAGAATAACAATGGCTTTAACTTTTTTGGATGGTTGGGGAAAAATCAAAAGAGGAATATTTTGTGAAATACTAAAATTATATGAGTTCAAATTGCAGTGTCCATGAACAAAGTTTTATTGGAACATGGTCACGCTCATTTGTTTATGTATTAACTGTGGCTGTTTTTGTGCCATATCAGCAGAGTTGAGTAGTTGCAACAAAGAACAAATGGTCTGCGAAGCCTAAAATACTTATATCTGGCTCCTTTGCAGAAATAGTTTTCTAACCTCTAATTTATGACCATCTCAAAAAGACTGGCTTCTGTTCAACTTTCTGAATATATGTGCTTCTGAAGAGATGGTAATTAAAATATGTGATAAATCATATATTCAGCTTGATTTTGCATGGTGATATATTCCCATGGAATTCTCATAAGAAATTTTGGTGAGATTTACACCAAATAGAATAGGTATTTTGATCAAATGTGCTGCATAATGTTTAGTTCCCTCATACAGGTCTTCTAAAAAAGTTAAACTGAAAATCTTTTCCAATGGGCTTCATAAACATAAAGAACTGCCATATATAGTACAGTCATTAAAAATGTTTCATTTTAATTTGATGAGCACTTCTAAATGATTCTAGGGATTTTGAATGTTCAGGACCTATGATGCATTTAATTCTGTGCTTGAAATCTATAGTCTTACTACATGCTGTGTGTTTAGTCTGATGTTCAGTAAATATATTAAATAAATGGTCAAAGGGAATATGTAGGACTGTATAAGTTTTGTGTATGACAGAACTCTTCCAATGCCATTTCATTGGTATCTTGTGCTGCTTGCTAAGTTTTTAGTGTAAGAGATGATTAGAAAATAAATGCACCAAAATTTAAGCTTTTGTCCTGAGGACTGTTCTCACTAGGTAGTAACCTAAGCACTTGTAAGTTAAACAGTTAGGTAAATTAGTACTGTTAAAAAATTTGACATGGGATTGAGATTTGGGGAAGTGTGAGGAGTTATCTCTGGAACTTCAGAGTTTTAAATTTGTTCTAAGATGACTGGAAAGGAATTGGCATGTGTACAGAGGGAACTATTATAGAATTAAATCACTTTTAATTGATGGAATGCAAAGTCACAGGCAAATGTTTGAAAATGAGATTGATATTGGAAAAAAGAGTGTTCCTTTTTTGTTGTGATAAAATAGTCATCACTTTGTTACTGCTTATATATCATAAATGCTTAGTGAATGTTGTATAACCTAAAACGGCGTATATGTTCTTCAGATTACTAGAATGTCAGAACTTGTTAGAGAAAGTTCCAGGTTCTGTTATTTTGAGATATTTTCCAATTTCTTTTCAAGTACTGAAATAATTTTGCATCTTGTCAATAGAGGTTTTGAAATCTCTTAGGACTGTTATTATTGCTCTGAACATAATCTGCTACAGAATAAACTCCTAAGTTTTTATTGATGAACATTTTTTCTAATAATACACTGCAGAACATTTTAGAATAGCCTACTTTTGAGTATTATTTATTTAAACAATTTATTTCATTTTAGTGTCTTTTTGTCTTCAAAAACGATATCACTTCTAATTAAAAGTTCTGACAAGCTCACTTATTCAAAGTGATAGTCATTACTTTCACAGGTTGAGTACTTTTGAATGTTGGGTTTAGAATTCATTCATAAAACTTACTGAAAGACTGTTTTTTTTCCCGTAAAATTAGTTTGAAATAAATGGTTAAAGAGGGAAAGAAATTATATTCTTGTTCATAGAACGATACTAATGTACTTTTAAATCGTAAGAAAATGAGTGAAAATTTTTCATTTTAGATCCCTAATAGGCTGGATTTAAAAAAAAAGATTGGATTTAATGAATAGTAACCTATGCATTGATCTACCTTGTGCTTATAATGGGAGCTGATATTTCTAACTTAGGAAACGTTGGCTGGAATGTTACAGCATTTAAGCGAAAGTTTATGTGGGTAGGAATGCGATAAGATGGGAAAGGTTGGAAATTGTTCCAGCTAAGCTGGGTGAGTAAGTTTAGGCATGGTTTTTCACTTTATTTTCTGTAACTTTTAATAAGATATCACCAAAAAACCACCTCGTTTTCTTCCTTGTTTATAAGAAAATGCAAATGACAAGTAATAAAAAAACTTTTAAATATTTTGAAAATGACTTAATTTACAGTGGGCTTTTTGAAACCTATATTGTATTTGCATTAAGGTTTATAGATTTCACATGTTACACTACATATGTACTTAGTTACAAATAGATGTAGATATAGACATCTCAACTATCTGTATTTATAGGAAGGTTTTTACTTCACTATTCATTTTGAAAATTTTCAGTAGTCTGCATTTCTAATTATGGGTGGCTTATTAGTGACCTGTTTGTAGAGTAGAAGACTAGTTGTATTCTCTGCTCCTGAGATGGCCTGGCCTTGCTTAAGTGTGTTGCTCAATTAATATTTGGTAAATGGGTAAATAACCAATACTTGTACAGTAAGCTGAGAATTGGCTGTTAGGAAGATGTGGGCTTTTTCAAAAAATCTTGATTCAAATCATTGTGGAAGTTTAAGGATACTGATTTGATAACTTGTTTTTGAATAGTAACTTTTTTAGGTATGTTAAGTATTTTTGATTGTGTCTGAAGGGAGTATGACTTTAACAAAATACTTTTAAAATGATTTTTATTTAGTGGCATTGTTAAATTTTACATTTCTGTGGGCATAATCTCAATATTCTTGGAAGAACTAATGTTAAATGTTAAACTAATGTTAAATTTAATTGATTAGGAGAATTTGATTATACCAGTTTTAATTTTCAGATACATCTTGAAAATGTAAATAAAATAAATTGAAGAAAATCATGCAAAAAGCTTATGTGATAAAATACACTTTTATAGAACATTCCCAGTGTAACAGTACATGATCACATGTATTTTGATGAGATTATCAGATTATTTCATCATTTGTTTATAGGCGTATTCTCCATTCTAAAGGGGAGCTAAGTGAAGATAGACATAAACAGTATGAGGAATTTGCTATGTCATATCAGAAGCTGCTGGCAAATTCTCAATCCTTAGCAGACCTCTTGGATGAAAATATGCCAGATCTTCCTCAAGACAAACCGACACCAGAAGGTAAGATAGCCCTAAAAACATTGATTTTTCAGTAAGCACTATCACTTATCTTTACTTTGTCAGATGTATATTATTGAGAATTTAAGTTTTAAACATGCCTTTAAAGTGTTTTAAATGAAAGGAGTATTAGGCATGGTCATTTACCTTTTCTTTTGTCAGATTTATATGATTGAAAATTAAGTTTTAAACATGCCTTTAAGGTGTTTTAAATGAAGAAGTAGTATTAAGACCTAACAAGAACTTTGAAAAGCTATTATTTGAAATACTCCTATGAATGGAAAAGGCTTTGCACTTAGAGGACAATAATTAACACATATGATCTTATGATGCATTCCTTCTGGTTCTTTCATATTAGATATCTTTGAATTATATCCAACAGGCCCCCCCCCCTTTTTAAGATTTTATTTATTAGAGCAAGCAGTATGGGTGGGGGGACAGGGAGGAACAGAGCTGGAGGGAGAAGGAGGAGGAAAGAATCTAAGAATCTCAAGCACACTCTGTGCTGAGTATAGAGCTGGTCACTGGGCTAGATCCCACAACCCTGAGGTCATGACCCGAGCTGAAACCAAGAGTCCGATGGTCAACCAACTGTGCCACCCAGGTGCCCCTATGCTATTAATTTTATATAGAAATGTAATTTTTATCTCTGGAAGCTGGTTATATTTTCCATGGTCTCAGACATGCTTGGTCAGTCTCCTAGCTTGTTGAGTATATGAAATACAGTTAGAATATCTGTTTTCATATCCTTGTCTACTAATTTTATCATATATGTCATTTCTGCATTGGTTTTAATTGATTAAGTGATTGATCTCCTCTACAGCTCTTGTATTTTTTCTACTTTTTGCTTTTTCATCATGTTTAATTGGATAACTGCTGGATATTTTTGTATTCTTAGAAATATCATTGACCTTCATTCTGTGGCACAGTTAAGCTACTTGGAAACAATTTTATCCTTTTCAGGTTGGCTTTGTTAGGTGGGATCAGTGCAGCCTTTAGTCTGGGGCTAATTTTCCCTATTACAGAAGCAATATCCTTCTGTACTCTACCTGATTTCCCATGAATTGGAAGATTCATGAGTAGTTATTTTCCCAGTCTCAGCTGGGAAACCCTCACACATAACCCTCACACATAGGGGCTGATCAGCATTCTGCTGAATAGTCAGGGGGCACTGTCTGCCGATCTTTAAGGTCTGTCTCTGTGCTTTTTCCTCTCTGGTACTCTGTCCTGCAATATCTAGCCACCTAGGCTAGAGTCTTGCCACACTCTCAGCTTCTGTCATTCTCATCTCATGGAGACTGCTGGGGTCGGTTTCACTTCTGCCGTACTTGGCCGTACTGGAAAATCTTATCAGGCAGTAAGCTAGAGCAGTTAATTATAGGGCTCAGGTTTTTTGTTTCTTCTCTGTAGGAATCACTTTCCTGTGCTAACTGATGTTGTGTTCAAAAACTTTCATATATTGTTTGCCTGGTTTTTTAGTTGTTTTAGGTCACTGGTACCTCATCTTGGCCTGAAGAGGCCTAAACTTTTAAGTGATCAGAATATTTGTTCCTGGGGTGCCTGAATGGCTAAGTCAGTTAAACATCTGCCTTGAGCTTAGGTCATGATCCCAGGGTCTTGGGATCGAGCCCTGCGTCAGGCTCCTGTTCAGCAGGGAGCATGCTTCTCCCTTTTCCTCTGCCTATTTGTGCTCTCTCTCTCTCTGTCAAATAGATAAATAAAATCTTTAAAAATAATAATATTTGTTCCTGCCCTGCTGAAATAAGATCATATTATATATGCTATTCTGCAACTACTTTTTTTTTACATTTTATTATAATTTTTTATTTTTTAAGTTTTTATTTTAATTCCAGTCAGTTAACATACAGTGTAATATTAGTTTCAGGTGTACAGTATAGTGATTCAACACTTCCATAGAGTATATGTATTTTAAGTTTAAATATATAAAGTTAAATATTCTTCCAAAGAAATTTACATGCCACTAGCTATGTGAGAATGAGTGTTTCCTTACACTCTTACTGTATTGTAGTTCTTGATTTTTATCTTCTGAGTGAGGTTGAGCATCTTTTCTTTAAGTTTACTGGCTGTTTTGTTTCTCTGTGACATACTGGTTTGAATCCTTTACCCCCGCCTTTTCTTTTTAATCAAATATTTATCTATTTTTAATTGAATTATAAAAGCACTTTGCATGTTAAAGAAATTATTCTTCATCACATCATTGCCAGTATTTCCTGTAATTATCTACTGCTTTTTGACTTGGTACCATTTTTTTGCTTCTCAGAAGTTGATTTTTTCACAATTTATAATTACCGTGCAAATACATTTTTCATATATGTAAAATATTCATGCATATTATAGAGTAGAAAGTGAAAGTCTATCTTATGCTTTCCATTTTCCAAGCTATCCATGGTTAATAGTTTGATACGAGGGGCGCCTGGGTAGCGCAGTCGTTAGGCGGCTGCCTTTGGCTCAGGGTGTGATCCCGGCGTTCCGGGATCGAGTCCCACATCAGGCTCCTCTGCTGGGAGCCTGCTTCTTCCTCTCCCACTACGCTGCTGTGTTCCCTCTCTCACTGGCTGTCTCTCCGTCACATAAGTAAATAAAATCTTTAAAAAAAAAAAAATAGTTTGATACGAATCTGTCCAAACTTTTTAGTACAAAATAGATATGTAAAATATATAATCAGATATTGATACATAGCTTTATTGTTAATTTATGTAGTATGTTATTTTGCATTAACTTTTCTCTTTCAATAACATATTTTTGAGGAAGTGCGGAGTTCAGATTGATATGCCTTATTATTTTAGTACCTGATTAATATTACAGAGTGTATAAATGCAGTTTGTCAGCCCTTATTGGTAGATATTTAGATTCTTTTCAGTTTTGCTCTGTAACAAACAGTGCTACAGTGAATATCCTTGTAAATCTTACTTCACATTTTCTTTTATTTCTTTGGTATAGATTCCTAGAAGGAATCTTGCAGTTTGATCAAAGATTATACTTATTTTAAATATTGATAGATACTGGGGTGCGTGGGTGGCTCAGATGGTTAAGTGCCTACATTCAGCTCAGGTCATGATTCCAGGGTCTGGGATCAAGCCCTGTGTCGTGCTGTCTGCTCATCGGGGAGCCTGCTTCTCCTTCTCCCTGTGCCTTTCACTCTCCCTGCTTGTGCTTGCTCTCTCGCTGTCTGTCAAATAAGTAAATAAAATGTTAAAAAAAATAAGATAAATATTGATGGATACTGACAGATGACATCTCCTTAATGCTGTATTAATTTATACTCTAGAGAAGGTATGAGAGTGCTTACTTCCCTATGGTCTTGTCAGCGTTTGCTGGTATCAGTCTTTTAAACATAATCTAATGTGTTGAAGTGATAAATGTTAACTTTATTTAACATTATCCTGATTAGTACTGAAGTTAAGGTTCTTTTCATATGGTCTTTAACTTACCTGTTCAGAGGCTTTATCCATTTTTCTGTTGGAGTTTTGGTCTTTGGTTGTATGGCTCTTTATATTGTGAATATTAATTCTTTGTATGAATATTGCCAGTATTGTCTTCTAGTTTGTCCTTTGCTTTTGTTTACATTTTTCATTAAACAAAAGTTATAAATTTATCAGTCTTTTCTCTTATATTATATGGGTTTAGTGTCCTGTGTTTAAATATATTTGCTGTGAGGCATATAAGGAGTGTGCTAGGGAGCCAGTGTTCTGTTATTTTTGCTTTTGGTCTTATTTTGCCTATGAAATGAATCATTTTCTTATGGTTATTTTTAATTTACGTGATCATTCTCCTACTTAAAATTCTAGTTAGGAGAGAAGCGCAGTGAGAATAGATAAATTCATGAGTGACCTAATGATCATGAAGTTGGATATTAATTTTGCTCTTCTGAGTTTAAGAATTTATAGTTGTATGTAAAAGGTAGACTGTGTGTGTATGTGCACACACATGTGCAAATATATACATGGTTTTTCTACCTTCTACTGAAATATCTTTATATTTCTTCATCTTTCCTTCTCTTCTTGCCAGTTATTTATCAGTTGACCATTTATAGCAACCTGCCTTATACCATGGATTATACCAAAAGAAGGGATGCTTCTTAATTAAAAGTTTATGGTTTACTTCTGGGGTGCCTGACTGGCACAGTTGGCAGACCATGTGACTCTTTTTTTTTTTTTGAGAGAGAGAGAGAGCGTATGGGCATGCAAGCACGAGTAGGGTGGGGAGGGGCAGAGGCAGAGGGAGAACCAGACTCCCTGCTAAGCAGGGAGCCCGACTCAGGCCTCCATCCCAGGACCCTTGGGATCATGACCTGAGCCGAAGGCAGATGCCTAACTGACTGAGCCACCCAGGCGCCCCAGAGAGCATGTGACTCTTGATCTCAGGGTTGTGAGTTTGAGCCCCACGTTGGGTGCAGAGATTGCTTAAAAAAAAGATCTTAAATTTTTTTTTTGGTTTACTTGCGAAGATATTGTGATATACAGAGGGTTGGAAGTCATAAAAAAAATGCTTTATGGGAGATGTGGATGTTTTAGGAATGGCCAGGCTTATATATTTCTTATTTTTAAGTTTCCTGAAAGTAGGCCTAATATGTTAACTGGCTACTTAATCTCATATTAATTACATAAAACATTTAAGAGAAAAAAACATCTTTCTCATATGCTGTCCTCTAGTCTGTCCTGATTTGATGTTAAAGATGATTACATGGGGGCGCCCGGGTGGCTAGGTCGTTAAGCGTCTGCCTTTGGACCCCACATCGGGCTCTCTGCTCCTCTGGGAGCCTGCTTCTTTGTGTCCCACTCCCCCTGCTTGTGTTCCCTCTCTCGTTGGCTGTCTCTCTCTCTGATAAATAAATAAATAAAATCTTTAAAAAAAATGATTACATGAACAATCCAGAGTGTTTGTTGATTGAAGAAGCTTCTATTAATTGAAACACTCAAGGGTCATCAGTTGTAAAATTGAAAATATAAAATATTGTAATGTGGTTTTGCATATTACACCTGAAATGGTTTTAATTCCCTCTGGCTTATTTTATCGTAGAGCATGGGCCTGGAATTGATATCTTTACACCTGGTAAGCCTGGAGAATATGACTTGGAAGGTGGTATATGGGAAGATGAAGATGCTCGGAATTTTTATGAGAACCTCATTGATTTGAAAGCTTTTGTTCCAGCCATCTTGTTTAAAGATAACGAGAAAAGTTGTCAGAATAAAGAGTCTAACAAAGATGATTCCAAAGGTAAATTCTAGAAGATAAATTTTTACATTAAGTGCTATAAAAATTAGTTTCAAATAGTATTTGTAAAAGTATTTTTTTAGTTACTAGTTTTGCATTATGAACATTGAGTCATTAGATTAAATGAATGACAGAATAGTCTGGAATGGAGCATGAAAGGGTGATAAATGACATACTTTCAACAGTGTCAGAACATTTATGTTAATGTGAAATAATTTGAAAATGTTTGTTTATAACGTAATGAATTCATTTGAGATCTTGGTAAGATCTGAAATTCCCCCAGTTGGATTGTTAGGGAAAGTGTTAACAGTTCTGTAGTGCTCTTTACCTATGACTCTTTCTAGGTAGGCCAGATGCCCCTAGCTCTTTGTGAGGGAGAGTTGATTTAGAGAAATCATAAGCTTTGAGATCATTAACGTAGTGGGAGATCCTGAATGCCAGTCACACCATGTTCTCTAAAGGGAATTCTGCCAAACTGTAGAGATAAAGGGCAGATGGGAGGGAACGGTGGCAGGGAAAGCAGATATTTTTTTTTAAATGTACTTTTGTATTTTGATATATTTATTATGGAACTCCTTTAAAATACAGTAATTAGTAATTTTTATTTAATAATCACTTCATGCCAAACATCATTTTAGTACTTTATAAGTAAAAAATTGTTTAATTCTCATAATAACCCTGTGAGGCAGCTACTGTTATCATCCCTGTTTTCAGATGAGGAAACTTGACAAAGGGGTTGAGTAACTATCCAGGCTTAAGTAACTTACACAGCTAGTAAGTGGTGGATCTGAAATTTTATCCTCGTTAATGAATAACTTGGGCTCTTAATTCCTGTGTTACACTGCTCTCTGAGTGTGTTAAGATTAGTAATTTATGTATCTTACACTAAAACTAGAAAGTAATATTATTTGCTTTTGATGTACAAGTATTATAACACATACTTCTAAAACATTCCATTATTCCTGTACCCATTAAGTTTACCTCCCTTCTCTCTAGCCCCTGGCAAATACCAATTTGCATTCTGTGTCTTTAGATTTATCTATTTCTAGTGTTTCATACAACTGGAATCACACAATCTGTGATCTTTTGTGTCTGACTTCTTTAACTTAGCATCATGTTTTAGAGGTACACCACATTGCGCATTTGTCACTCCCTTCCTTTTTATGGTTGAATTACATTTCATCTTGTGTATCACAGGTTGCTTTTCCATTTATCCATCAGTGGACTTTTGAGCTGTTACCACATTTTGGCTACTGTGAATACTGTGAATAGTGCTGCTATGAATATGTACTTACCCGAGTCCCTATTTTCGATTTGTTGAGTATACACCTAGGAATTGCAGGGTTATGTGGTACTTTTTTTTTAATTGAAGTATAGTTGACATATAATGTTATATTAGTTTCAGGTGTACAACATTGTGATTCTGTATGTTGTATAGTGCTCACCACTATACGTGTAGTTACCATCTGTTACCATACAAAGTTATTACAATACTGAATGGGAGAAGATACTTGCAAATGATATATCTGATAAGGGGTTAATATGCAAAATATATAAAAAACTCCAACTCAGTACCAAAAAACCCCAAATCATTTGATTAAAAAATGGGCAGAGGGTCTGAATATACATTTTTCTGAAGAAGACATACAGATGGCCAATAGACCATGAAAAGATGCTCAACACCACTACTTGTCACGGAAATGCAAATCAAACCACAGTGAGGCATCACCTCCCACCAGTCAGAATTGCTAGTATCAAAAAGACAAGAAATCACAGGTGTTGGTGGAGATGTGGAGAATCTTCATTATTGTTGGTGGGAATGCAAATTGGTACTACAAATAGGAAACAGTATGGAATTTCCTCAAAAAATTAAAAATAAAGGGGCACCTGGGTGGCTTAGTTGTTAAGTGTCTGCCTTCGGCTCAGGGCGTGATCCCAGAGTCCTGGGATCAAGCCCCACATCAGGCTCTTCTGCTGGGAGCCTGCTTCTTCCTCTCCCACTCCCCCTGCCTGTGTTCCCGCTGGCTATCTCTCTCTCTGTCAAGTAAATAAATAAATCTTAAAAAAAAATTAAAAATAGAAATACCATACAATCCACTAATTCCACTATTGGGTATTTACCCAAGGAAAACAAAAACAGTAATTTGAAAGGATATATATATGCACCCCTATGTTTATTGCAGCACTATTTACAGTAGCCAGAATGTGGAAGCAAAGTAAGTACCTGTTGATAGATCTGAATGGATAAAGAGGCTATGGCATATATATAAAATGAAATGTTACTTAGTCATAAGAAAGAATAAAGTCTTGGGCGCCTGTGGCTCAGTAGGTTGAGTGTCTGTCTTCTGCTCAGGTCATGATCTCAGGGTCCTGGGATCAAGCCCCATGTCCAGCTCTCTGCGCAACAGGGAACCTGCTTCTCCCTTTACCCCTGCCTGTCCCGCCCCCCCGCCCCAGCTTGTGTTCTCTTGCTCACTCTTTCCCAAATAAATAAATAAAATCTTAAAAAAATAAAAATAAAATCTTGTTATTTGCAACAACTTGGATGTTGTTGGATGGACGTAGAGAATATTATGCTAAGTAAAATAATTCTGACAAATACTGTATGATTTCACTTATATGTGGAATCTGAAAAACAAACAAATGAAAAGAAAAAGAGAAAACCAGAAACAGATTTATTACACTCAACAAACTGGCGGTTGCCAGAGGGAAGGGGTGCAAAGGGGTGGATGAAATAGGTGAAGGGGATTAAGAGGTACAGACTTCTGTGTTTAACTTTTAGAACTCCCAAACTGTGTTGTACAGTGTCTGAACCATTTTAACATTCATACCTGCCATGTACAAGGGTTCTGATTTCTTTACATCCTTACCAACACTTGTTATTATATGATTTTCTTTTTCCTATATATAGCTGTCCTAGTGGGTGTAAAGGTGGTATTGTGGTTTTGATTACATTTTCCTAATGACTAGCGATGTTGCATATCTTTTCATGTGGTTGTTGGCCATTTGTATATTTTTGCCGGGGAAATGTCTTTTTAAGTCCTTTGTCTATTTTTTAATTAAGTTGTCTCTTTGTTGTAAGAATTTTTAAAATATTCTGGATATTAGACACTTACCAGATTTGCAAATATTTTTCCCATTCTAAAGGTTGTCTTTTTACTTTCTTGATAATGTCCTTTGACACACAAAAACTTTTTTTTTAATATTAGACTTCATTTTTTAGAGCTGTTTTAGGTTTACAGCAAAATTAGGCCGAAAGTACACAGTTCCCATATCCCCCATCCCTCCACACATGCACAGCATCCCTCACAGCATCCCAACCACGGTGGTACATGTGTTACAGTTAACATATGTAGTAACATACTATCACCCAAACACCAAAAGTTTTTACCTGAAAGTTTTTCTTAAAGGATCAGTTTTGTTCTCTTTTTTCATATATAACATATATATTAAATGGGGGATAGGGTGGTGCTGAATACTAACTGTAAGAATAATAAAACAGTTTCTTTTTATAACATTCTTCTTCAGAATTTAAGTTAAAATATACTGAATGTGAAATTTAGGATATTTTAAAAATTCTTATTTTTATTTAAATTCAATTAACATATAACGTATTACTGATTTCAGAGGTAGAGGTCAGTGATTCATCAGTCTTATATAATACCCAGTGCTCATTACATTATGTGCCCTCCTTAATGTCTATCACCCAGTTACCCCATCCCCCTGCCCCTCTCCCCTTCAGCAGCCCTCAGTTTGTTTCCTGTACTTAAGATTCTCTTATGGTTTGTCTCCCTCTCTGATTTCTTCTTGTTTTATTTTTTCCTCTCTTCCCCTATGATCATATCCTCTGTTTTGTTTCTTAAATTCTACATATCAGTGAGATCATATGATAATTGTCTTTCTTCGATTGACTTTTTGCTTAGCATAAGACACTCTAGTTCCATCCATGTTGTTGCAAATGGCAATATTTCTTTCCTTTTTTTGATGGCTGAGTAGTATTAAAAAATTAGGCTGTTTTTGTGAAAATGATAGTTGAGGTTATCCTTTGTTGAGAACACCTTACAAGTGACCCTTGTGGTACCATAAAAACATAAAAACTTCTTGGTTAGTCTCAAAGATGTTATTACCTTAAGGTATATTTTACTTTATATTTTATGGAGAGTAGCGTTGAAATATTTGAAATATCTCAAGAAGTATAAGGAAAATATATATAAAATGTTCATTTTAGATACCTACTACTCAGTTTTGTCAGTTAAAATTTTTCAGAAGGCATCTCCCCATATAAATACAATTGAAGCCCTGAGTGAGGAGTAGTTTCTAAAACATTAGTTACCTCAATATTTCTTTCTACCATCCTTTAGGTTTTTCATAGCATCATTCAAGTTTGACTTACTTGAAGGGTTCTAATGTGTGGGGTTTCTTTTTGTTTGTTTGTTTTCTTTTTTGGTACTGGGTTTAGGGTCTCAACCTCTCTTGTGAGATAATGTACTGAGGGACATGGGCGAGACGAATATGAGCAAGTCTGTGGACTTAACAGTCACATTAGTGGGGAGCAGCCAGGGCCTCAAAAATTTGAATATAAAGGAGAGTAGGAATGGGGCCACAGGAAAAGTAGGAAAAGTACAAAGAACTGTGTCAGTTAAGACAGTGGGGCCAGGGGCACCTGGGTGGCTCAGTTAAGTGTCTTGACTCTTGATTTCAGGTCATGATCTCAGTGTTGTGAGATAGAGCCCTGCACACGGGGCTCCATTCTCAGTGGGGACTCAGCTTGGGATTCTCTCTGTTCCTCTCCCTTGCCCTGTACCCCAGCGTGCGCATGTGTGCGCATGCTTGCTATCTTAAATCTTAAAAAAAAAAAAAGACCGTGGGGGCACTAACCATGGTTGGAGATCAGATAAAAGTCTGCAGAAGGAATGGACCTTTGTGATAGACTTTTTGAAGCTTGACTTAGATTTTGACCAGAGATATTGGGGTGGACCTTCCAAGTAGAGAGAATGGCATGAAAAAAAGACATAGAAGCTGAAATGATGTAGTACATTTGGAGAGGAAGTAAGGATCAAATAATTCATTTTGCCTTTTTAGAAGATGTAATAAATTAGGAGGGTAGTGAGAAATTGGTTTGGACTATCTTGCTACAGACCATGAATACCATTTATTTGAAGTTTAACATAGATGCATAGATGTGATGGATATGCAGCTTTTTGTTACTCGGTTTTGTTACTTTCTGTTAAAGGTTACTCTGTCGGTGGTATATAGGATAAATTAGAGTAGAAATACGGTGTGGACTGGCAGGTCTCTGTTTTAGTAATGTAAGAGATCATTCATAGGAACCAGTAACAAGAAAGAATAGAAGGGGGGATATGGTCTTACATACAGAAATATACCCAAGAATGAGTAGATCAAATTTGGTGATTGACTAAACAGTTGAACTTATTAAAAGAAAGAAAATGCCATTTTATTTGGTAGAGGTATTCTGTGGATAAAAGCTATAGGATAGTTTCTACTCCTAACTGGTTTGAACTCAAGGCGTCTTTCTTTGCCTTTCATTCTTACCAGCATGATAGAAAATTAATGTTCCCAAACTGCACCCCCCTTGAAATCACCTCAAATCACTAACTTAAATATCTCTGTGTCCTTAGAAGGACACCTTAACTTTCTCAGGTCCCCTCACTGCCGTGCTTCTGTTTCTTTTGAGACCTCTCCAGTCCCTTCGTTGGCTCCCTCAATTTTTTTTTATTTTTTCATTATTATTATTATTATTATTATTATTTTTGGCTTCCAGTAGTCTCCACCTGCTTTCACTTACCTTCTTTTCTAGATTGCATGCTGGTATATACATCTTTAATATTTCTCTTATACATTGGACTCCTTTTGTCTTTCACTCATACATGCCTGTCAGGTTCAGCCCTGGATGAACTCAGTCATCCACCATATTGGTTTCTGTATTCAAACTGTTGAGCTTTCCTAGAGATGATCAGTTAGGTAGCTTGATAACTTGATAAATTCGTGGTCACCAGTCTCAACCAGGTTCTCAACACTGTATGGAAACTAGACAGCATCTCTGTCGTCAGCTCACTCTCCTATACTCCATAACACATTTTCATTCTTTCTCCAGTTTTCATTCTGCTTCCCTCCTTAGCAGAAGATGATGTGTGGTGTAGTACTTCATAGAGAAGATGGAAGCCATCAGATAGAACCCCCTCAACAGTGCGCCCTTTCTGATTTGTAAATCTACCTGTTTTAGGGCTTATAGAATGTTTCTTCCCTGGATGATAAGGTGAAATTTTACACCTTCTGTATAAGGCCAGTCCATCTTCTTGCTCTGAATCTTGTTTCCCTCTTTCTCCTGAACCCTATTGCAATCCATTATCCCTTTTTGATCTCTTTGGTATCGAACTGTCTCTCTCTCCCTCTCTCTACTGGATCCTTAATCTCCGTATTCAAACATATTCTCATCTTTAAAAAACAAAACAGATCAAAACAAATTGTGCATACTCTGAAATCTCCTGAGCCTCTCATCCCTTGTCATCTACCGTCCTCTGTCTTTTTTATGCAGTCCTCTTGAAAGATGCAGATTGTTCACACTCCAATCTGGCTCCAGCCTCACCTCTACTCTGGAACTGTTTTTGCCAAAATTACCAGTCACCTTCACGTTGCTGTATCTCATGGGCAGTTTACAGTCTGTCTCATTTGATCTCTCAAACCATTCACCACAGTTTACTATTTCCTTTGTGAAGCATTTCCATTCCATGGAATGTGGCACTAAACCTTCCTGTCTTCTCTACTTACCTTCTTCAGCTTCCACTTTCATTTGCCCTTTTAAATATCTGTGGCACTAAACCTTCCTGTCTTCTCTACTTACCTTCTTCAGCTTCCACTTTCATTTGCCCTTTTAAATATCAATGTTTTTTTGGGGTCAGATAGAAGAGGAGGGAGCAGTCACTACAGTAATAAAGTCTAGTTAATTCAACCTTTTACATGTATCTCAGATTGGTTTTGCCCTTACTGCTAGTATTCTAATCCAAGGTACTATCGTGTCTTAATCTGGGCCACTGTGTGGTACTTCCTCCCTGGCTGCCCTGGATTTGCTCTTGCTGCCTTCTGTACATCCTAAAAAATTAATTTTACTCTCCTATCTTTTAATGCCTTTGCATTTATTTGAAATATAATGTAAACTTGTTAACATTGTTTGTTGGACCCTGTATAGTTTGGTTTAGGTCTTCCTCTCCAATATCTGATACCACATTAACCTTATTTTTTTCTCCTTTTCAGCGTCTGCAACAGGCCAGTCCTCTTGCTTCATGACCTTCCCTCATTGTATTTTCTGCTTGGAAACCTCTCCTCACCATACCCCTCTGACTCTCTTATGTATATCAATTTAATTTCCTTGGATAGATTGTACATTTCTTGAGAGCAGGAGTCACATTTTAAGCTTTTTGTGAATGTTCAGCAGCTTAGCATAGTTTTGAATACACAGTAGCTGTTCAGTAAATGTTGGTTTTTTGATAGCCAGACTTCAGAGAATACTGGGGAGTGAGCGTATGCTCCATATGGGCAGGGGTTTTCATCTGGTACAAAGTTGTATCCTTGTTGTTTAGAACAGTAGTTAGCATGTATTAAGAATTTAAGTGTCAGTTGAATGGAAAGATGAATGCATGAGAA